>NC_136761.1:29279700-29286462 GCF_936440315.1 Barbus barbus | reverse complement strand
AGTAATTTGGCAAAAGTATTTTGCTCTATAATCAACTCTCGGATTTCATCTTTCTTAAAGCAGCACAATATCATCAGCAAATCTCTAATTGGCTTCCTCCCTAAACATCGAACCACTGACCATATTCACACACTACACACATTAATAAATCAACATGTATTAAAGAAAGAGGGAAAAATATTTGCATGCTTCATAGATTTTAAGAAGGCTTTTGACTCCATTTGGCATAATGGATTGTTTTATAAAATCATTAAAAGTGGCATAGGGGGTCAAATTTATGACTTAATTAAAAACATGTATAACCAAAATAAATGTGCAGTAAAAACTGGTCAGCAAAGGACAGACTATTTTCTCAACAGCGAGGAGTGAGACAGGGCTTCTGCTTCAGCCCCACTTTATTCAACATATATATCAATGAACTGGCCGATCTACTGGACCAATCAGAGTCCAGGGGCCTGTACCATGAAGCCGGTTTAGCTGGCTAGCCAGGTAAGTTTCAGTTTAGTTTGCACCAATCCTGGGTTTTAGATACCATGAAAGTGGCTTGGCTTTTAGCTGCGTTCATTGCCATAGTAACTTACACTCCACGGCTAACCTGCTCCGGGGCAGGTTATGTTCTGAGTTAGAGATTGCAAACTGAAATTGGACCAATCAGATGTGAGCAAAGTGACACATGTATGACACAAAAAAAGTCACTCCCCCAGTTTCTCTTTCTACAAATTAAAGGTCACTATGAAGTACCGTAAAAAAGATACAACAAAATTGTCTGGCTTCACTGATAATTACAATTTACGTATGATTTATATAATTATTATAAGATTTATATTATTATTACTCCATTACACACAAGCACCTTTAGTTTAACAATTATTATAAAGCATTCATTTTAAATAAATATTAATATATACAGATCATATGTAATATAAATAAGTGGTAGAATCAATAGATAATGCTTTAAAATGTGACCTTACATGTTTGAGTCTCTGTCACTATATATTATCAACTATATAAACTAACTTCACAAGTTTAACTTGTGACTGCACTTATAGAGCAAGATAATTTCCTTTATTTGTCCTCTTTCATGGATAAGTACTTCAGTGGAAATGCGTTTAAATTCCTCATATTCTTTAATCTCTTAACCTTTAACTAAATAGTTCTGAATCTCGCTGGCTCTCACGAGAAGTAAATCACACTTGCGCTGTGTTGTGATTGGCTGTTCGCCGCTGATGTCACACATTCATGTGCACGCGCTCCATTAACTCAGGATTAAGCCTGAGTAGTGTTGTCACGATACTGGAATTTCTAACTTCGATACGATACCTTGAAAAATATCGATATTCGATACCATTTTCGATACCACGGTGAAAAAAACTGCCACAATATTAAGGGGGTAATTTTTTTAATTTAAAGATAAATGTAACAAGTCGAGAACATGCGGTATATTTTACATGAACAAAAAAATGTCTTGAGGTACTGCATTTGTTGATTTATTTATTAATCTTAGTTAAATGTTAATTGAAACTAATGTTTACTAATACATGTACTAATTAAAATCCAAAGTTCTATTTGTTGATATTCTCATTTGCTTCATAACCAAAATATTTCCAGATATACGGCCCTATGAAATCCCTTTTATTTTTCCCCAAATTCAGTTTTATTTTTTTCTACATTCAATTTTTTCCGTTTGAATTTTTCTGGACTCTTTTTTTTATGGTCAAATTAAATGCTATTAATCTAAAAGCATGTCTAATTCATTAAAATCATGAAAATTATACAATTTAACATTTAATTTATTAAAAGTGTAACAAAAGTGTCACGTTTAGGGCCGTATGAAATGTTTTATTTTTTTCTCACCTTATGTTTTATTGTTCCCAAATTCTGTGTTTTAGCATGTCTATTATTTGAATGCATACAAACAATTTTTATTTATTCTTACAGTAGCCTTATGAAATGTGTTTTCCCCCTCAGAAATTCTGTGTTGTTTAAATTTTACTGGATATCAGATGAAGGCATAAAACTATTTTAATTAATTTATATTTGAAGTAATGGAAATTAAACATTTACATTTTTGGCAAATGAAGGGGATTTACTATTAAAATGACACTCCAAGATGGCGCCGCTGTGTTCGGACGCCGTGCGGGTCGCTCCACTGAGACTTTGCTTAAACCTACTTTTTTCCCTACTTTTACTTTCTCTTTTTACACATTTCACGTCGGCACTGATCACCTACAACATAGAAACACTTTTGGACATTGGAAACCGCTACACCAACCTGCTTCAGGACACTTTATCCACGAATCCTGCGTGGCCTCTGGAGATTCTTCGGAACACGGAGACGAACAATAACCCCCCGAGGCGACGGACCAAGAAACACCGCGGGAAGCGCGCTGGAATTCGAGTCAGACTCAGGAAAAGGGCTCACAGTCCTCCTCTTCCAAGCATTCTCCTCGCTAATGTCCAATCCTTGGAGAATAAGATGGACGATCTTAGAGCCAGGATTAGTTTCCAACGGGACATAAGGGACTGCAACATCCTTTGTTTGTCAGAAACGTGGCTTTCGTCCTCGGTCCCGGACACTGCTGTAATGCCGAGTGATAACTTCTCTGTCTTTCGGACGGACAGAACAGCAGAGGCCGGTAAATCCAGGGGTGGAGGAGTATGTTTCATGATTAACAAGAAATGGTGTAATCCCAGGAATATCTCCATTCTGTCGCGTTCCTGCTCGCCTCATCTGGAACATCTTTCCATTATCTGCCGCCCATTTTATCTGCCCCGGGAGTTTTCATCGATCATTGTTACTGCTGTGTACATTCCACCACAGGCGGACACCGGCTTGGCTTTGTCTAAGCTTCACGATGTGCTCAGCGGCTACATCAACAAACATCCTGACGCTGCCTTCATCATCGCGGGGGACTTTAACAAAGCCAACTTCAAGCAGGTCATGCCGAACTTTTATCAACATGTATCCTGTCCAACTAGAGGACCAAACACACTGGATCATTGCTACACTCAATTCAAGGATGCCTACAAAGCCCGCTCACTACCGGCTTTTGGCAAATCGGACCATGCCACAATTTTTCTAACACCGGGATACAAACAAAGGCTCGTTCAGGAACCTCCGGTGCAGAGAGTAGTGACGCGCTGGTCCTCCCACTCAGAGACTATGCTGCAGGCGGCGCTTGATGACGTCGACTGGGACATGTTCCGGGCGAGTTCTTCTGACGTCAGCGAGTTCACGGATGTAGCATTAAGCTTCGTAAACACGCTAACCGAGCAAGCTACAGAAACAATAACGATAAGGACATTCTCCAATCAGAAACCGTGGGTGGACGGATCAATCCGTGCTGCGGTTAACACACGCACCGCCGCTTACAATGAGGCTCTTCTGACCGGGAATACGAGCGAGTACAAAGCATCGTGCTATGCTCTCCGACGCGCAGTAAGAGCCGCTAAACACAGATACAGAGAGAGAATTGAGTCTCATTTCCAGCTCAACGACTCTCGACGGATGTGGCAGGGACTGAGGACCATCTGTGACTTCGGAAACAAATCCTCCGCGGAGGTGAGAGCAGATCCGTTGCTGGCCGACGAGTTAAACATCTTCTACAGCCGCTTCGATGGCAACGGCGGCGGCGCGACTCTGCCGTCCAGCGCGTCAGAAAGCAGCAGGCAGAGCAGCGATGATCCTGTAATCACCGTGTCGGAGGATGAGGTTCGGAGGGCGCTAAAGAGAGTGAACGTCAGGAAAGCAGCTGGACCTGATGGGATAACCGGCCGTGTTCTGAGGTCCTGCGCCGATCAGCTCGCTGGTTTGTTCACTTCCATTTTTAATGAGTCCCTTGCTACCTCCGTGGTTCCCACCTCATTCAAAAAATCCATCATTATCCCTGTGCCAAAGAACAATAAACCCTCTTGCCTGAATGACTATCGCCCAGTTGCCCTCACATCTATAGTCATGAAGGTTTTTGAGAGACTTGTAAAGAGCCACATCTGCTCCTCCATACCTGATACTCTGGACCCTCTTCAGTTTGCCTATCGCCCAAACAGATCCACGGACGATGCCATCTCTCATGTCCTCCACTCTTCCCTCACACACTTGGACAGCAACAATGGGAATTATGTAAGGCTGCTATTCATTGACTATAGCTCAGCTTTCAACACTATAGTCCCCATCAAGCTGGCATCTAAACTCACAGACCTCGGCCTAAACTCCTCACTCTGTGACTGGATTCAAGACTTCCTCACCGGCAGACCTCAAGTGGTGAAAGTTTGCCAGTTCACCTCAAACTCTATCACTCTGAACATAGGAGCCCCACAGGGCTGTGTCCTGAGTCCCCTGCTCTACTCTCTCTACACGCATGACTGCGTGTCCTCTCACAGCTCCACATCCATTGTTAAATTCGCTGATGATACTGTGGTTCTGGGCCTCATCTCCAACAACGATGAGACCGCATACTTGGATGAGTTAGGGAGACTCACATCATGGTGCCAGGACAACTGTCTCTCTCTGAATGTGAGCAAAACTAAAGAGCTGATCATGGACTTTAGGAAGAGACAGCAGCAGCCCTACACTCCTCTTATGATCAGTGGGACCCCTGTGGAGAGGGTGAGCAGCTTCAAGTACCTCGGTGTAAACATCTCCGAGAACCTGACTTGGACTACACACATCCAAACACAGGTTAAGAAAGCCAGGCAAAGACTGTACCATCTGCGACAGCTGAGGAAATTCAGGGTCTCACCAGCAATCCTGAAAACTTTCTATTCAGGGACCATAGAAAGTGTATTGACTCAGTGCATCTCAGTGTGGTATGGAAACAGCTCCAATCAGGACTGCAAAGCACTACAGAGAGTTGTGCGCTTAGCTGAGCGCATCTCAGGGTCTGCTCTCCCCTCTCTGCAGGACATCTACCTCAAACGCTGCAAAAATAGAGCTGTTAAAATCTTCAAGGACTCTAATCACCCTGGTAACCATCTATTCACTTTGCTTCCATCTGGTAAGCGCTTCCGTAGCCTGATGGCAAAAACTGAGAGACTTAGGAGGAGCTTCTTCCCCCAGGCCATCAGGCTCCTAAACTCTAACTCTGTGTCATAATATCACTTGACTCCATGTAATATCACCATATCAACAAGTTATTCATTCATAATTTTTTCTCCATGTAAATATCATATATCAATAAGCTATTCAGAATTTTTCTCTACCTCATATTGCTGCTATTCAAATACCCTGTACAACTTTTTGCACATTATTTTTTGCACATTCCTCTCATTACTATTTGTCAACAACATACTGACCTGCACATTTATATTTATATTTTTTATCCTATCTTATCTTATTTTATCTTATCTTTTATTTTATGTTTGTACTTCTTCTTAATATTTGTATACTTTATAATTGCACTGTCCTTGGAGCGGACCTGACCTACATTTCACTGCTGGTTATACTCTGTATAATTGTGTATGTGACGAATAAAACTCTTGAATCTTGAATCTTGAAATAAAAATATTTTGTGATTATTTCTTAAAAAAAAAAAATTAACAGTAGTAGTAAGTAGTAGTATTATGTACATTCTACTAAATAATAGTTATATAGTCTATTTCTGGCACACGGTCTTTAATAGGCTAAGTTAAACCGAACTTTTATTTTGACGGGTTGCCGTGAATACTTCTAAAGTTCTGTGTGTGTATGATATGAGGCTAGTTTTACTCAAATTAAATGGTAAAATGCTGGTAAAGTGCTTTCAGATCAGTTCTGGAGATATTGTTGGTGTATTTATGTCCTCATTGGGACGGCAGACGCTGAAATCACCGCGAGCGCTACATTAGTAAACACAACCGCACGTGCAGCACATTCACACAGAGACGCGCAGAACATGCAGGATTCATATTTAAATACACTTTTGCAGCTTAATATTTACAGATACTAGTCCATATCGCGATTTGATTTAAGTGCAATGACCTACTTTTGATTAATTCATCCAAACTTTGACAAATTCCGTGACATTCCGCGTTAAACTGTAAATTCCGTGTTTATGACTGGATTCCGTGGCGTTCTCTGCATCGCGGAGATCATAGATCCCTACAGATAGCGCTCCTGCTGTGTTCTTTAACAACCAGAGCAGTCATCTTTCTATTCACTTCACTTGTGCTATTTAACCAGAGCGAAGGAGACGAGTGCGGTCACGTGTGGTGCTTGTGCACGCGCCTCTGGAGAGAAGCTCGGCTAGTATCGGTGTATCCATACTTCGGGAAATTAATATTGGTACCGTTCAGATATTTCAGTATCGATATTTATCGAAATATCCATATTTTTGACAACACTAAGCCTGAGTTGACAGAGAAAGTTGATGATCAGCTTCATGGTACCGACAAAGCCAGATTGGAGTGGTTTGGATTTGTCAACTCAAAACTTATCCTATAACTCTGAATTTGTTCATCTACCATCATGGTACAGGCCCCAGGACTACAATTATTCCTCACAGAAGTCAGATATTTACTGTATGCAGACGACTTGCTAATTCTATCTAAAACACCAGAAGGTCTCCAGAACAACCTTGACATTTTAACTAAATACTGCCTTGATTGGAACTTAGAAGTCAACATCCAAAAAACTAAGATAATGATATTTCAGAAAAAACCCAGAAATCTAGAACATAAACATATATTTACTTTAAACAACACCACACTTCAGCATGCTTCACAATATAATTATCTTGGTCTGGTTTTAACTCCCACTGGACATTTCAATTTGGCAATAAAAGCATT
>NC_136761.1:29217200-29267200 GCF_936440315.1 Barbus barbus | reverse complement strand
CACTGTGTGTGTGTCTCATCACTGTGTGTGTGTGTCTCATCTGTGTGTGTGTCTCATCTGTGTGTGTGTCTCATCTGTGTGTGTGTGTCTCATCTGTGTGTGTGTCTCATCACTGTGTGTGTGTGTGTGTGTGTCTCATCTGTGTGTGTGTCTCATCTGTGTGTGTGTCATCTGTGTGTGTGTGTGTGTCATCTGTGTGTGTGTCATCTGTGTGTGTGTGTGTGTGTGTGTGTGTGTGTGTGTGTGTGTTTGTGTGTGTGTGAGTGTGTGTGTGTGTCATCTGTGTGTGTGTGTGTGTGTGTGTGTCATCTGTGTGTGTGTGTGTGTGTGTGTGAGTGTGTGTGTGTGTGTGCATGTGTGTCTCTCTCTCTCTCTCTCTCTCTCTCTGTGTGTGTGTGTGTGTGTGTGTGTGTGTCTCGATTCAATTAAATTCAGCTTTTTTAGCATGACTGTGTAACACAATGTTGCCAAAGCATTAACATATATATAACAATAACAACATGAATAATAATAAATAAATGAAAAGATAAAGTGAGTTTGAAGTTAATGATGTGTAATATCTATCATTGTGAATGGTTAATACATATTTAGCAGCTAGTGCAGCTGTTATCATCTTCTCCAAGTAAGAAGGGCATTTTCTCAGGATCACTAAGTTCAGTAAATGATGGGATCAGGGCTTCAGATCTGGGGAGAAGTGTTTCCCTCACATTCTGATATTTAGGACAAATGAGCAGAAAGTGTTTCTCGTCCTCTATTTGCTGTAGATCAGTGTCTACAGATCCTCTGCTCTCGCTCTGGCCATGTTTGTCTGTGTCTAACTCTCTCTATTTCTAAATCAGGGTTACTTCATCTGTATTTGGAGAGGATTTGTCTTTCTTTAAATGGTTTAATCAATAAATAACAATTTATCACATAAAAGCTGCAGTATTAGCAGTACCACAAACTGTTGAGATGAAGACCAGACTGGAGCTTTCTCTGTAGCGTCGATAGAAAGTGCTTTATGTGTGACATCAGTGTGTTTTCATGTTATAACTCTCTGTGGATCTGCTGCAGATGTTCCTGCAGGTTCTGCGAGTGTTGTTGGGTGACCGAGAGCATGCAGACGTCATCCACGAGCAGCAGCAGCAGGTGAGATCGACACCTGACCGTAACGCTTCGGCTCAGAGTCACTTTACTGAACCAGTGCTCTGTCCTGCAGGAGGCGGAGCTGCTGATGAGGGGTGTGTCTGTGGACGAGGGGGTGGAGCCAGACACAGTCATGTGTTCTATCGAGGAGGTGGAGAAAATGGGCCGGGAGCAGCTGGAGCGCTCGCTGCAGACGGTAACCGTCCAAAACACTGGCTGTGTTCAGCTCACACCGTTCACTATGTAGACTAAAAGAATAGTGCTTGGATTGGGACACACTAGAGCTGAACGATACGGCAAAAAAATGTAATCTTTATTTTTTTTCAGAATGTTTGACCGATTCTCGATTTTTACTATTTTTAACTAGTCAACTTGAACATAACTACAAGATGATTAAAGTAACTTTTTATTAATCTGTTTCTGTGTGATATACTCTACTCACGGTCCTTCAGAGCTTCCTTCACTCTTTTCTCTTTACTGCTAGCATATTGTCAAAGTGTCTAATTCTAACGCTGGGTAATCTTTCCATTCAAAACCGAGATTCCTTGATTTATAAAAAATAATATTGTGGCAAAACATTAAATTCAAATGAATCAATAAAATTGGAAAAATCGCCCAGCCCTAGGACACAGCTGATTTTCTAGAAATATAGACTGTGTTGTCTATGAGCAGCGTGTCTGACTGTGACACTCTCTTTACATACACACACTGTGTGTGTGTGTGAGTGTGTGTCATCTGTGTGTGTGTCATCTGTGTGTGTGTGTGTGTCATCTGTGTGTGAGTGTGTGTCATCTGTGTGTGTGTGTGAGTGTGTGTGTGTGTGTGTGTGTGAGTGTGTGTGTGTGTGTGTGTGTGAGTGTGTGTGTGTGTGTGTCATCTGTGTGTGTGTGTGTGTGTGTGAGTGTGTGTGTGTGTGTCATCTGTGTGTGTGTGTGTGTGTGTGTGTCATCTGTGTGTGTGTGTGTGTGTGTGTGTGTGTGAGTGTGTGTGTGTGTCATCTGTGTGTGTGTGTGTGTGTGTGTGTGTCATCTGTGTGTGTGTGTGTGTGTCATCTGTGTGTGTGTGTGTGTGTGTGTGTGTGAGTGTGTGTGTGTGTCATCTGTGTGTGTGTGTGTGTGTGTGTGAGTGTGTGTGTGTCATCTGTGTGTGTGTGTGTGTGTGTGTGTCATCTGTGTGTGTGTGTGTGTGTGTCATCTGTGTGTGTGTGTGTGTGTGTGTGTGTGTGTGTGAGTGTGTGTGTGTGTGTGTGTGTGTGTGTGTGTGTGAGTGTGTGTGTGTGTGTGTCATCTGTGTGTGTGTGTGTGTGTCATCTGTGTGTGTGTCATCTGTGTGTGTGTGTGTGTGTGTGTGTGTGTGTGTGTGTGTGTGTGTGTGTGTTTGTGTGTGTGTGAGTGTGTGTGTGTGTCATCTGTGTGTGTGTGTGTGTGTCATCTGTGTGTGTGTGTGTGTGTGTGAGTGTGTGTGTGTGTGTGTGTGCATGTGTGTCTCTCTCTCTCTCTCTCTCTCTCTGTGTGTGTGTGTGTGTGTGTGTGTGTGTCTCGATTCAATTAAATTCAGCTTTTTTAGCATGACTGTGTAACACAATGTTGCCAAAGCATTAACATATATATAACAATAACAACATGAATAATAATAAATAAATGAAAAGATAAAGTGAGTTTGAAGTTAATGATGTGTAATATCTATCATTGTGAATGGTTAATACATATTTAGCAGCTAGTGCAGCTGTTATCATCTTCTCCAAGTAAGAAGGGCATTTTCTCAGGATCACTAAGTTCAGTAAATGATGGGATCAGGGCTTCAGATCTGGGGAGAAGTGTTTCCCTCACATTCTGATATTTAGGACAAATGAGCAGAAAGTGTTTCTCGTCCTCTATTTGCTGTAGATCAGTGTCTACAGATCCTCTGCTCTCGCTCTGGCCATGTTTGTCTGTGTCTAACTCTCTCTATTTCTAAATCAGGGTTACTTCATCTGTATTTGGAGAGGATTTGTCTTTCTTTAAATGGTTTAATCAATAAATAACTGGCAAATTTAGTGGTTCTGTTTAGGGTTGAGTAGCATTGGAGTTTATTTTGAAGGTCAAAGTGTATTTTTAGAGATTCATCATGAGTGTCTTTTGGATTTTTGTCAAGTTGTTTAATAATGGTTTTGGGGTTGAAGCTGTATTCAGCGAGGAGCTGGGTTTATGGACTAGCTGAAGAGCGAGTGTGTTTAGAGGATGAGATTCTGCTGAGGTTTCATTGGTGAGGAGGGCTTTATATCAGATTGAATCAGGATCAGATCGATGGAGGTGATGCCAGAACTGAACACATCTCTTCTGGATCTCTATCTTCAGGGGGTATAAGCCTAATTCAGCTCTGCAGGCATCATTGGACGTAGCTCTATGGACCCCTAAAATGGTTTTGATCATTTCTAGTTGTAGTTTTTCTATTGAAGTTTTATCCCAATTTTTAAAATGTATTATTGGTCTCCAAATTGGTCTTCACTCTCGTACAGTAGAATTTGTTTAATGATTGCGTGATATCAGAATCAGAATCAGAATGAGCTTTATTGGTCAGGTTTGTTTACACATACGGGTAATTTGTTGTAGTGACAGAAGCTCCACAGTGCAACAGAAAGACAGGACAGGACAGGACACAGGTAATAAAACAACATAACAAGAAATAGCCAATAACCAGTGTACAAAAATAATAATAATAATAATAATAATAATAAAACTGTGTGTGCGTGTGTCTCATCTGTGTGTGTGTCTCATCTGTGTGTGTGTCTCATCTGTGGTGTCTCATCTGTGTGTGTGTGTGTCATCACTGTGTGTGTGTGTGTGTGTCTCATCACTGTGTGTGTGTGTGTGTGTGTGTGTGTGTCTCATCACTGTGTGTGTCTCATCACTGTGTGTGTGTGTGTGTGTGTGTGTGTCTCATCACTGTGTGTGTGTGTGTGTGTCTCATTACAGTGTGTGTGTCTCATCACTGTGTGTGTGTGTGTCTCATCACTGTGTGTGTGTGTGTCTCATCACTGTGTGTGTGTGTGTGTGTCTCATCACTGTGTATGTGTCTCATCACTGTGTGTGTGTGTGTGTGTGTGTGTGTGTCTCATCACTGTGTGTGTGTGTGTGTGCGCATGTGTCTCATCACTGTGTGTGTGTGTGTGTGCGCATGTGTCTCATCACTGTGTGTGTGTCTCATCTGTGTGTGTGTGTGTCTCATCACTGTGTGTGTGTGTGTGTGTGTGTGTGTGTCTCATCACTGTGTGTGTGTGTGTCTCATCTGTGTGTGTGTGTGTGTGTGTCTCATCTGTGTATCTGTGTGTGTGTGTGTGTGTGTGTGTGTGTCTCATCTGTGGATGAAATGGATGAATCAATAGACCAAAACTATTTCTGGAATCTCTTTAAAGAATGTGAAAGCCCCAAATCAAACACATTACTCCAGAGCGGCACAACCTGAAGATCTTACTTTAACACTCTTTACCAAAAACCTGAACCAGACCTCAACCAGCCCCAAACACAAACAACGAGAAAACTAGAAGATTTACAGAAAACAAGAAAAAATTACCAAACCCATTGGACACGATTATAACATCATCAGAAATAACAGAGCACATTAAAAACCTCAAATTAAAGAAGGCATGTGGACAAGACAACATCAGTAATGAAATGCTCAAACTCAGATAATAAACTCCTGTTACTCGATAAACACTCTAAATACTGTTCAAATATAAAGCAGAAACTCTGAACATGTTGTTGTTATTATTGTTGTTGTTGTCAGAAACACAAACAGCAGCAGATTTGAGCCGCAGACGCAGCCAATCACAGAAGAGAGTCCGCCGAGGAGGCGGGACTTATGAGGTTCCCTGACCAATCAAAATCAAGCCCGAGGCAGTGTCAGTCAGTCAGTCAGAGCTCGAGATGATCTGTGATTTCAGTCCATCATCGCGTGTGGTTTTTATGCTCAGTGAAGTGGATCTGTCGTAATAAAGAGCGTTAAGCGGCGCTAACGCGTGATTTTCTCACCTGTCGCGTCCACCTCCATTCCTCCGCCGTTACTCGCCGCCATTTCGCCTGTCTGACCTCCGCGCATGCGCAGCAGGACCGCCTCTTCTTTGCTGGCAGTTATTGACGTGTTTCAGCGCGTGAGCGCCGCCCAGCGGCTTTAATCCGCATCATAATATATGAAGAGTTCATTTACAGAAACATATCTCCGTTTTTAACAATTCTCAGAAATCATGTTTTTTAATCGTGCATTCAATTAATCTCAATCCAACTGCAGTTGGGTTATTTTGACTAGGTTAAAAAATAACTTTAAAAAACAGCTAACTAACACAAAACAATAAAAACATGACAACATCTTAAAAACATGATTTTTGAACATTTAAAATATGTTATCTGTTTTTGCAAATAAACTCTTCATATATATATAAATCACGAACACTGTCTATTATTTAATCTTCCTGTAAAAAATGAAACAGTATTTTTTCCTCACACTTTGTTAGATTTAAACTTAATATATATAAATAACTTTACATTAATAGTACAATCAGATCATAATATATAATATACATAATCATAATGGTATCTGTGAGGAATTACAGTCAGGATTTAGACCGTATCATAGTACTGAGACTGCTCTCATTAGAGTTACAAACGACCTGCTTCTATCATATCATCTCTTTATTAGTTCATTAGTGGAAGTGCATTAGCATGGTTCAAATCGTACTTATCTGAACGCCATCAGTTCGTAGCAGTGAATGAAGAGGTATCATATCAATCACAAGTGCAGTATGGAGTACCTCAAGGCTCAGTACTAGGGCCGTTACTGTTCACGCTTTACATGTTACCCTTGGGAGATATTATCAGGAGACACGGTGTTAGCTTTCACTATTATGCTGATGATACTCAGCTCTATATTTCTTCACGGCCTGGTGAAACACAACAAATTGAGAAACTAACAGAATGCATAGTCGATATAAAAAACTGGATGACGAGTAACTTCTTATTGCTAAATTCTGAAAAAAAAAAACAGGGGTGTTAATTATCGGACCTAAAAACCCCACATGTAATAACCTAGAACACTATCTAACACTTGACGGCTGCTCTATCGATTCTTCTTCATCAGTTAGGAACCTAGGTGTGCTGTTTGATAGCAATCTTTCATTTGAAAGACATGTTTCTAGCATCTGTTAAACTGCGTTATTCCATCTTAAAAACATATCTAGATTACAACCTATGCTCTCAATGTCAAATGCAGAAACATTAATTCATGCATTCATGACCTCAAGGCTAGATTATTGTAATGCTTTATTGGGTGGTTTCTCTGCACGTTTAATAAACAAACTAGAGATGGTCCAAAATGCAGCAGCTAGAGTTCTTACTAGAACCAGGAAGTATGACCACATTAGCCCGGTTCTGTCAACACTGCACTGGCTCCCTATTAAACATCGTATAGATTTTAAAATCTTGTTAATTACCTATAAAGCCCTGAATGGTTTAGCTCCTCGGCACCTGAGTGAGCTCTTATCACATTATAGTCCTCCACGTCTGCTGCGTTCTCAAAACTCTGGCCATTTGATAATACCTAGAATATCAAAATCCACTGCGGGCGGCAGATCATTTTCCTATTTAGCACCCAAACTTTGGAACAATCTACCTAACACTGTTCAGGAGGCAGACACACTCTGTCAGTTTAAATCTAGATTAAACTCTTTATCCTGGCTTACACATAACACACTAATACACTTCTATAATTCAAATCCGTTAAAGGATTGTTAGGCTGCATTAATCAGATGGTGGATCAGCACCTAGAGATGACCTCTACAGCAGGACACCTAGATGAGCCCCAGAGACAGATCCCCAGTGAAGACCCTGTCTCCAGACGGCCATCAGGACAAGACCACAGGAACCAGATGAGTCCTCTGCACAATCTGACTCTGCTGCAGCATGGATGTAAACTGCTGGTTTAGTCTGGCCAGAGGAGAATGACCCCGTCTAAATACTCTAAAGCTGCTTTGACACAACTTGCATTGTTAAAAGCACTATACAAATAATAGTGACTTGACTAATATGGAGTTACATCTGTGGTAACTTAGAAAGGTTTAAAGAGTTTATTATTCCTACCATAACATTAATAAATAAGCTGCAGTCTCACGGCTATTTCTGTAATATCAACAGCCAGGCGTTTCTGTAAGGAATCACTGCTATGCTGATGACACTCAACTCTACATCTCATTCCATCCTGATGATCCGATGATAGCTGCTCGCATCTCAGCTCGACTAACAGACATTTCTTGCTGGATGAAGGACCATCACCTTCAACTCAACCTTACCAAGACAGAACTGCTTGTGGTTCCATCAAACCCATCGTTTCATCACAATTTCAGCATCCAGTTAGACACATCAACCATCACTCCTTCAAAAACAGCCAGAAACCTTGGAGTTGTGATTGATGATCAGCTGACTTTCTCAGATCACATTACTAGAACTGCCCGGTCCTGTAGATTTGCTTTATTCAACATTAGGAAGATCAGGCCCTTTCTTTCAGAACATGCTTCACAACTCCTTGTTCAAGCTCTTGTTCTGTCCAGGCTGGACTATTGCAATGCTCTCTTGGCAGGTCTTTACAAATAATCAAGAACACGGCAGCAAGATTAATTTTTAATGAGCAAAAAAGAACACACGTCACATCTCTGTTCATCAATTAACACTGGCTACCAATAGCTGCTTGCATAAAATTCAAGGCATTGATGTTCACCTATAAAACCAGCACTGGCTCTGCTCCCCTTTACCTAAATTCATTACTTCAGACTTATGTGCCTCTAGAAGCTTGCGTTCTGCAAGTGAACGTCGTTATTGTTCAGCCCAAAGAGACACAAAATCACTTTCACAGACTTTTACATTAAATGTTCCCTCCTCAATCCCATCAGCTGAGTCCTGAGCTCTTCTAGAACCGGCTAAAAACACATCTCTTCCATCTTTATTTGACCCTCCAACTCTAGCACTCTCTATTCTAATTCTTTTATCTATCTGTCTTCTTATCTAAATAAAAAACCTTGACCCTCTATCAATTGCATATTTATTCTCAAACTGATAGCTTTTCTTGAAAAACTAACACTACCTTTCTTTTTTTCTATTCTATCTACTCGTGTTCTAAGAAACAACCTTGTTACGTGTGCGGTGTTAAGCTACCTGAGACGGTCACTTGCATGTTGTTACTCTTCTGTTGGTTTTGATTGCTTCTATTCTCCTCATTTGTAAGTCCCTTTGGATAAAAGCATCTGCTAAATGACTAAATGTAATATTCATATTTTCAAAAATTAAAACTGCTCAATTACTTAAAAAGCTTTGGACCAGGGATGGAAATTAGCACCCGCCACCAGCCAAATGCGGGTGATTTTGTGTTGTGGCGGGTAAACTCGCTTCACCTACCGGCCACTGTGGCGGGTAAATAAAAATAGCATACTGTTTCACCCGGACGGCGGACACTTTTAGAGGAGGCACCTAATGTTAGAGCCTGCAATATTGCGGTTTCACCAGTGTGGCACTGTAGCACCGTAGCGCAAGACTGTAGTTCAGCCCTCCTGGATGCATTCAAGAGAAGAAGACATACAGCGCTTCAGAGAAAATGCACCTGAACTTGAGCGGCGATTGGATGAACATGTTAATATATAGCGCGCTTTCGTCTCAGTAACTAAATAAACACAATAAAAACTGACAGCAGTGTGAAAACAGCATTTAAAAATGCATCTGATTACAACGATGTGGATGTTTGCATGAGCTCTGCTTTTCAGTAATGTAATGTTACTCCAGTAATGTCCGGACTAAAGCAGCTCTCCAGTGTGGAGCTAGCTAATTATTACATATTTTTATTAGTGGGAAAAAAAAATTGTTTCATTATAGTGACAGTTTGGTTTACAGAGACCAAAGCTTGATCTAGCTAAGGACTGTTTTGATTATTCATAACCCTATAAGGTATTTTAAAATATTATGTTCTGAATAAAATAGTTTATCCAAAGCATCGTATCACTTACCTTTATTATGTTTCTTATCTATATGACTTACAAAAGGAGAAGTTAGGCAGAATGTGTCATTCAGTTTCTTTTTCATGTAGCTAATTAAATGGTGAGAGAGTGTCTCTGTCTGTCATTTCATTTGTGTGCCAAATACATCTATTTGTATAATGAATTGGTGACACTTTACAATAAGGTATCATTTATTAACATTAGTTAATGCATTAATTAACATCAATGAACAATGCATTTATTACATTTAACTATTAATCTTTGTTAATAAAAACTTAAAAAACAGCATTAGTAAATGCTGAAATTAACTTTTAGATTAACAAATGCTGTAGAAGTATTGTTCATTCTTAGTCCATGTTAACTAATGTTAAATGATGAACCTTATTGTAAAGTGTTGCCAATTAATTGTTTAATAATTGTAATTACATAATATACTTTTCTAAAGCTGAAGTGACCTTTATTTTAGAATATGTATAACTTAATATTTGAACTAATCACAAAAGTCTACTGGTCAATCAGTGGAATAATCGATGATTAGTCGATTAATCGTTCTAATAATCGTTAGATTATTTGATTATCAAAATAATCGTTTGTTGCAGCCCTAAGAGAAAACATCTCAGGAGGAGCCAGTGGACAAAGAGGCGAAGGTCAAAAAACGTTTTTTTAAAGAACGATGGAGAAAAGCAGACAATGGGGAGTGCCGTGATTGGTTAGTTTACGAAGAGACAAGTCAATGTTCTGCTCGGTATGTCGTCAACACGCTTCAGAAGATGCCAAAACTAATACCCCAGGTTTCACAGACAAGGCTTAAAACTAATCCCAGACTAAAATCTAAGTCTGAGCTGTTTCAACTGAAATAAACTTGCTCTGACAGATCTTAAAATATATCAGTCCCTTTATTTTGTCTCAAAATGCACAACAGTAATGTTTTTTCTAAGGCATGTTTATAAAAATTGCTTGAATGTCCTAATTGAACTATGGCCTAATCCTGGTTTAGTCTAAGCCCTGTCTGTGAAACCAGGCCATAGTTTCATTGTTGGGACTAAAAACCTAAAACTGGAAGCCATAAAAGACCACGAATCATCCGAGCAGGCGCAAATTGGACTGGGAGTGGGGAGGATGGGTGGAGGAATGTTAGTTTTTTGTTTAATCTGCCCTACTCATTTAATTAAATGTATATCAGTTCATGGTTTGTGTGTGTATAAGAGAGAAAGAGAAAATGTCAGTATTTCATTGAGACTTGAGGTTAAATAAACTGCTTAAGTATTGTAGATCTTGTAGTATTAATTTTCACATGCAGTTACACATTGTCGGTTAAAAACAAGAAAGTGGCTGGTAAAAACATTGAGTGGCTGGTAGATTTTGAAATCCACCAGCCACAGTGGCCGGTGGACAAAAAAGTTAATTTCCATCCCTGCTTTGGACAGCTGATGTTTTCCTTTATTATAAAAATAAAGTACAAAAGTACAGACACAATGATCCATCTTAAACCACAGGTATAAAGATCATCATAAAAGGCTGTAATAAACAGATTTTAATTTACAATCTGTGCAACTGACATCCTGAAACAAGGCACTTATTCTCTTTAATGATTGAGATGTTTTGGGGATTTGCTTCTCTTAATGAAAGTGAATTACGATTAAAGAAAACAAGCAAGTGCATGATCCTCTGGAACAGAAACCTGAGCAGATTCCTTCACTCCTGCTGGTGTGATGTTCAGCAGGTCTTCAGCTGCTTTCTGTGGGAATGAAAGAGACAAGAAATCCAAAGCAAGGCCTTCGGTGACTGACATGCTCTTCACAGACGATCATCGGTTATTCAGATGTGTGTTTCTGACCTGAGAAATCATCCTTGTTCACGCTGCTGAGAGACACTCGAGCTAGAGACGCCAGACGACGCATGAAAGCCTCCTCTTCATCCTGCACACAGTACAGACACGCACACACACGCACACACGCACACACACACACACGCACACGCACAAACACGTACAGACACGCACACACATGCACACACACACACAACACGCGCACACACGCACAAACACACACACATGCACAAACACACACACGCGCACACACGCACAAACAGGCACACACACAACACGCGCACACACACACAGACACACGCACACACACGTACAGACACACACGCACACACTGCAGGATCTGCCTATTGATCTGAATTGTATATCTATGTCACACCCTTGACAGACAGACAGATAGATATATAGACAGACAGATAGATATACAGACAGACAGATATACAGACAGACAGATATATAGACAGACAGATATACAGACAGACAGATATACAGACAGATATACAGACAGACAGATATACAGACAGACAGACAGATATACAGACAGACAGATATATAGACAGACAGACGGGTTTGAGCACATACTCTGATCTGTCTGTAGAGGTTTGTTTGTGCTGGACTGTGATGATCTGTTTTAAACTCCGTCACACACGTCCTCTTCTGTTCAACAACCCTAAACACACAAGTGTCTGCAGTCATTATAATTAATGTTACTCATTTACAGAACTAGTGTGTGTGTGTGTGTGTGTGTGTGTGTGAGGGAGTGTGTGTGTGTGAGGGAGTGTGTGTGTGTGTGTGTGTGTGTGAGGGAGTGTGTGTGTGTGTGTGAGGGAGTGTGTGTGTGTGAGGGAGTGTGTGTGTGTGTGAGGGAGTGTGTGTGTGTGTGTGAGGGAGTGTGTGTGTGTGTGTGTGTGTGTGTGTGTGAGGGAGTGTGTGTGTGTGTGTGTGAGTGAGGGAGTGTGAGGGAGTGTGTGTGTGTGTGAGGGAGTGTGTGTGTGTGTGTGTGTGAGGGAGTGTGTGTGTGAAGGAGTGTGAGAGAGTGTGTGTATGAGGGAGTGTGTGTGTGTGTGTGTGTGAGAAGGAGTGTGAGAGTGTGTGAGTGAGGGAGTGTGTGTGTACCTGTGATGTAATTCAGCAGATGTAGGTTTTCTGGCCCAGTCGGTGAGTTCTTTATGAAGAGCTCTAGTGCAGACGGTTCTCTCTGTCTGTGCGTCTGTATGCTCTAATCTCACAGACACGCACACACACACACACACACACACACACACTGAATGAGTGCTTGCTGAGCTCCCCCTACAGGAGATATCCATTACTGATGGAGTTTGTGTTTTCTATGGTCTCCTTTGACTTTAAACTGAATTATAAAGGCATAAAGTGACTAACAGAACTTTACACCGCGGACTCTCCTGTTTATTACTATAAAGCTGCTTTGAAACAGTACGTGTGTTATATGAAGTGTTACAGAAATGAGCCTGACTCGTACCAGCGGCGCTGCGGTGCGGCGTGAGGCTCGTGCTTCGGATCCGAGACTGATATTCACGGACGAGAGACGACACGGAGTCTCGTGTCACATAGACGCTCTCACACACGCCGTCGATCAGCCGCTCCTGCAGACAGACAATCACACCTGACCAGGATTCTTCATTATTCAGTGTTTGACATTCACTGATCCTCCTGTGATCAGTATCACTACCTTCAGAGCGATGTGATGGTGACAAACACGAGGGTTAAGCAAAGTCCCTTTAAAGCAAGTCAGGTCACTCGGCGGCCATCTTTGAAACGACTCTCAGGCATTCAAGTGCAGCTCCTATCTCTTTGAATGGGGAAACATAAAATTCTCCAAAACTGGTCGCCAAGGTTATGATTAAATTTCATATTTGAAATCACCAATGAAATCTGACAACAACTGTATCATAAATCTTATTTATTTCGCTAAAATCGCGTTTAAAAAAGCTTATTTCTCAGGCTAGACCAGTGGTTCTCAACCGGGGGGTATGAGATGACTTAAGACTATAAGTATATGGATGATATACTTATAGTCTGTGGATGATGCAGTCAACATGGGACTGCACTTCATCCTACAGCATCTGGACAGACCAGGGACTAATGTGAGGATCCTGTTTGTGGACTTCAGCTCTGCTTTTAACACCATCATCACGGAAACCCTTCAGAATAAACTAACCCAGCTCTCCGTCCCCACCTCCGTCTGCCAGTGGATCAACAGCTTCCTTACAGACAGACAGCAGTTAGTAAAGCTTGGCAAATTCACATCCAGCACTCGAACCATCAGCACTGGAGCTCCTCAGGGCTGCGTTCTCTCCCCACTGCTCTTCTCCCTCTACACCAACGACTGCACATCTAAAGACCCCTCTGTCAAGCTCCTGAAGTTTGCAGACGACACCACACTGATCGGCCTCATCCAGGACGGTGACGAGTCTGCTTACAGGGTGGTGATGGCGCAGTGGATAAGACACATGCCTTTGGTGTGAGAGACCCGGGTTCAAATCCACTGTGAGACACCAATGTGTCCCTGAGCAAGACACTTAACCCCTAGTTGCTCCAGAGGCGTGCGACCTCTGACATATATAGCAATTGTAAGTCGCTTTGGATAAAAGCGTCAGCTAAATGAATAAATGTAAATGTAAATGTACAGACAGGAGGTTAAGGAGCTGGCTGTCTGGTGCAGTCTCAACTACCTGGAGCTTAACACGCTCAAAACTGTGGAGATGATCGTGGACTTCAGGAGAAACCCCCCTGCTCTCCCCCCACTCACCATCATGAACAGCACTGTGACTGCAGTGGAGTCATTCAGATTCCTGGGCACCACCATCTCTCAGGACCTGAAGTGGGATATTCACATTGACTCCATTGTCAGGAAGGCCCAGCAGAGGTTGTACTTTCTTCGCCAGCTGAGGAAGTTCAACCTGCCACAGGACTTACTGAAACAGTTCTACTCTGCCATCATTGAATCCATCCTCTGCACTTCAATAACTGTCTGGTTCAGCTCAGCTACCAAATCTGACCTCAGAAGACTACGGAGGGTAGTCCGGACTGCTGAGCGAATCATTGGTACAACCCTCCCCACTCTCCAAGAACTGTACTTATCCAGAGTGAGCAAAAGGGCTGGTAAAATCACTCTTGACCCCTCACATCCAGCACACTCCCTCTTTGAACTGTTACCATCTGGTCGACGCTACAGAGCTCTGAGCACCAGAACGACCAGACACAGGAACAGTTTCTTCCCTCAGGCAATCCATCTCATGAACACTCAACAATAAACGTGGAACACACAACTAATTCATTATCCATTCACCACACTCACTTATTTTATTTTTCTCATTTCTAATTTGCACATACATGACCTGTACATACATAGTCGCCTATATTATATATTGTGTATTTTTAATTTTTTTGCTGCTTTGTACACTGGTTATTGGCTATTTCTTGTTATTTTGTTTTATTACCTGTGTCCTGTCCTGTTACTGTCTTTCTGTTGCACTGTGGAGCTTCTGTCACTACAACAAATTCCTTGTATGTGTAAACATACTTGGCCAATAAAGCTCATTCTGATTCTGATATTTATATTCAATTCACAAATTTTATGATTAATATAAAAAAAGAAATGAAAAATGAAAATGAAAAAATAGCAGCACCCCCTCTCCTGTACGTATTCTGTGTTTCGGAGCAGTTCAAGCCGTTTCTCATCGCGCTGTGTGAAATACAGACTGAACAGCGGCTCAAAACACCCGAGCACTGCATGAGCATATGATACACAAACAGCTCTCGGCTGGATAGAAGAACCCAGTATTGCACTAGCAAGGTTTGGGTGAATGACGATTGAAATCAATCACAGCCATATCACCCTGCAGCCCAAGACCGGTTGCCCACTGAAGCTAAGCAGGGTTGAGCTGGTCAGTACCTGGATGGGAGACCTCCGGTGAAAACTAGGTTGCTGTTGGAAGAGGTGTTAGTGAGGCCAGCAGGGGGTGCTCACCCTGTGGTCTGTGTGAGTCCTAACGCCCCGGTATAGTGACGGGGACACTATACTGCCAAAAAGCACCGTCTTTCAGATGAGACGTTAAACCGAGGTCCTGACTCTCTGTGGCACTTCTCGTAACGAGTAGGGGTGTAACCCCAGTGTCCTGGATAAATTCCCTCCACTGGCCTCTATCATAGCCTCCTGATAATCCCCATACACTTGATTGGCTCTCTCTCTCTCTCCTCTCCACCTGTAGCTGGTGTGTGGTGAGCGCACTGGCACCGTTGTGCTGTGGCTGCCGTCTCATCATCCAAGTGGATGCTGCACACTGGTGGTGGTTGAGGAGAGACCCCCCACATGATTGTAAAGCACTTTGGGTGTACAGCTATACACAATAAAGCGCTATATAAATGCATCATTCATTCGTTCGTCAAGGTAAGGACGATTAATGTTAGTGGCATACAGCAGTGGTGCATTATGCGCGCGTTTATCCGTTATCATTGAAGCACAAACAAACTGTGTATGTGTGCTCTTGGCACATCTAAAACATCGTATTTCTGCTTGAACACAGTTCAGTATATTCACATTGCTGTCAAAATTAATGTACAGCGAGTGTTTTGTAACGGATGCTCGCCAAAGGAGTGTGTTTTGGAGAAGTTTGTGAGGATCAGTGATGTTTATGTAGGCCTATATGAGTATCAGACGCTCCAAAAAGCTTGTTCTGAGGACCTGGCTGCTCACTGATGACATCGAGCCGCCTTCAGATCGCAATAGTAACACTGTTGCAATAGTAGCAAAATGTGAGCGTACGAGTTTCTTGATTTGTGATCCGTAGAATAGGATTTGTGTATCTGCAATGAAGGATTCGAGAAGGTGTAACTGTTGTGTTTGTGGGAGAGAGAAAAAAATCTACAAGTTTGCGACTTTTGTCTGTGGCTTCAAATTTACTGATACACGTGTGGCTATTCTCTACAACTACAAATGCAGCTGTCACGGACGCTCAGTTGTTTTGCACCAAATTTACCTTCATAGTATTAACGTCTGTATAGCTGATGTGCGCGAGCTGATGGGCTAAGCAAAGCACGCTGAGTGGATTGAGCGCGGCGGCGCAGATGCGTGAGCTCTCGAGTGAATATCCCTTTCTCACAGACATCACTGTGGAGAGTTTGTAGTTCGGTCGGATATGTCAAAAACAAGTAAAACAATACACGAGTTACATAACGGGAGGGAGGGAGGGAGAAAGAGCGTGAGCACTTCTGTTGTGTGATCTTTATTGATGTTCGCTCACTTGGCACACGCATCATTTGGCTTAAAACTAAATGATGTCTAATATTAGCTCATGGCTAATAACTTCTCAGACTTTACTCGCCAGTGTGTGAGTTGGAGGCTGAGTATAAGTTTAGCACAGAGATATTTTAACTCTCTGAACACACTGACTGAGCGCTTCAGAGTTTCTCTCTCTGTCAAGCGATCGGTGCTATTCTTCAGTTCATCTGAATGACCTGTATTTGACGTACCGTGAGTCTAGTGTGAAGCGCTACATGTAAACGATATTCTTTGTTGTATTTTCATGTCAAAATAACGGAGTTCCTTTGGATTTTTTCAGGGTTTAAGAACTGCCGGTTTCTCTAGTAGTGGGCGGAACTAATGCGCAAACAGCAATCTCATTGGCTGGTGCTCACCTATTATCGACCCTGTTTTGATTTCAGCTAATCAGTTAGAGTGAACACACACAACCTGATTAATATTTATGAATCCAGCAGCTCGTTAATCCTTAGTGCGTTTTATACTGTTCTTATTAGCAGAATTAGTATTATTATCATCCTATCAGTATTACTAACTACAGATACCACACAGAGAAACATGCAAATATGGTGGAATAGCCCCGCCTTCTCAATAAAAGAGCCAATCGGCAGCCGGTAAAGTCAGCGCATCATGCAGCTGCTGTTAGAAGCTCCGGTTGCTATAGAAACAGTCAGCGTTCTGAGACTGCGCACTGGCTGTTCTAGCCTGAAAAATAAGCCTTTTATAATGATATTTCAGCAAGACAAACAACATTTATGAGACAGCTGTGGTCCGATTTCATTGGTGATTTCAAAAATGAAATTTAATCACAAGATATCAAACAATTTTGGAGAATTTGATGCTTCTCCATTCAAAGAGAGAGGAGCTGCGCTTGCTGAGTGAAGTGACTCATCTTAAAGGGGCTTTGGCTGTACTGACCTTCACCCATCTGTCTCTAGCAGAAGCTCCGCCCATCTGCAGGTGCACCGCGCGGGAGAGGGCGTGGCCAATCAGGAGGTGGGTGTGTCCCTGCAGCACATCAGCAGCGGCTTCCAGCTCTGACAGCTGCTCGTGCAGAAGATTCTGACCAATCACAGCTGCGTCAGGCGAGACCGTTTCCATGGCAACACAGGAGTCCTGGAGACAACAGAGAGTTGAACCTGAGTCTGTGTGTGTGTGCGAGCATGTATGAGTGTATGTGTGTTATCATCTATGTGTGTGTGTGTGTGTGTACCTGTGTATCCGTCTGTACAGTCAGCTGATTCAGCTTCATCTCTCTCACAAATCGCAGGTAAAAACATCGAGCTGCTAAAATTCTCTGAAACTCCAGAATCAAAAGACGCTGCTGCTCTTCAATTAGAGCACAACTGCAGCCAATCAAACCGATCAGTCAATCGATCGACTGATCAAATAACCAATGAATGGCTCAATCGGTCCATTGTTGACTCACCTCATCTGCATATCTGAACACCTGGAAACCGTTTCCGTGATGACCTCAAGCTGCTGCTCTCCAAAGTGATCCAGACACGCGCGAGTCAAAGCCTCGTCCTCCGTCCACACCTGCGGCATCCCATAATGCTCATCAACACATCCCATAATGCTCGTCAACACATCCCATAATGCTCGTCAGGACACTGCATATGACTGCGTCACCTGTCTGCGTTGCTGCAGCTGCTCTCTGAGCGTGCGCAGGTGTGTGTGGGTGTGTCTTTCCTCTCGCTGCATCTGATTGGTCACGGTGAGCTTCATGCTCAGCAGCACTGATTGGCCCTGGCCTGCAGAGGGGGCAGGGCCTGCAGTGACACTGCTCAGGACAAACTCTGAGCACAAATCAGCGATGCGTCTGCTGCACTTACTACACAAGCTCTGTGAGACAAACACACACTGCTGATACACACGTCACATGTGTTACACACACACACACACACACACTACTGATACATACGTCACATGTTACACACACACACACACACACTGACCATCCAGAGTTCACACAGAGCATCAGTGATTCTTGTGTCCTGCTGCAGCTCAAAGTCTCGCCTCTGATGCCAGTGTCTCATCTGCAGCTCCGCAAACACCTGCACAGACAGACAGACAGTGAGACGGACAGACAGTGAGACGGACAGACAGGCAGACGGACAGTGAAATGGACAGACAGACAGACGGACAGTGAAATGGACAGACAGACAGACAGAGAGATGGTCAGACAGACAGACAGACAGTTAGATGGTCAGACAGACAGACGGACAGTGAGACAGTCAGACAGACAGACAGACGGACAGTGAGACAGTCAGACAGGCAGACAGTGAGATTGTCAGACAGACAGTGAGATGGTCAGACAGACAGACAGTGAGATGGTCAGACAGACGGACAGTGAGACGGACAGACAGACAGAGAGATGGTCAGACAGACAGTGAGATGGACAGACAGACAGACGGACAGTGAGATAGTCAGACAGGCAGACAGTGAGATTGTCAGACAGACAGTGAGATGGTCAGACAGGCAGACAGTGAGATTGTCAGACAGACAGTGAGATGGTCAGACAGACAGACAGTGAGATGGTCAGACAGACGGACAGTGAGACGGACAGACAGACAGAGAGATGGTCAGACAGACAGTGAGATGGACAGACAGACAGACGGACAGTGAGATAGTCAGACAGACAGACAGTGAGACAGTCAGACAGACAGAGAGATGGTCAGACAGACAGACAGTGAGATGGTCAGACAGACAGACGGACAGTGAGACAGTCAGACAGACAGACAGTGAGACAGTCAGACAGACAGAGAGATGGTCAGACAGACAGACAGTGAGATGGTCAGACAGACAGACAGTGAGATGGTCAGACAGACGGACAGTGAGACGGACAGACAGTGAGATGGTCAGACAGACAGACAGTGAGATGGTCAGACAGACAGACAGTGAGATGGTCAGACAGACAGACGGACAGTGAGACAGTCAGACAGACAGAGAGATAGTCAGACAGACAGAGAGATGGTCAGACAGACAGACAGTGAGATGGACAGACAGACAGACGGACAGTGAGACAGTCAGACTGACAGACAGTGAGATTGTCAGACAGACAGAGAGATGGTCAGACAGGCAGACAGTGAGATTGTCAGACAGACAGTGAGATGGTCAGACAGACAGACAGTGAGATGGTCAGACAGACAGACAGTGAGATGGTCAGACAGACAGACAGTGAGATGGTCAGACAGACAGACGGACAGTGAGACAGTCAGACAGACAGAGAGATAGTCAGACAGACAGAGAGATGGTCAGACAGACAGACAGTGAGATGGACAGACAGACAGACGGACAGTGAGACAGTCAGACTGACAGACAGTGAGATTGTCAGACAGACAGTGAGATGGTCAGACAGACGGACAGTGAGACGGACAGACAGTGAGATGGTCAGACAGACAGACAGTGAGATGGTCAGACAGACAGACAGTGAGATGGTCAGACAGACAGACGGACAGTGAGACAGTCAGACAGACAGAGAGATAGTCAGACAGACAGAGAGATGGTCAGACAGACAGACAGTGAGATGGACAGACAGACAGACGGACAGTGAGACAGTCAGACTGACAGACAGTGAGATTGTCAGACAGACAGAGAGATGGTCAGACAGGCAGACAGTGAGATTGTCAGACAGACAGAGAGATGGTCAGACAGGCAGACAGTGAGATTGTCAGACAGACAGTGAGATGGTCAGACAGACAGACAGTGAGATGGTCAGACAGACGGACAGTGAGACGGACAGACAGACAGAGAGATGGTCAGACAGACAGTGAGATGGACAGACAGACAGACGGACAGTGAGATAGTCAGACAGACAGACAGTGAGACAGTCAGACAGACAGAGAGATGGTCAGACAGACAGACAGTGAGATGGTCAGACAGACAGACGGACAGTGAGACAGTCAGACAGACAGACAGTGAGACAGTCAGACAGACAGAGAGATGGTCAGACAGACAGACAGTGAGATGGTCAGACAGACAGACAGTGAGATGGTCAGACAGACGGACAGTGAGACGGACAGACAGTGAGATGGTCAGACAGACAGACAGTGAGATGGTCAGACAGACAGACAGTGAGATGGTCAGACAGACAGACGGACAGTGAGACAGTCAGACAGACAGAGAGATAGTCAGACAGACAGAGAGATGGTCAGACAGACAGACAGTGAGATGGACAGACAGACAGACGGACAGTGAGACAGTCAGACTGACAGACAGTGAGACAGTCAGACAGACAGAGAGATGGTCAGACAGACAGACAGTGAGATGGTCAGACAGACAGACGGACAGTGAGACAGTCAGACAGACAGAGAGATAGTCAGACAGACAGAGAGATGGTCAGACAGACAGACAGTGAGACAGTCAGACAGACAGACGGACAGTGAGACAGTCAGACAGACAGACGGACAGTGAGACAGACAGACGGACAGTGAGACAGTCAGACAGACAGACGGACAGTGAGACAGTCAGACTGACAGACAGTGAGACAGTCAGACAGACAGAGAGATGGTCAGACAGACAGACAGTGAGATGGTCAGACAGACAGACGGACAGTGAGACAGTCAGACAGACAGAGAGATAGTCAGACAGACAGAGAGATGGTCAGACAGACAGACAGTGAGACAGTCAGACAGACAGACGGACAGTGAGACAGTCAGACAGACAGACGGACAGTGAGACAGACGGACGGACAGTGAGACAGTCAGACAGACAGACGGACAGTGAGACAGTCAGACAGACGGACAGACAGTGAGACAGTCAGACAGACAGACAGGGTTCCCACTCTTTCATGAACACCAGATTCAAGGACTTTCAAGGACTTTTTAAAGCACCATTTATTTTATATCAAGCACCTGTCAAATTCACACCCAAGCATATGTAGCGTCATTAAAGACCTCTTACAGTTTTTGAATGTGTAGGTTTCATAAATTTATACCATTTTGAGCAGTCGTGTTCAAAGGAATTTAGAATTTCTCAAATATTGATAAAAAGATATATTCTTGCATCAAACTGGCTTTTGCTGTAATTCTTGTAAAATATTTAAATTTTTAAATGAATAAAATGTGGTTAAACGGGGCTTTACGCTTACTTTTCTTTTTAGAAGTACTTGTGGTTTTTAGGAATACTCCTAATTTAAAAACAATTTAGGAGCACAGTCAAAAATTTAGGAGCAAAAGAATAAAAAATTCTGATCAAATACCCATTACGAGATGATATTTGACTTGTTAAAGTGATTTACAGGGAATTTTGTTTTTACCTTTGTATTGGTAAATCATCTTTTGTCAAATTCAAAAAAATTATATTTATAAGCTTTTTTTTATTTCTAATTAAAACAACAACACAAAAACAAGTAAAATAAGAATAAGCTACCAATCAAATTAAATCAGTATTAAAAAAATTATTTGTACTACAGAGGTGGCACAGAAGAACACAAAAGTGGATTGTAGGTGTATTTTCAGACGTTTAATGAGGCTCAGAGGACGCATGAGTGCAATTAAATTCATAACTTCATGTTGAGGTTAATGTATTAAATATAACATTCTGAATAGAAATATTAAATTATTTAAATAACAGAGAGGATACTTTAAAATGAAAGGAAAACTGCCAGTAGGTGGCAGCAAGTCACTCATTTTATCACTGAATCATTCATTCAATTGATTAGTGCGAACGGCTGAATCATTCAGGAACGAAGCAAGTGACTGTCTTTATGAATGGATACTTGAATCCGATTGGTTTAAAATGCCAATTAATTTCTCGTATGCATGGATCTGGCCTGAAGGCTGTGGGTTTGTGGCATTCAGCTTCTGATGTTGTCTTCTTTTCTAAAATCTTTGTGGAAATTGTTTGGTTGTTATTTGTTTATCTATTAATGTTGATTAATATGTTTATTGTTGTTATTTATGTTGTTTTGTTTATTTATTTTTGGGGGTCTGCCGGGGGGTGGGTGTTGGAGTTGTACGGCTGATTTTTGTTTTGTGCTGCTGTTCCACAAAATGAAACTCAGTGGACAGTTGTTAACAAAAAAATGCCAATTCATACAGAAACGAAGCAACACTGTGTTTGAATGGAGATGCGCAGCGGCTCGGCTGTGACTTTGACGAAATAGAGCACAATCAGGCAATGGTGTTCAGACAATGCAAGTCACTTAATACTAACTTGTTGCATTAAATCAATATCACATTTGCAAACTCCCTTAATCATTAAAAGCTGTCACTCTCCATTGTTCATCGCGATCTCACAAAGTTCCATTATAATCAACGCAGCTCTCTACACTGCACAATGAATCTCTTATTTACCCCCTGTACACGGTGTTATAGTGGGAGGATTCTGGCGTTTGAGCAGTGAGTGGATTCTGATTAACATTGTGTTCAAGGAATCAACAGATATATCTGTGATACATTACTCACCGCTGCAAAAACACGTTGTAAGTACGTTAGAAACCTTTGAAGCTCCCCTCAGCGCAAACACAAATATGCTGATCGGGTCAGTCGCACTGGTGCTCCTAAATATTTTTTCATAGTCACACGCAGTAGTTTCAGTCGCAAATGCACTGCTTCTTCATAGGGTTCATGCAGGGCTGCGCAATGCACGCATCAGCTCGATTTTTCTCGCGCTACCCCATCTCCACCCCAATAATTAGCGCTGTTTCCTTTTGTTTTTGACAGCACATATAGGAAAATTTTTGAAATGGCACCATTCTACTAAACAAATTTATTTCAAGCACTTTCAAGGACCTATATTTGTTTTCAAGTACTTTCCAGGCCTTGAATCCATATGGCTGATATTCAGGTACTTTCAAGTACTTTCATGAAGCGTGGGAACCCTGGACAGACGGACAGTGAGACAGTCAGACAGTGAGACGGACAGACAGACAGTGAGACGGACAGACAGTGAGATGGGTCAGACAGACAGTGAGACGGACAGACAGACAGACGGACAGTGAGATGGACAGACAGACAGACAGTGAGATGGACAGACAGACAGACAGTGAGATGGACAGACAGACAGACAGACAGACAGTGAAATGGACAGACAGACAGACAGAGAGATGGTCAGACAGACAGACAAGACGGTCAGACAGACAGACGGACAGTGAGACGGTCAGACAGACAGACGGACAGTGAGACGGTCAGACAGACAGACGGACAGTGAGACAGTCAGACAGACAGACGGATAGTGAGACGGTCAGACAGACAGACGGACAGTGAGATGGTCAGACAGACAGAGAGATGGTCAGACAGACAGAGAGATGGTCAGACAGACAGACAATGAGATGGTCAGACAGACAGACAATGAGATGGTCAGACAGACAGACAGTGAGATGGTCAGACAGACAGACGGACAGTGAGACAGTCAGACATTGAGACGGACAGACAGTGAGATGGTCAGACAGACAGAGAGATGGTCAGACAGACAGACAGTGAGATGGTCAGACAGACAGACGGACAGTGAGACAGTCAGACAGTGAGACGGACAGACAGTGAGACAGTCAGACAGACAGAGAGATGGTCAGACAGACAGAGAGATGGTCAGAAAGTGGGAACCCTGGACAGACGGACAGTGAGACAGTCAGACAGACAGAGGGACAGTGAGATGGTCAGACAGACAGACGGACAGTGAGACAGTCAGACGGACAGTGAGACAGTCAGACAGACAGACGGACAGTGAGACGGTCAGACAGTGAGACGGACAGACAGTGAGACGGACGGACAGACAGACAGTGAGACGGACAGACAGTGAGATGGGTCAGACAGACAGACAGTGAGACGGACAGACAGACAGTGAGATGGACAGACAGACAGACGGACAGTGAGATGGACAGACAGACAGACAGACGGACAGTGAGATGGACAGACAGACAGTGAAATGGACAGACAGACAGACAGAGAGATGGTCAGACAGACAGACAGTTAGACGGTCAGACAGACAGACGGACAGTGAGACAGTCAGACAGACAGACAGACGGACAGTGAGACAGTCAGACAGACAGACGGACAGTGAGACGGTCAGACAGACGGACAGTGAGATGGTCAGACAGACAGAGAGATGGTCAGACAGACAGAGAGATGGTCAGACAGACAGACAGTGAGATGGTCAGACAGACAGACAGTGAGATGGTCAGACAGACAGATGGACAGTGAGACAGTCAGACAGTGAGACGGACAGACAGTGAGATGGTCAGACAGACAGAGAGATGGTCAGACAGACAGACAGTGAGACGGACAGACAGACAGACGGACAGTGAGATGGACAGACAGACAGAGAGATGGTCAGACAGACAGACAGTTAGACGGTCAGACAGACAGACAGACAGACAGTTAGACGGTCAGACAGACAGACGGACAGTGAGACAGTCAGACAGACAGACAGACGGACAGTGAGACAGTCAGACAGACAGACAGACGGACAGTGAGACGGTCAGACAGACAGTGAGACGGTCAGACAGACAGACGGACAGTGAGATGGTCAGACAGACAGAGAGATGGTCAGACAGACAGACAGTGAGATGGTCAGACAGACAGACAGTGAGATGGTCAGACAGACAGACAGACAGACAGACAGTGAGACGGACAGACAGTGAGATGGTCAGACAGACAGAGAGATGGTCAGACAGACAGACAGTGAGATGGTCAGACAGACAGACAGACAGTGAGATGGACAGACAGTGAGATGGTCAGACAGACAGAGAGATGGTCAGACAGACAGACAGTGAGATGGTCAGACAGACAGACAGTAAGATGGTCAGACAGACAGACGGACAGTGAGACAGTCAGACAGTGAGACGGACAAACAGATCTCCAGCAGATGAGTCCAGGCTGTGTCTTACCTTCATCATGAGATGAGCGTCCGTCTGAGAGTCTGACACACGACTCCACTCAGAGCTCTGAGCCTTCATCATCCTCCGCCTCCTCACACAGGCCTTCTGACAGCGATCTAGTGCGAGCTCCTCAGTCTGACGTCTGATCTCTACACACACACAGAGACAGACACACACACAGAGACAGACAGACAGACACACACACACACACACAGAGACAGACAGACAGACAGACAGACACACACACACACACACACACACACACAGAGACAGACAGACATACACACACACATACGCACACGCACACGCACACACACACAGACGCACACGCACGCACACACACACACATGCACACGCACACACACACAGACATACACACACATACGCGCACACACACACACACACACACACACACACACACACACACGCACGCACAGAGACAGACAGATGCACACACGCACACACACACACACGGGTGTAATAAGAGGTTTGGGAGCACAGCAGTGGTATTGGTCAGGAGTCGTTACTAAGGGTGGGAATCTTCAAGCACTTCATGATCCGATTCCAAAACGATTCTTGATCTATATTTTTCCCCAATTAATTCTTCTGCTGTGCAAATACATCTTTACAACTTTACATCTTTAAACAAAAAGCATAGAAACTCCAATTTTGTTTTAGTTGGAATCTCTGTGTCAGTCCTGCCATCTTAACCCTTGTGCATCAATAAAAAAAAGTTACACTTAGATCCATAGAGGACAAAAATGTCCATGTCAAAAAAATGGTCATAAAAATTGGAAGCTTGGGAGCAGAGACTTAAGGTTCCTTTTAAGTCTCATTTTAAAGAAGACCCATGACAGATTATTGTTGAAGTAAAAAAAAGTTTAAGAAGTGAAACCAAAAAAAGTTGTACAGGTTTAAGTTTATGAAAATTATTTATGAACAATATTTTATATTATGAATATTTTATATATGAAACATGTTGAACTCTAAACCTGCTAGAAAATCAAAGCCATAAATCTAAACAAGTTGTGTTCCAAATTTGAGGTTGATATCTCAACAAATTTGATTTCAGTAAAATTTTGTTTGGGCGCAGTACCAGATTTTCCCCATTAGATGCCAGCAAAACTCTGCTGCTGCACACAGTGCTGGGATTTGTGATTTGCAGTAGAGTTCTATTTCTCAAATATTACAAGCACACACAAACAATATTTTTATGACACGCATACAAACCACACTCTGACATCTATACCAACACACCTACACAATTATAGCTGCATTATTTACCCAAGGTGCTCTATAATACGCAGAAGCAGAAAACAGGAATAAAGCAAGTATTTGCTTTATAGACCAAACCTGAAACAACTGGTAAAAAAATAGTAAAACATTAAATCTTGAAATCTTGCCAACAGAATGAAAGCCTATTAACAAAAATTGCATTATTTTACAGTTAAATGGCACTGGAATTAAAAATAGCAGTTTTAATGGGTTTCAATGGGGACATTTTTGTCCTTGGAGTGTTTCACTTTTTTGAACCTAGTGTTAAATAGATTTATTAAAGGAAATGAGGGTGGAATATTAAAATTCCAATAAAAATACACACCTGAGCCTAAATGTATGCAGTTAGCATTAACACAGGCAAAATTATCAAAAAAAATAAATAAATAAAAAAAATAAAACTAAAATGGACAAAAATGCCCATAAGGGTGCACAAGGGTTAAAAGTATGGTGTGAATCTTGGCTTCACGATTCAGTTGCATTACGATTATCATTATAACTCAATATCAAGATGCGTCACAATCTCAGTTTTCAATATTACTGCACATGGCTACATTTTCATATAAATTTTAAATCAAATTTATTTTGTACAACATTTACTTTATTTTTTTAAATTATATAAGCAGGCTACTTTAAAGTAAGTGTTCTTTAAGTATCCAAAAGTTTACAGACAATAGTTATGGGATTCTCTTTTTGAGATCATAGACAGTGGCAGCTTTATCAGGCTGCATTCACACTATATCAGATGTTTTGTCCTGCTCTGAAACATAACTGACTGTGTGTACATCAATTTCGTATAAAAGTATTTGAAAATGCAAGTGCATTTAACCGCAACCGCGATTGAGCTTCAGGACAAACAAACACAAAGCGCACGTGAAAGTCTGTCACTGCGTGAGTTTCGTGCATCTAATAGTACTGCATTCCAAACGGCAGAAATTAAAGCATATCTAAAGAAAACACAGCGAGTGGAAGCACTGTCGAGCAATGTGCATGTGTCTCACAACGCAAATTCTGTGCAATGAAGCCCGTCGCGTCTTTAGCGCGCACACGTGCCATATGCGGGACAAAACAAGCTCAGAATCGATTCAGAAATATTCAGAATTGTTGAAGAGAGAATTGCGCATCGGTTTTTTCTCCCAGCCCTAGTCGTTACCGTCAGTGCTCTGCTCCAGCGCTTCATTCACTGCAGTCTCCAGGTCACCGAGACCCTGTTTCTCCTGCTGTCCGTCTGCTCTCAGCTCACGCACTGATTGGCCGGTGACGTTCAGCATAAGCTCCGCCTCCCGTCTCAGGAGCGCAGTCTTCTCTCGCAGGCCGTGGCTCATCTCCAGCCAGCACTCAAAGCGCTGCAGCAGCATCTGTCAAACAGCAGCGTTAGTCAGAGTCCGAGTGTGACGACTGCAGTGCGGGATCCTTACCTTCAGAACAGACGCCTGCACCTCAGAGAGAGCGTCCTCCATCAGCCGCAGGCAGCCCATCACGCCACGCATCACTTCCTCCGAGACCCCACCGGAGAACCTGCGGCCAAGAGTCTGCCCGAGCCGCTCCAACTGCTTCGAGAAACTCAGCGCCTGTTTGAAGACAATTTGAAGCACTTGATAAAACTTGTTAAAAATGAAAATGCATCTATTTGGCTTGAAGTGAAATCAGTCATATCACAGCATAATCATGACCTCTGTGCTCTCTATATTCCAGCTCATGACTCTCTCTATTACAAACAGCAAAGCTTTCTAAAGGTACAGACTCACATCTTACACTTTCAGTCAAGAGGACATATTCTCATATGTGGAGACTTAAAAGCCAGGACCGGAAGAGAAATTGATTATGTAAATATTGTAGATAATAATCACATATCCAACGACACCACGTTTCATTCTTCATTAATTATCACACTAAGAAACAGCGATGATAGTTTAGTCAACACCAATGGAAAACAAGTGTTAAAACCTTGTAAAGGTCTAGGGCTACACATCATTAATGGCAGAACCAGAGGAGATTCACCTATTGCTCCAGATTAAGAGTCAGTGTAGTTCATTACTCAATTACAGATATTGATCCAAACTTTATTAATGCCTTTACAGTTAGACCTCAACTTCCCATTTCTGACCACTGCCAAGCAGTCCTTTACCTGAAACAGTCATGTGACCGGGTCAGCACTCCTCCCCTCAAACATGAAAAACTGTTCCTTTAAAACTAAAACTCAGTTGGAACCAATCTCATGCTGAAAAATTCAAAGAAAACATGAGCAGCTCTATTATAATAAAAACACTGGACGACTTTATGTCCACAGATTTCACTCCAGATACTACCCAGACAGCAACATAGTGTCGGCCCAGATCCAGCCCAGATGAGGCCCGAGTGAAATCCATGCAGCCCAGATGTGGCCCGAGTGAAATCCATGCAGCCCAGATGTTGGCCGAGTGAAATCCATGCAGCCCAGATGTGGCCCGAGTGAAATCCATGCAGCCCAGATGTTGGCCGAGTGAAATCCATGCAGCCCAGATGTGGGCCGGATCTGGGCCAAAATTATGTTGCTGTCTGGTTAATGGAATAAACTCAGCAACATCCAATCTTAATGATATATTTCAAACTTTGGCCACTATATCTAACATTAAACAACTAAACAAACAAACAAAAAATAAAAAAAGAATATGTGGTTTGATAATGAATGCAGCTGTCTCAGAAAAGACCTTCGACGACTTTCTAACAAAAAGCATAAAGAACCGGCCAATCAGACGCTACGCCTCGCCTACTCCAACTGTTTGAAAAATTATAACAAGCTCATTTGCAACAAAAGAGATCAATATTATGAAGCTAAAATGGATGAAATCGATGAATCAATAGACCAAAACTATTTCTGGAATCTCTTTAAAGAATGTGAAAGTCCCAAATCAAACACATTACTCCAGAGCGGCACAACCTGAAGATCTTACTTTAACACTCTTTACCAAAAACCTGAACCAGACCTCAACCAGCCCCAAACACAAACAACGAGAAAACTAGAAGATTTACAGAAAACAAGAAAAAATTACCAAACCCATTGGACACGATTATAACATCATCAGAAATAACAGAGCACATTAAAAACCTCAAATTAAAGAAGGCATGTGGACAAGACAACATCAGTAATGAAATGCTCAAACTCAGATAATAAACTCCTGTTACTCGATAAACACTCTAAATACTGTTCAAATATAAAGCAGAAACTCTGAACATGTTGTTGTTATTATTGTTGTTGTTGTCAGAAACACAAACAGCAGCAGATTTGAGCCGCAGACGCAGCCAATCACAGAAGAGAGTCCGCCGAGGAGGCGGGACTTATGAGGTTCCCTGACCAATCAAAATCAAACCCGAGGCAGTGTCAGTCAGTCAGTCAGAGCTCGAGATGATCTGTGATTTCAGTCCATCATCGCGTGTGGTTTTTATGCTCAGTGAAGTGGATCTGTCGTAATAAAGAAGAAGGCATGTGGACAAGACAACATCAGTAATGAAATGCTCAAACTCAGCAGCCGTAACATAATTCCAGCTCTGGCAACATTATTCAGTCTGATCTTATCCTCTGGTGACTTCCCTGAGACCTGGTCTGAAGGACTGATCACTCCTAGATATAAAAAAAGAGATATTGGCATTGGTGGAAAAACATTTGATGTGATACAAGCCATGTATAAAACCAGTGCATGTTTGGTCAGAACTGTGAATCTCAGAAGTGTGTTCTTCCAGCAGGGTCGTGGAGTGAGGCAGGGATGCAGTCTGAGCCCAACCCTGTTTAACATCTACATCAACGAGCTGGCAGAAGCTCTGGACCGCTCCGGCAGCATCCCGGGCCTCGCTCTGCACGACTCTGAAGTGCCTGCTGTATGCGGACGACCTGGTTCTGCTGTCCCCCACAGCCGAGGGTCTCCAGCACGGCCTGGCCCTGCTGGAACAGTACTGTGAGGAATGGGCTCCGACGCTCAACCTGGACTAAACCAGAGTCATGGTGTTCCAGAAGAAGGCCAGGTCTCAGGGAAGCAGATACCAGTTCAGTTACGGAGCACAGCACCAGCTACACTTACCTGGGCATCCAGATCTCTGCATCAGGGGGCTTCAGTCTGGCTGTGAAGGTCTTGAATGAGAAGGTCTTTAATTGGTTTAGCCAATTAAAACATGGATTAAATTATATCACGCAATCATTAAACAAATTCTACTGTACGAGAGTGAAGACCAATTTGGAGACCAATAATACATTTTAAAAATTGGGATAAAACTTCAATAGAAAAACTACAACTAGAAATGATCAAAACCATTTTAGGGGTCCATAGAGCTACGTCCAATGATGCCTGCAGAGCTGAATTAGGCTTATACCCCCTGAAGATAGAGATCCAGAAGAGATGTGTTCAGTTCTGGCATCGCCTCCATCGATCTGATCCTGATTCAATCTGATATAAAGCCCTCCTCACCAATGAAACCTCAGCAGAATCTCATCCTCTAAACACACTCGCTCTTCAGCTAGTCCATAAACCCAGCTCCTCGCTGAATACAGCTTCAACCCCAAAACCATTATTAAACAACTTGACAAAAATCCAAAAGACACTCATGATGAATCTCTAAAAATACACTTTGACCTTCAAAATAAACTCCAATGCTACTCAACCCTAAACAGAACCACTAAATTTGCCAGTTATTTATTGATTAAACCATTTAAAGAAAGACAAATCCTCTCCAAATACAGATGAAGTAACCCTGATTTAGAAATAGAGAGAGTTAGACACAGACAAACATGGCCAGAGCGAGAGCAGAGGATCTGTAGACACTGATCTACAGCAAATAGAGGACGAGAAACACTTTCTGCTCATTTGTCCTAAATATCAGAATGTGAGGGAAACACTTCTCCCCAGATCTGAAGCCCTGATCCCATCATTTACTGAACTTAGTGATCCTGAGAAAATGCCCTTCTTACTTGGAGAAGATGATAACAGCTGCACTAGCTGCTAAATATGTATTAACCATTCACAATGATAGATATTACACATCATTAACTTCAAACTCACTTTATCTTTTCATTTATTTATTATTATTCATGTTGTTATTTTTGTTGTTGTTGTTGTTATATATATATATATATTAGGGCCGGGACTCGATTAAAAAAATTAATCTAATTAATTAGAGGCTTTGTAATTAATTAATCGAAATTAATCGCATTTTAATCGCATATAAATATTTGACCTGAGAACAGTGAGAAGTAAGTTTTTTTATATGGATTTTTAAATTTCCCATCCACAGGGCCAACCAAAGCGGTCTCATCAGCTTCTTTGTCCATGTTCACTGTGGTTTGTTTTTGGCGGTTTCTCAACATGCGTTCTTCAGCGATCTTGCGTCCTTGTGTTCTCGTTCTACGTCATCATTAACCGTCGAAGTTCAGTTCCAATTCTCAAGAACGCAAGTACAGAGGATGCATGAAAGTGCCCGGATATGTTCTTGAAACTGAGGATGCATCGAGTGCAGACTTGAGAGAATCGAGCCGTTAGAAATCCCAGAAAACGCTGTGGGTGGCCGGTGTACGGAAGCCTGTAAGCTTTAAAGTCGCTCTCACAAATACTTAACGGCTCTTCAAGTTGAAAGTAAGCATTTATCGTTTTGTTTTGGTTAATTTTAATAAAGTTATAAGACCCGGAGAAAGTCTGCATTTTTATTGGCATATTAAAATGAATCTTAACAGTAAAACATATAACGCTGTAAAATAAAACACAATACAATTATATGAAAGTAATATCTATAATAGTATGAAATGTTTTAATAAGTTATGACATTTTGTAATATTGATTGTTCATTGGTCGCTGCTTATGCTGAGACTATGCGGTCAGTTAAGCAGGAACGCAGTACATCTCAGTTCTCATAAGTGTGCGTTCTGTGTTCTCGCGTCCTTCCGAGTTCGTTCTTCCAAGGAAGCTTGGCAAGACCGGTCTCCACGAGAACGCAAGTCCGTTCTTTGCGTTCTTGGAATTGAGAATGAGAACACAGCCTTCTGAACGCTAGTAGGTGCTCCAGTATAATTGGTCCGCCGAAACTCATCCAGTGAGAAACGTTCCGCGGTGCAAAAATAAGTGCGATTAAAATGCGTTAAAAAAATTTAACGCGTTATTTTTGTGTAATTAATTAATCTAAATTAACGCGTTAAAGTCCCGGCCCTAATATATATATATATATATATATGTTAATGCTTTGGCAACATTGTGTTACACAGTCATGCTAAAAAAGCTGAATTTAATTGAATCGAGACACACACACACACACACACACACACAGAGAGAGAGAGAGAGAGAGAGAGAGAAAGACACACATGCACACACACACACACACACACACACACACACAGATGACACACACTCACTCACACACACACACACACACACAGATGACACACACTCACTCACACACACACACACACACACACACACAGATGACACACACTCACTCACACACACACACACACACACACACACACACAGATGACACACACTCACTCACACACACACACACACACACACACAGATGACACACACTCACTCACACTCACACACACACACACACACACACACACACACACAGATGACACACACTCACTCACAGGGGGCAGTCGTGGCCTAATGGATAGAGAGTTGGACTTGTAACCCGAAGGTCGTGGGTTCGAGTCTCAGGTCCGGCAACCGCGACTGAGGTGAGACCCTTGAGCAAGGCACCGAACCCCTCAACTGCTCCCCGGGCGCCGCATTGATGGCTGCCCGCTGCTCCAGGTGTACCTGGATGGGTTAAATGCAGAGAACGTCCCTTTCCCCCTTCCCCTTGGGGGAAGTCGTGGCCTAATGGTTAGAGAGTCGGACTCGTAATCGAAAGGTTGCGAGTTCGAGCCCCCGGCCGGCAGGAATTGTAGGTGGGGGGAGGGAATGTCCAGCGCTCTCTACACCCTCAATACCACGACTGAGGTGCCCTTGAGCAAGGCACCGAACCCCCAATTGCTCCCCGGGCGCTGCAGCATGGCTGCCCACTGCTCCGGGTGTGTGTTCACGGTGTGTGTGTGTGTGTGTGTGTGTGTGTGTGTGGATTTGTTCACTACTCACTGCTGTGTGTGTGCACTTGGATGGGTTAAACGCAGAGCACCAATTTCGAGTATGGGTCACCATACTTGACAATACGTCACGACTTTACTTTTTTTTTTTTTTTACACACACACACAGATGACACACACTCACACACACACAGATGACACACACTCACACACACACACACACAGATGACACACACTCACTCACACACAGATGACACACACTCACACACACACAGATGACACACACACACACAGATGACACACACTCACACACACACAGATGACACACACACACAGATGACACACACTCACACACACACAGTGTGTGTATGTAAAGAGAGTGTCACAGTCAGACACGCTGCTCATAGACAACACAGTCTATATTTCTAGAAAATCAGCTGTGTCCTAGGGCTGGGCGATTTTTCCAATTTTATTGATTCATTTGAATTTAATGTTTTGCCACAATATTATTTTTTATAAATCAAGGAATCTCGGTTTTGAATGGAAAGATTACCCAGCGTTAGAATTAGACACTTTGACAATATGCTAGCAGTAAAGAGAAAAGAGTGATTAGCCGCTGGTGTGTGAAGCTCTGAAGGACCGTGAGTAGAGTATATCACACAGAAACAGCTTTTGTGTTGATAAAGATGAGACGCGGCAGTGGAAGAGGAACAACATGCCAGAAGATGAGAGTGAACTTCTTTAACTTGAGCGCAGTGTTTATAGAATGCTGTTTAATGTAAGAGTCAAACACATCCATGTTTACACAACATTTATAGTTAATAATAGTCTACTGCTGTTATAACTTCAGCCATTTTCAATTACCTTGACTTTTGAGAATTTTAAAGCATTTTCCTCGTACTATTTCTGAACATATAATATGTATAAGACACATTTGTACAAGATGTGATTTGTTTAACATTAACATCATGTTGACAGCTTCATGTGTGCTGCACTCGGAACAGAAGCTTCTTTAACTAGAAGATTAATAAAAAGTTACTTTAATCATCTTGTAGTTACGTTCAAGTTGACAAGTTAAAAATAGTAAAAATCGAGAATCGGTCAAACATTCTGAAAAAAAATAAAGATTACATTTTTTTGCCGTATCGTTCAGCTCTAGTGTGTCCCAATCCAAGCACTATTCTTTTAGTCTACATAGTGAACGGTGTGAGCTGAACACAGCCAGTGTTTTGGACGGTTACCGTCTGCAGCGAGCGCTCCAGCTGCTCCCGGCCCATTTTCTCCACCTCCTCGATAGAACACATGACTGTGTCTGGCTCCACCCCCTCGTCCACAGACACACCCCTCATCAGCAGCTCCGCCTCCTGCAGGACAGAGCACTGGTTCAGTAAAGTGACTCTGAGCCGAAGCGTTACGGTCAGGTGTCGATCTCACCTGCTGCTGCTGCTCGTGGATGACGTCTGCATGCTCTCGGTCACCCAACAACACTCGCAGAACCTGCAGGAACATCTGCAGCAGATCCACAGAGAGTTATAACATGAAAACACACTGATGTCACACATAAAGCACTTTCTATCGCCGCTACAGAGAAAGCTCCAGTCTGGTCTTCATCTCAACAGTCTGTGGTACTGCTAATACTGCAGCTTTTATGTGATAAATTGCTTCTGTTTTTCTGCATTTGTAAGTAAAAAACATCTGCTAAATGAATAAATGTCACGTAATGTCGTTCTCTGGTGGATTCTCTTCACTGGTCATGAATCTTCAAGCAGTATATAATGTACAGACAGCTGTGTGCTGATGTGTTTTACCCTGTACTTCTGCTGCTGTAGTTGTGATGTGTGCAGCTGCAGATCCTGTAGAGTCAAACACAGCAGACTCACCCTGCAAACACACACACATATCAGCACTGGGAATAAATCTGCATTATTCAGAGCTGCTCTGTATCTTCTATGCTTTCACTACATCTTAAAGCTCTCAGTGGTTCTCAATTTGTGTCTGTTTGTATGTTTCAGAGTTTCACCTTGACATGAAAAGACAGAAAGCAGGGGGTAAATTCACAGTAAAAGCATACGCATTGTTTCTCCCCCTGTAACTCTGATCTAGAGACAATCAAATGTTGTGTGTGTGTGAGACTGAGACTGTGAGTGTGTGTATCTGACCGTGAGTGACCCGGGGTTTGTGGGTAGTGCTGGACTCTCCTGAACACGTGACTGGAGTGTGTTTTAGATGAAGGGTCACAGGAGATGAACTGACTGCTTTCATCATCATCATCGTCGTCCCTCTCTTGGCTCGGCCAATCGCCAGCCAGCGAGGAGGCGGAGTCTTGGCTGGGCGGGGCCTGGCGCTTGGGCGGCTCGTTCAGGGAGGGGTTGGAGGCTCCATCTGCTAGCGGCTAACATTCATCAAACACACATTAATACCGAGCCGGGACTGAAGCTCTGATTGAGTGCAGATCAGGACTCACTCTGAATCTCTGGCTGATGGGATACACCACCCTCGCCTTCAGAGCAAATGCTGCCACATCGCTGTTCACCGCCGACTGACGCCCAGAACAGAAGAAAGCTGCAGTTACTGAGATGATTTCTCTCAATCAAGCTGCACATAAACAGACTATGTACTCAAATTTCTCTAAACTTATAAACGCATGTATTTCCAGTTGTGTATGTATATTTGAAATAGTCTTGAAACTGGTCCAGACTGGACTGCACATGACTTCCAGTTCGTTTTTAGACATGTCCTCGTGAACATCACTTGGGGAAGTTTCATTTCATCAAGTAGAAGAAGGAAGTTTGTGTTATTAACTCGTGATGGAGTTAAACTCTGCAGGACGTTCTGTTTGACACACCTGATAGAAACTATATCATAGTTTGCTTTCCTTGCCACCGTCGCCTTTGACTTTCTCAGTGAGGATTTAACTGTGAAGCTGCTTTGAAACTATCAGTATAAAGCGTTTTGGAAATAAAGATGATTTGACTGTATTTAGCTACAGGCAAAGTTCAAGGACGAGGTGAGAGTCGGGCGAAACAGGCAAGTTCTACTAATTACTTCAAAGATTTTATCACTATTAAAAAGTATGACATTATTGATTTCCTAGCAACTAATGCAGATGGGGTGAAGATGGAGTGAGGATGGGGTGAGGATGGAGTGAGGATTGGGTGAGGATGGGGTGAAGATGGAGTGAGGATGGGGTGAGGATGGGCTGAAGACGGGGTGAGGATGGAGTGAGGATTGGGTGAGGATGGGGTGAAGATGGAGTGAGGATGGGCTGAAGACGGGGTGAGGATGGAGTGAGGATTGGGTGAGGATGGGGTGAAGATGGAGTGAGGATGGAGTGAGGATTGGGTGAGGATGGAGTGAGGATGGAGTGAGGATGGGGTGAAGATGGAGTGAGGATGGGGTGAGGATGGAGTGAGGATGGAGTGAGCTTGGGGTGAGGATGGAGGGAGGATGGGGTGAAGATGGAGTGAGGATGGGGTGAGGATGGGGTGAGGATGGAGTGAGCTTGGGGTGAGGATGGGGTGAGGATGGAGGGAGGATGGGGTGAGGATGCGGTGAGGATGGGGTGAGGATGCGGTGAGGATGCGGTGAGGATGGGGTGAGGATGAGGTGAGGATGGAGTGAGCTTGGGGTGAGGATGGGGTGAGGATGGGGTGAGGATGCGGTGAGGATGGGGTGAGGATGCGGTGAGGATGCGGTGAGGATGGGGTGAGGATGCGGTGAGGATGCGGTGAGGATGCAGTGAGGATGGGGTGAGGATGCAGTGAGGATGGGGTGAAGATGGGGTGAGGATGCGGTGAGGATGAGGTGAGGATGCGGTGAGGATGCAGTGAGGATGGGGTGAAGATGGGGTGAGGATGGAGGGAGGATGGGGTGAGGATGCGGTGAGGATGGGGTGAGGATGCGGTGAGGATGGAGTGAGGATGCGGTGAGGATGAGGTGAGGATGGGGTGAGGATGGAGTGAGGATGGGGTGAAGGAGGAGTTAGTGGTACGTACGGCTCCTTCAGCAGGTTCTGCCTCTGCTGCTGATCTCCTGCTGTCACAGTCGCTCTCCTCCTCACACTCCTCCAGACGCCTCCGCAGATCTTCACACACCTTCAGACACAACAACACTCTCACCATCAAAAACTAACAGTACACACCTGATGAACTTCCCTCTGGTGATGTCCTTACAGTTAGAAATTACTAAGAAACAAAAGAAACACTGATGAAGTTTATTTTCAGGTTTAGTCTGTAGTCACAATAATGATCTTTCTATAAAATCAGTAGCGGTGTATGATGCTCGTTTACCGAGCGCTGAAAACAGATGAGGTACAGCTCCACTAATCATACTGTGCGCATAACCTGAAGGGGTTTATTAACTTATTCTTCACAGTAATCACAGGTTCAAGTGCATAGAATAACGGCAGCGTTTCTCACCGGCGCGGCGACGCTATACAGCTGTTTCCGGTGACACAGGAAGAGCAGCGCGGCTGCGATCAGCGCGAGACTCGCACCGGACACCGCGACACCCGTTACCGGACCCCACGGCGGACCCCGCGGCTCTGACGCCTCTATCAGCACACTTTCCGAGCACGAGTCCCGCGAGGCGTTAAAACGCATCTCAAAAGCACGGTTAACGCGCGTAAAGCCTGCTTTCTTCTTCTTCTTCGGATGTTTTATGGCGGTTGGCAAACCAGCTTAAAGCCTGCTTTAACGAGCGCGATACAAAATAACGCCGTATCTCCTACTGTCCGCTGAACTGTTACTTTTGATTGGCAGCGATTGCAGCCAATCGAACGCGGCATCGCCTGAGGAATGTTGCTCATTGAGCCAATCGGAGGCGTGCGGGGGCGGGGCTTCCCGCAGTTTCCAATCTTTGGAAAAGTTGTGCAAAACGGAAATGGAAAAACAAACGGAGAAATGCGCTCTTCTTCTCAGTCAGTCGTGAGATATTTACTTCCACGTCTGCAGCGTTGAAGAGCAGTGCTGCTGGCGACATTAATAACTGTATTAATCTTCGCGGTGAGATGTGTGTTTGGAGAGATGGGTGTTTAGTGATTATGAGCGCGCTGCTGTTTATCAATGCAGCATTATCCATCGATCACCAGGAGGAAGTACAGCGCAGGAAAGGTTTCTAAATTCATGCTCTTTTTAAATCTCAGAGTAAACATCTGTTAGTTGTTGTTGTTTTTTGGGGGGGGGGGTAAAGAACAGACAGTAGTTTGTTTTATTGTTTGTTTTTTCTTCAGAGATGAGGCGAAGAATCACTTCACAGCAGTACGCAGAGGACGCCATCTCAGGCCACGCCTCCCACACCTTATTTGGTCAATGGGCGGGGCAGAGAAGCACCAGACACGCCTCACAGCGGGTAAGATCTGCACTGATATCTGTCAATCATCCATCATTCAGCTGTCAGCTCTCTGTTGTGTTTTTGTTCTGGCTGCTGATCTCAGTCTGGTCTGATCTGATGTGTGTTTCATTCAGAGAGAGACCAAGCCTTCAGCGTTTGGAGTCTCCTTCCAGAAGTGTGCTCAGGTGTGTTTGTCCCCATGTTCACTGACTGCTGTGTGTGTGTATATGTATGTGTGTGTACGTGCTGGTGTATGTATATGAGTGTGTGTGTGTGTGTGTTGCAGGTGCTGGTGTATGTATATGAGTGTGTGTGTGTGTGTGTGTTGCAGGTGCTGGTGTATGTATATGAGTGTGTGTGTGTGTGTTGCAGGTGGAGTCGGGGGGAAGTGTGTCTGCGCAGGTGCAGGTGCGTCTGCAGGTCAGTAATCCTCAGCAGGGTGGTGATCTGTCGCAGATCTGCATCCGTGACTCTGTGTCGGGGGTCACTCTGCTGCAGACCAACAGCAGCGTCCAGGAGAGAGGCTTCCAGACCTTCAGCGCCGACTCACTGCGCGGTACCAACATCACTCTGGAAAAACACAGCAGAATGTGCTTACATGCTCACAGATCAACCTCGACACTTTAAAACAGTAATTTACCAAAAAAGTACATGTTAAACCAGTAAATCCAACAGACCTTTTGTGTCAAACACCAGGATAACACACACAGCACTAAAATAACACGATAAACATTCATTTCACAACATCCATTGTAACTAGGGCTGCAGCTAACAATTAATTTTATTGTCGACTAATCTATTGATTATTTTTCAATTACCCCATTTATTATTTTCTTATCAGTTGATGAATTCTTTAGTTAAATTAATAAATAAATAATAACAGTAAATTCTGCTAAACTGTAAAAAATGAATCATGGGTCTTGTAATTTTCATTAAAAAAAATGAAGGTGATAATTAAAAATAGTGAGTATATTTCATTAAGAAATTGTGATTCAGTGTTGTATAGAAAATATTGAGGACTTTTTACTAATAAAACCAAGAGATGTGTTTTCCTCTTTTTTTTAAAGGAAACTTGAGCAGTTTTGAGGCTTGAATTGAGGAACTGATTGAACTAAAATAATTAAGTTAAGAGCAACAGCAGGCTCGCGCGGTGGGCGTGGCTAAAGGTGCGACGAGTCGACGCGCTCCATGCTAATCAACGTATTTTTATAATCGACGTAATCGATGACGTCGAATCGCTGCAGCCCTAATTGTAACATAAAATATTTACTGAAAATAAACAGTGGTTTTATTTTCTTCCAAAAATGTTAAATTCAACAGTATTTTCATGTAACATTTTTAGTAGTGTAGAGTTAAATCATAGTGTAGTGTAGAGTGTAGTTAAGTGCAATCATATATATATTTTTTTTACAGTGCACACACACACACACACATTCATCTATAGTCATAGACCATATCATAGCTAAGAAAACACACACACAACGTAGAAAACAAACATATACTCACTGTTTGTGTGTGTGTGTGTGTGTGTGTGTGTGTGTGTGTGTGTGTGTAGCTGGCTCTCAGTATGTGGTTTTGTACAGGATGAGCGTGAAAGGAAACAGAGACCAGATTCTCAATCTCCCAGCGTATCTGACCTTCTCCAACGCCACTCAGGTATCCACATCCACTCCTCTGTCTGTCTGTCAGTCACACACTGTGCATGCTGGGGTGTGTGTGTGTGCGTGTGAAGACTTGGACCTTTTTGATGCTGTCAATGTTGTTTTGTTTCTGGAAAATTGTATTTCAGAATGACATTCATCTGTTTGGTCCAGTGATCGCCAATTTCACTGTGAGGATAAAAACAACTGAACAGGTAAACAAACACACACACACACACACACACACACACACACACACACACACACCAGCAGCAGTAGCTGGTTACACAAAAGTGTGTGTGTGTGTTCTGTGAGTGTGTTTGTTTAATCTGTGTGTGTGTGGCAGGCTGGTGTGGATCGCTCTCTTCTCTTCGTGGGTTTTGTGGTCTCGTTTCTCCTGACGCTCCTGTTGGCGTCTCTGGGTGTGGTCAGTGTGAACTTCCTGCAGCGCAGACGACTCTGCAGCTGCGCTCCACACACGGTCAGTTCATTCCAGTCTCAGCACTGTGTGTGTGTGTGTGTGAGATCGGCCCCGGCAGCGCATGCATGGATGGAGTGCAGCTGTGAATGACTCTGTTGTTTCTTAATTTCTAGAGAAGCAGCATCAATGAAGAGGTGGGGCCATATGAGTGTGACATCACTGCTGCAGCCAATGAGGAGGCAGCGTTTGAGGATAAATTTGTGGATATCGTGATGTTGGAGGATCCACAAAACATGATTCAAGCACTTGACAGGTGTGTGTGTGCACGCGAGTGTGAGTGTCTGTGTGTGTGTGTGTGTGAGTGTCTGTGTGTGTGTGTGTGAGTATAAAGACATGTCTCTCTGTCAGTCTGCAGGTGTCGTGTGTGTTGCGTGCGGCGGTGTGGGTGGAGCGAGTGCGGGTGCAGATGTTTAAGGGGCTGCTGTCTGCGCTGCTGGTGGGCGTTCGGGCAGCGGGGCGTCTGAGTGATCGGGGCGAGAGGCGTGTTCTGGGGGTCGTTCATGGGCAGATCGTGGGCATGGAAGGGAAAGTCCAGGAGGAGCATGTGGCGCGGATGGCAGCTCTCGCCGCTCAGTGTAACCTGGAGACGCAGGAGGAGATGGAAGCACAGCAGCGCAAACACATGAGCGAGACGGCACACGCAGAGCAACTGTTCCAGCACGCGCCGCGGCCGCAGGTGATGCTCTTCTGAACATGAATGTTTTCACAAAAATATACCTGAATTGACTTTCCTATTGAATCAAGTTTATTTTTCTGGCCCCATTGGCAGATGTTTTTTAAGCATAAACCCACTTCATTTTTATTATTTTTTCCAGAAAACAAAATGTTGTTTTGCTTCTCCACTAAATGAATCTTGATTTAAAGGGGTCATATGATGCAATTTCAAGTTTTTCATCTTTGGAGTGTTACAAGTTGATTATATATTTTAGTGCATCGTCATGTGACCCCTTTAAAAATGTTTTGATATTTGTACTGGAAATCAAGACAGAAATACTGAGTAAGAACATGCGTGTTGTATGTTATCAGGATGTGCTGGAGGTTCGTTCTCTACTGGAGAAGCTTCATAAAGAAGAGCTGAAGCGTCTGCAGAGGCGGCTCCTGGTCAGGCATGAACACGCGTCTGCGCAGGCACAGAGGCAGCAGGCTCTGCAGCGGCGCTTTGAGTTGCACAAGATCTTTGGTGAGGAGCTGGAGGAGGCTGTCCGAATGGGAGAGCTGGAGAAAAGCACCGCCGACAAACTCCTGCTGCAGTACTACAGCTGTCAGGTGGGCTGACCATCAGTCTGACGTCTGTACCGACTGCACTGGTGTTTCTAAGTTAAAGCTTGTTTGCTGTATGTGTGGCGTGAGCTCATAGTCAGACTGCAGAGTAAACTGGAAATGCCCTGGTGCTGCAGGTTTTTCCAAGCAGCAGCACTGTGACGTACACTAGATCATTCTCTCTTCGGTTTGCACTCTCTTTAATTTAGTTGAACAAGAGACCTGACTTTGGTTTCCATGCATCTGTTTTTATGAGAATTTTGAATTTGCATTTAATAAATGTGAATTCAACAGTGTCTAAGTCAAGTCAGAAACCATATAATTTCTAACATTCTGAGAATGTTATAAATGTGTGCTGTGGCTCTGCCCCAGGACACTCTCGAGGAGGTGCTTGATGTCATTCTGGCCAATCAGAGAGCACTGCTGGCTGAGCGACATGCGCAGCGACGCTTCCTGCTGCAGAGTTTCCAGAGTCTTCAGGCCGTGACAAGTGAGGTGTTCAGCAGCAGTGCGCGACGCATCAGAGATGCACAAGCTCACGGGTACATCCGTCACACTACACACTACAACCTCACCATCACACACACACACACACACACTACACCCTACATTACACACTACAACCTCACCATCACAAAAATACAAACCACACCATCACACACTATTTACCTCACCATCACACACACACTACAACCTCACCATCACACGCTACATACCTCACCATCAAAAAATACAAACCACACCATCACACACTACATACCTCACCTTCCCACCACAACCTCACCATCACACGCTACAACCTCACCATCACATGCAACATACCTCACCATCACACGCGCTACATACCTCACCGTCACACACACGCGCTACAACCTCACCATCACACGCTACGTACCTCACCATCACACGCTACAACCTCACCATCACACACACACGCTACAACCTCACCATCACACACACACGCTACAACCTCACCATCACACACACGCTACAACCTCACCATCACACACACGCTACAACCTCACCATCACACACACACACACACAACAACCTCACCATCACACACACGCTACAACCTCACCATCACACACACACACACACACACACACACACACACACACACACAACAACCTCACCATCACACACACACACACACACACAACAACCTCACCATCACACACACACACACACACAACAACCTCACCATCACACACACACACACACACACACACACACACACGCAACAACCTCACCATCACACACGCAATATACCTCACCATCACACGCTACGTCACTACCACACCATCACATACTACATACTTCATCACTCATTACATACTACAGTAGCTGTGCTGTACTGCAGTGTAGTGAATTCTGAACTACATGTCATCTACAATACTACTGTACTCTTATCGCTCGTGTCTCGCTATACATATTTTTCTTTCTTTTAGAACAGATATTTATTGTTTGTTTGTGTTTGTGTGTGTGTGTGTGTGTGTGTGTAGGGGGTGTGGTTTCTCCCAACAGTGTTCTGATGTTCATTTGGAGATTCTGCGGGTGAAACAGAGTTTAGAAGAAAGTGTGAGTCGTGAGTGCAGCGCCATCCGCTGTGACATCATCAAGAGGAGACGGCAGCTGCTGTCTGAGAAGGTGTGTGTGTGTGTGTATGTTTTTGAGCTGTGTTAAGGTGTAAACCTGTAAAGTCTGACATTAAATAAAAGGCTCAGAAAGTATGATATAGTGAGAATATGATGAAAATCCCCCCAATTGAGCAAGAATAAGCAATTTGATGCAGCTTGTAACGGTCCCCCTAAGAACACCCTAGAGAGGCGAGCTACAAGATAATTAGAGGGAGGGATCCACCGACCAAACTTACATTTAAACAGATAAATCAAACACCAACGTTTGAAAGAGCAGGAAAAATATATTTACAAAAAAAAAACATCCAAAGAAATCAAAATAGCAAGCAATAAAAAAAACACACAAACACAATACTAGCACTGACATTCAGGATTGCAGTCGAAATGAAAAGAAAACTTTATATGACCAGTGTCATGTAGTTTGTAGAGCAATCCCTATGAGTCGTAGCTCAGAGTCAATTGTCCCGTGCAATGATGAAGTGTGCAGTAAGTAAAGTAATCCAGAGAGACACTTAATCCAAAAGTATCCAAAACCCCAAACGATGAAGTGAGGCCTTATTACCACTGTCCTCTGAAACTGAACCCCCCAGTTCCAAACACCCCAACAGCATCGTATCCGTAAAGTGGACGAATTGATGTGCACAAATTTATAAAAAAAAGTCCTTCTACAAACAAAACATATAAACTAACATTAGCATGCCATTTATAAACCAAACAGTAACTATAAAACACGAAAGACAATATACAGCTTGTCCATGAGCAAACCCAAGTCAACATAGCTTAGATAAAGCGCTACTTACTTGACTGAGCTTAAAACAATAGGTTACTTGCGTAACCCCGGTTCTCTGATAGCATTAAGTGAGGTGTCTCACTATGGGATACGCCCCTTCCGCGTATTCCTCAGAAGCCCTATTACATTACGCCAGCCCCAATTGGCTGGCAGACGTGACGCTGTGTCTGGGAGTGGCCTCCCCACCCCTCAGTATAAAGGAGCGACACAACGTCACTACGACATTCAAAACAAGCACACCTCTTCCTCGCTTCGCACAGCAAGGAGGGTGATCTGGTGAGACACCTCACTTAATGCTATCAGAGAACCGGGGTTACGCAAGTAACCTATTGTTCTCTTTCAAGCATACGTTTCGGTGTCTCACTATGGGATATCCTAACTCCCGTATTGCCAGATAGCCTGCCTCGAAGTCTCCTGCCAACCACAATACTGCGTGCGGGGCTGAACGAGTCATGACTCGTGATTCACATTCCAACGCTCAATACTGCATGCGCTAAAGTCTGAGCTGTAACGTCCAGCTTATAGAACCTTGCAAATGTATGCGGTGAGGACCAGCTCGCCGCTTCGCAAATATCCTGTAACGAGACTCCTTTAAACAGGGCCCAGGACGTTGACATTCCCCTTGTTGAGTGTGCACGTAAACCAGATGGGGACACAAGACCCTTACTGGAATATGCCAGCGAGATCGCCTCCACTATCCAGTGCGACAACCGCTGCTTAGTAATCGGCTTTCCCGTACGAGGTTTCGCCCAAGATACGAACAGCTGATCACTTTCCCTGAACCCTCTAGTTCTTTCTGTATAAATGCGTAAAGCACGCACTGGACACAATGCATTTAACTTTTGCTGTTCTGATGAAGCAAAAGGTGGTGGACAGAAGGCTCTTAACTCAAGAGGAATGATAGCCTTAACTATTTTGGGCATGAATGCAGGATTAGGTTTCAGAACTACCCCTGCATCCCCAGACATGAACTGCAAACACGCTGAGTGCACTGAAAACGCGTGAATCTCGCTTACGCGTTTTGCCGAGGATAAAGCTAACAGCAGTGCCGTCTTAAATGACAATATTTTTAAATCAACCTTATCCAGCGGCTCAAATGGGGACATGGAAAGAGCATCTAGCACCAATCCCAAGTCCCATGAGGGGGAAATCGGTCTCGACACTGGCGCGGCGCGGCGCGCACCTTTCATAAACCTGCCTACCAAAGGATGCTGCCCCACAGTTTTATTATCAAAACCAATGTGACAAGCAGATATAGCAGCCAGAAACACTTTTATGGTTGAAAACGCTTTCCCTTGGTCTATCAAATCCTGAAGAAATGATAGAACCACTGCCACTGAACACTGAAAGGGTATCTCATGTTTAGTTGCGCACCAGCGCCCGAACACGCCCCATTTGCATTCATAAAGAGACCTAGTCGATGAAGCTCTAGCATTTTGTATGGTTCTAATAACGCTGTCAGGCAGACCGGTTATATTTAAATTGACCCACTCACAGGCCATGCCCATAGTGCCAGGCGTTCTGGATGAGGATGAAAAATCTCCCCCTCTGCTTGTGACAGAAGATCTCTGCGCAGCGGGAGAGACCACGGGTCTTTGTACAGCATATGTATGATCTCCGCTAGCCAATACTTCCCTGGCCACCTCGGAGCTATTAATATCAGTTTTAGTCCCTCCTCCCTCACTCTGTAAAGTGTTGGGGATATCAATGCTATCGGTGGGAAAGCGTAAAGGAGAGTGCGAGGCCATTCGTGCGCCAGCGCATCTATCCCCAGAGGCGCGCTCTGATCTTTCAGGGAGAAAAACAGAGGACACTGAGCATTGTCGTGTGACGCGAACAGATCTACTGTCGCTCTGCCGTATATGCTCCAAATCTGTTCGACCACCTCCCTGTTCAACTTCCACTCCCCGTAGAGAGGATTGCCCCTGGAAAGCAAATCCGCACCCTGGTTCATAACACCCTGTACGTGCGTCGCTCTCAGGGATAAAAGATTGGTATTGCTCCATAAAATCAGTTTGCGTGCTAACATGTGCAAGGGAAGTGATCTGAGACCTCCCTGCCGGTTTATGTAAGCCACAACCGTAGTGTTGTCCGTTCTCACGAGAACATGATGCCCTTTGAGAAAAGGAAGAAAATGCTTCAACGTCAGAAAAACGGCTAGCATTTCCAAATAGTTTATGTGAAGACTGGTCAGATGTTGATCCCATCTTCCATTCACTATCCTGCCCTCGTGAATGCCCCCCCAACCGGACAACGACGCGTCCGTTGTTATCACTTTTCTGGCTCGAACCACGCCCATGAGTACCCCCTGAACCAGAAAGGTCGGGTGTCTCCACTGGCGCAGTGCTAAGACTGCCTCTGACGTCACTCTTACTCTCCTGCGGGAGTGACGTATTGGGTCCAGTCCCTGAGACGCTACCCAGCGTTGAAATTCTCTCATGAACAGTCTGCCTAAGGGAATAACTATCAGGGCTGAAGCCATCAGTCCTAATAGCCTGAGGCATGTGCGAAAGGAAACACTGTTTCCCCTCTGAAAATCGGTCATGCACCGAGTGAATTTTCTCACCCTGTCTTCTGACAGTCGTGCTCTGAATGTCACCGAGTTCAGTGACAGCCCCAGATATGTTATAGACTGTGTGGGAATTAAAACACTCTTTTCGATGTTTAATTTGAAACCCAGTTTCTGTATGTGTTCCAGAAGCATAACTGTGTGTTCTCTCGTTTCTCGCTCTGACTGAGCTGTCACCAGCCAGTCGTCTATGTAAGTAGCGAGACGAATGCCCTTCTCCCTGAGCGGAGTGAGTGCCGCTTCTGTACATTTTACAAACACTCGGGGGCTGAGAGACAACCCGAATGGTAGAACCAGATACTCGTATGCCACACCGAGGAAAGCAAACCTCAGGAATTTCCTGTGGGGTGGATATATCTTTATGTGAAAATATGCGTCCTTCAGGTCGATTGACGTAAACCAATCGCCATGGCGCACTAATTTTAGGAGTGTAGAATGAGTGAGCATTCTGAACTTGTACTTTCTTAAGTACTTGTTCAGTGCCCGCAGATCTAATATGGGACGAAGAGCTTGGGTCCCCTTCTTTGGGACGAGGAAGTACCTCGAGTAAAACCCGCTGTGGCTCTGCTCGGGTGGGACCACTCTTATAGCCCTTTTGTTCAACAGAGAGGAAATTTCTTCCTGAAGAACATGCTTTAATTTTTCCCGCACCTGAGAATGAATTATCCCTTTGAAATGCGGGGGGGAAGCGGCGAACTGCAGTCGGTACCCGAATTGTACTGTCCTTAGTACCCAGCGGGACCGTGTGCATTCTCGCCAACTGTTTATTTGCAGCGTTCTGGCGCCCTCGTGTGGCTGAGCCGTGAGCGAGTTTGTTGTCTGTACTGCGCATGCGTGGGCATTCAGCGCTCGGACAGAGTTTAAGCGTCTCATCACCCCTAAGGGAGCTAAAGCTCCCCGAGGTGATGTTATGCTGTGGTCTGTCAACGTGTTTTGCAACGTTTTTTGGGGAATTATGTTTTGCAACATGTTTTGGGAATACAATGAAAACTTTATTGAGTTTTGGACATGAAAAATGCTTGTGACTAGTGGGTGGGTGTACACCACTGCACCATCCCTTGTCCTTTTCACTGCTCTGGTTCCCCTGGCCCAACCGGGCTCTATCTTTCCACAGAACATCCGGGAACTTTGGAACTCGTCCACTGTCGAACGCTGAACATCTGGGGGACGGGAGCTCGCGAACGGGGGGGCTTTTGTGCTCCTTTCCCCGGGGAAGACCCCATCAAACTGCCTTCTTCTTCCTCCTCGCTCCCTGAGGATGGGAGTGAGGATGAGGTTGAGGAGCTGGCTGGACCGCCTGAGCTGTTGCAGGCGGGTAGTTCTTCCTAGGCCAGGCAGTTCTCTGTTCCGGGACTCCGCTGTGACCCACTGCATTCACGTTCGGTCTCTGCCACCGAGGAATGCGATAGCTGGGGGGTGGGCGGGCCGTAACTTGTGCGAAAGTCTGCCGAGGTGGCGGGGGGGGTGCAGTCTGTGCCTTCCGAGGCATACAGAGCTGCAAAGCCTCATCATCCCTCTTCTTTTCCTCGCATCTCTTTTGCATCAGTGTCAACGCCGAGCCAAAAATGCCTTCTGTGACCACCGGTGTGTCCAGGATAGCTTCTTTCTCCCTGTCTGAGAGATTAGCCAGGTTAAGCCAACGTCCTCTCTCTTGGATGACCATTGTGGCCATGGCTTTGCCCGCGGCTTGAACCGCGCACCTCTGAAGACGCAGAGAGAGATCTGTCACTACACAGATCTCTTCCCAGTGCGTCTGACCTGGTATGGTCGACGCTTCGTCCTGCAATTCCGCTTGGTACGCGGTCAGCATAGAGGTAGCGTTCAGCGCCCTGACAGAGAGAGCAATCGCTTTATAAGCGCGTTCCGACATGCTTGACTGGAAACGGTCCGCTTTGGATGGCAACGTCGGATTTGCAGCTGCCGTGTGCTTTGGATGCAAGTGCGCGGCAACTAATGGCTCCATGGGAGAAGTCCTACTTTCTCCATTCCCTCCACATCGAGAGCGGATCCTCCCTGCACGGGTAACTTGCTGGTGAACGGTTTGTCCTTCCAGGTCACCGCAAGCTCCTCCAGGAGCTCTGGAAACACAGGAAGGAGCTGCCGTGCTGCCCGTTTCGCCCTCGGCAGCCGCTTACCCTCATAGCGAGACTTTGCAGTCTCTGCTACCACGGTCGGCCACGGAATATTTAGTTTCTCTGCAGCGCGTTTGCACACATCTTGCAGATCCACACTGAGCAGCGGGGATGGTGCCCCATCCGCATCTTCCGTGGTCCCCGCCGCGGCGAAGGGTTGTGCCGTGTGCGCAGGGGGAATGAAAGGGGAGTCCTCGAAATCTTCCTCTTCTTCAGAGAGAAGAAAGTCCGATTGTCCCTCTTCCTCGAAATCGAGCGCGTCTTCTTCCTCGTCCGTGCTAAACACACTGGTCAGAGGGACGCAAACGTCAAGCTGTTCACCCCATGATAAAGCTGCCGTGGTGGGCAGCTCTACAGGGATGGATACCTGCGGAGTGGCAGCTGGAACGGGGCTAGGCGACATGAGGGGATCGTGGCCTGACAGGCTAGCTTGGCGTGCTAGCCTGCGACGAAGGCTCTTCGTAGTGAAGCGTGCGCAGTGTTCACAGGAACCGGGGTTCTCGATCGCCATTTGGGCATGTTTCAGCCCAAGACATGCAGAGCAGACCTGGTGTGTGTCTTTGCATGAAATTTTGTTCCCGCATGAACAAAGTCGCACAGCATCTCCCTCGCTAGCCGGGACAGTCTGCATTGCAGCAGCCATCGTAGTATCGAACACTCCTTGCAATCGGCTGGAATGCAAAATTGAAGGAGTCAGGCGAAAAAACGGCGTGGTGGCCAGTCGTTCGTCCGAGAGTTCGTTAAGGCTTCTGGTGTGAAGCGAGAAGAGGTTTT
>NC_136761.1:29194700-29212200 GCF_936440315.1 Barbus barbus | reverse complement strand
AGAGGCAATCAGACAGAGGAAGTGCTCGTAACACCAAGTCTCAGTCATTGTTCAAATAAGTACAAGCTAGCAAGGGAGGGAGAGAAAGATAGAGGGAAAGATTAAGGTTTTTTTTTTTTTTTGTTTAGGATGAAGTCAAGTACTGCCGAAAGAGATGAGTTTTCAGTTGTTGCTTGAAGATTGCCAGGGATCCGGCGTTCCGGATAGGGGTGGGAAGATTATTCCACCAGCCAGGAATGGTGAACGAGAATGTTCTGGAGAGTGATTTTGAGCCTCTCTGTGATGGTACCACAAGGCGTCGCTCACTAGCAGATCTCAGACTTCTGGAGGGGATGTAGGTTCGTAATAGTGAGTGGAAGTAGGAGGGTGCAGAGCCTGTGGTAGATCTGTATGCAAGCATCAGTGTCTTGAACTGGATGCGAGCTGCCACTGGTAGCCAGTGCAAGGAGATGAAGAGAGGTGTAACATGCGCTCTTTTGGGCTCATCGAAGATCAGTCGTGCCGCTGCATTCTGAATCATTTGTAGAGGTTTGATTGTGTTTGATGGCAGACCAGCCAGAAGAGCATTGCAGTAGTCCAGCCTAGAAACAACAAGGGCCTGGACAAGAAGTTGCGCAGCATGCTCTGTCAGAAAGGGCCTGATCTTTCTGATGTTGTGTAGTGCAATACCGAAGTTGATGGGGTAATCATTGATGAGCCTAACTGAATTGTGAAGTCATGCTGTAGATTCGGAGTGGCAGGGATGACAAGAAGCTCCGTCTTTGCCAGGTTGAGCTGTAGGTGATGTTCTTTCATCCATGCCGAGATGTCCGCCAGGCAGCCTGAGATCCGTGCAGCTACCGTTGGGTCATCTGGTTGAAAAGAGAGATAGAGCTGTGTGTCATCGGCGTAGCAGTGATAGGAGAAGCCATGTGCATGTATGATGGGACCCAGTGATGTAGTGTATGTGGAGAAGAGGAGGGGTCCAAGAACCGATCCCTGAGGAACTCCAGTGACCAGTTGATGTGCTCTGGATACCTCCCCTCCCCAGGCCACCCTGAAGGATCTACCGGTGAGATAGGATTCAAACCAGCGAAGTGGAATTCCAGTGATGCCCAGTGATGAGAGGGTAGACAGGAGAATCTGATGATTGACACTGTCAAAAGCAGCAGAGAGATCCAGCAGAATGAGGACTGATGATTGGGAATCAGCCTTTGCAGTTCGCAGGGCTTCAGTGACTGAGAGTAGCGCAGTCTCTGTTGAATGGCCACTCCTGAAACCTGACTGTTTAGCATCCAGTTTGTTGTACTGTGAAAGAAACCGCGAGAGCTGGTTGAAGACAACTCGTTCGAGTGTTTTCCCTATGAATGGAAGGAGAGAGACAGGTCAGTTTTTTTCTAAAAGAGAAGCATTTAATGTAGGTTATTTGAGCAGGGGTTACCTGAGCCTGCTTGAATGCTGTGGGGAAGATGCCTGTGAGGAGAGATGTGTTGATAATGTGTGTGAGTGCCGGTAAGAGTGTGGGAGAGATTGTTTGGAGAAGGTGTGAGGGGATCGGGTCGAGAGGACATGTTGTAGGATGGCTGGAGAGGAGAAGTTTGGATACTTCTGCCTCGGTGAGGGGACAGAAGGAGAAGATGGGAGTTAGAGCAGTGGATGTGGTTGATCGGAGGTCCTGTGGAGTTGAGAACTGGTTACTGTTTGTTCTAGTTTTGTCTGTGAAAAAAGAGGCAAAGTCGTCAGCTGTTATTGAAGTGGTGGGAGGTGGAGGAGAGGGACAGAGCAGAGAATTAAATGTTCTGAAGAGATTACGCATGTCTGGAGCGCTGGTGATCTTGTTGTGGAAATGTGAGGATTTGGCAGTGTGGACTTCAGTAGAGAAAGATGAAAGCAAAGACTGATACCTACTCAGGTCCGACGGATCATTTGATTTGATTTTTAAAATCTTTATAAGTAATTAACAAGATTTTAAAATCTATACGGTGTTTGTTAGGGAACCAGTGCAGTGTTGACAGAACCGGGCTAATATGGTCATACTTCCTGGTTCTAGTAAGAACTCTAGCTGCTGTATTTTGGACCAGCTGGAGTTTGTTGATCAAGCGTGCAGAACAACCACCCAATAAAGCATTACAATAGTCTAACCTCGAGGTCATGAACGCATGAATTAACATTTCTGCATTTGACTTTGAGAGCATAGGTCGATCTCTTTTAAGTAAAATAACTGTTAAATTGCAAAGTAAAACAGAAATTATATTATTTTACACCTCACAAGTAATATCAATTTTATTACGGTTACTTTTCTTAAATAAGACATCATTGATGAAGTATGCAGCCTACAAATGTGACCTCCAGAGGAAAATTAAACATACCAATTATCTGAATAATTAAATAGTTAATAATTAAATGAATTGAATGAATCCTTATTTTCAGAGCATTTTCTTCTCTTTCTAATTAGGGATGCAGTATTTGTTAATATTGTTAATAAACAGTACTGACACAAAAATAATAGTTTTGTGAAATTAATGTTATGAAAAAATGTAATATGCTGTTTTCATGGTATATAATTCATGAGATTTAAATATTGACTTTTGTGTAACTATTTAATTTAGAGTGCTTTAGTCCTTAATGATTTCATCTGCATTTTATACAAACATGTTTAACGTGATGTGTGTGTGTTTCAGGATCTGGAGTTTACAGCAGCGTTGGTCAAACAGTCTCTGATGTCTTTTCCTGATCTCCACAAAGTCCTGCGGCTCCTGCTTCCTACAGTACCTGAAGGAGAACTGCTGTCACTCGTAGACGCGCTAGGACCCGGAGCAGGGTAACACACACACATCACACACCACACGAAACACAAACAGGTGTGTGTCTGAAATGGATCTGTGTCTGATCTGAATCATGACTCTGTTGTCTTCTGTAGAACTACTTATGGCTGAAACTGAGTGTGTCTCATATTTGACAAGTTTTGATCATTTACTGTTGTTTTTGACCTGTAGGGGATCAGGAAGCTGCTCGTCTCTGGCAGACAGACTGAGACACGACGTGCTGAGCAGAAATCTGTCTGACGCTCTTCAGCACAGAGACAGAGACAGAGACAGGTCAGTCTGATCACGATTGGAAACACAAACCAGTGTTTGAGGCATTAAAGCATCTGTGTTTTGCAGACTGACACTGACTAAAGCAACAAGAAACACTTAGATCATCTCACAAACTCACATTCTCACACACCCGCTTCATCCAGCTGTCACGGATCACTCCATCATGCCATGTGTGTGTTCCTCAGGTTCCTCAAGAAGCGGCAGAAGCTCCTTGAAAAGCTGTTGTCCAGCGCTGGAGGTTCTGGAGACGCTGGGGAGACTCAGCAGAGACGCCGCCACAGACGAGAACTTCCTGTGCCAGAACCTTCCGAGGAGACTGAGGCGGGGCCTGAGACGAGGGGCAGCGAGGGGGCGTGGCCGGAGAGTGTGGCTGCTGTCAAGGGGGCATGGCCTGTGGGCGTGGCTCAGGACAGTCTCGTCTCTGCGGAGCGGCTGTTTGTTTTCCGCTGCGTTCCTCCTGCAGCCCAGCAGAACACGCAAACATCTCACGCACGCAAGAAGAAACGCAACTTCCTGAACTTCAAGAAGAGCAGTGTGGCTCCCCAGCCAAACACGTGACGCTGCATCGCTGAGCATCATGGGAATGTAATTATGAGTCTTTTGTGTATCTATTGTTCTTTTATCATGCCGAGAGCTGATTGGTCGTCCAATGACATCATTCCTTCACAAACACTCACTCAAATGATCAAGTCAGATGATCGACTGATGCAAAAACAAAAAGACCTTTGACCTGCAGCTGCATGTTTACACTCCTTTTTAATAATCAACCTTTTTTATTTTAATCAACCATGATAATTAAAAAAAATGGACAGGAAATGAATGAAATATATATATTTTTCTGACACTTGGATTCGTCTGACCGTTTGGCTTTTGTTTTATATGAACTACAGAAAGCACAGAATCAGCCTCTGTGAAGATTGATTTAAAAGGTTTGAGAAACATCATTTGCTCTGAACTCTACACAGATGTCTGTGAGTCTGAAAACGAGGGAATCTTTGGTCAGTGAAGCTCAGAGCTGCTGTCCATCTTCATCATCATGTTGTTTTGTGTTTATTTGCGGCTGGTTGGTCAGAAACCAAACGCTGCTGCTGCTTCATCCTGAAAGACAGATTTATGCTGCTATGATTGTGTTCACATGCATTTAACAGAAAGATTACATCAGTTACAAACTGATCAATACTTCAAATCAGACAAACGAAGGGAACGTCTGACGTACTTTTCTCTGTTGAAGGCGCTGAAGTCTTCTGCCAGCGAGTCTAAACTGCTCTGCATGTGCGCCGGCTGAGAAACATACAGATTTCATACATCACACTGATGAAAAACTTGGTCTTAAAAAGTTTTCAATGTATCTTCATTTAACCTGAGCTGTAGATGTCGACTCTAAAGCAGCTCTAGAGACGATCATGTATTAGTGTTCTGTAGAGCTGCTTTACAGGTGAAAGTGATGTTTTAATCATTTAAATGACTGAATCCTGAAATTGAGGAGTTTTATTACTGTGAAGCTGCTTTGAAACCATCTGTATTTATAAAGCACTACAGAAATAAAGCTGACTTCTCTTGCATGAAGTGCTTTTGTGAACTAGAACAAGTGATTCAAGTGTCAGTCCGAATCAGAGATCACCATATGTATAGAATATTCCTGACCCTGCAGCACAAAACCAGTCTGAGTAACAGGTATATCTGTAGCAATAGCCAACAATACATTGTATGGATCAAAATTATACATTTCTCTTTTATGACAAAAATCATTAGGATATTAAGATCATGTTCCATGAAGATATTTAGTTAATTTCCTACCGTAAATATATCAAAACTTCATTTTTGATTAGTAATATGCATTGCTAAGAACTTCATTTGAACAACTTTAAAGGAGATTTTCTCAATATTTAGATTTTTTTGCTCCCTCAGATTCCAGATTTTCTAATAGTTGTATCTCAGCCTAATATTGTCCTATCATAACAAACCATACATCAATGGAAAGAGTATTTATTCAGCTTTGAGATATGTATAAATCTCAATTTTAAAAAAATTTACCCTTATGACTGGTTTTGTGGGCCGGGGTCACATATATCCCATGAATTTTCTGGTAAGAGCTAGAAAACTCAAAGTGAATCAGGGTGTGTTCCTCACATGCTGCTGTGGTTTGGTGGTGTTTGTGACGGCGAGTGAATGTTCATGTGTGAGCGTGATGAACGCACCAGCGGGTTCGAGGGTTGGTTTCTGCTCCTGGCCAGGCGTTTCTTCTTCTTGTGCAGCGGACGGGTCTCCAGGATCATCTCTTCCAGCTCAAACGAGGGGTCGCATTTCAGACGCCGCTTCTGTGACAGACAGAGAGATCCAGCAGCCCATGACTCGTGATGTTCCTCAGTGAGGGACCGGAGGCTAAAGGCCGCTTACGTTTGGAACGAATCCAGGCGGGACAGATTTCTGCAGCACGGCTTCCCAGTCCACATCCACCAGATACGGAGAGGTCTGGACCTCAGACAGACTCGACGGGCGACTCGATGGGTCTCTGGTCAGGAGCTGCGCACAAAACACACACAGAACAAAACAAGACCAAAACTGAACAAGACCTTCTGTTGAAGGGAAAAGGTGCTGATCTTTCTCAGTATTTTATCTTGATTTTCAGTACAAATATATTCAAATATTGCTAAGGAATAAAAAAAGGTATTTGCAACTTTTTATCTCAAAATTCAGATTTTTCTTTGCAATTGCAAGTTTATATTTCACAATTTTGTCTTTATATGTTGCAGTTCTGACTTTATCTCACAATTGAAACATGTTTCTCTCTCAGTTCTGAGTTTACATCTCATTCTTTTTTGTTTCCACCACAGAATAAAAAAAGTCAAGTCACCTTTATTTATATAGCGCTTTTAACAATGTAAATTGTGTCAAAGCAACTGCACAATATCAAAAAAGGAAAATAGTGTGTCAATAATGTAAAATGAAAAGATTAAAAAAAAGATTTTCAGTGAAAGGCATTTCATTATTTAATTCAGTGATGTCATCATCCAGCTCAGTTCAGTTTAAATAGTGTCTTTGCAATCAGGTCGACGATATCGCTGGAAATGAAGTGTCCCCAACTGAGCAAGCCGGAGGTGACAGCGGCAAGGAACCAAAACTCCATCGGTGACAGAATGGAGAAAAAAACCTTGGGAGAAACCAGACTCAGTCGGGGGGCCAGTTCTCCTCTGGCCAAACGAATCAGCAGTTCATTCCAATTGCAGCAAAGTCAGATTGTAAGGGCTCAACTGGTTCCAGTGGTCTTTCCCGATGGCTGTCTACGTGGCGGGGTCCTCACTGGGGATCTGTCTCTGGCGCTCATCTCGGTGACCTGGTCTCCGCTGACGTTCAGGGCTGTAGAGGTCGTCTCTGGGCGCTGATCCACCATCTGATCTGGATACGGACTGGATCTGGTGACTGCAGTGACCATCTGGGCTGGATATGGACCGGATCGGGTGGCTATGGTGACTAGGGATATGTCCCCGGGGCTCATCCAGGTGTCCGGCCTCCGCCGACGATCAGGGCCACATACATCATCTCCCGGCGCCGATCCACCATCTGATCCGGACACGGACTGAGAAACAGAGTAGAAACAGACAAATATTAGCGTAGATGCCATTCTTCTTACGATGTAACGAGTACATCATGTGTTATGTGGAGTGTTCCCGGTTCCGGTTGATCTAATTAATGCAGCCTAACAATCCTTTAACGGATTTGAATAATAGAAGTGTATTAGTGTGTTATGTGTAAGACAGGTTAAAGAAATGTGTCTTTAATCTAGATTTAAACTGACAGAGTGTGTCTGCCTCCCGAACAGTACTAGGTAGATTGTTCCAGAGTTTGGGTCGTAAATAGGAAAAATATCTGCCGCCCGCAGTCGATTTTGATATTCTAGGTATTATCAAGCGGTTTTGAGTTTTGAGATCGCAGCAGACGTGGAGGACTATAATGTGATAAGAGCTCACTCAAGTACTGAGGAGCTAAGCCATTCAGGGCTTTATAAGTAATTAACAAGATTTTAAAATCTATAGAGCCAATGCAGTGTTGACAGAACCGGGCTAATATAGTCATACTTCCTGGTTCTAGTAAGAACTCTAGCTGCTGCATTTTGGACCAGCTGTAATTTGTTGATCAAGCGTGCAGAACAACCACCCAATAAAGCATTACAATAATCTAACCTCTAGGTTATAAATGCATGAATTAGTATTTCTGCATTTGACGTTGAGAGCATAGGTTGCAATTTAGATATGCTTTTGAGATGGAAAAATGCAGTTTTACAGATGCTAGAAACATGGCTTTCAAATGAAAGATTGCTATCAAACAGCACACCTAGGTTCCTAACTGATGAAGAAGAATTGACAGAGCAGCTGTTCGATAGTGTTCTAGGTTATTACATGTGGGGTTTTTAGGTCTGATAATCAACACCCCTGTTTTTTCAGAATTTAGCAGTAAGAAGTTACTTGTCATCCAGTTTTTTATATCGCATTCCGTTTTATATCGCATTCCGTTATTTTCTCAATTTGGTGTGTTTCACTGGGCCGCAAAGAACTATAGAGCTGAGTATCATCAGCATAACAGTGAAAGCTAACACCGTGTCTCCTGATAATATCTCTCAAGGGTAACATGTAAAGCGTGAAAAGTAACGGCCCTAGTACTGAGCCTTGAGGTACTCCGTACTGCACTTGTGATCAATATGATACCTCTTCATTCGCTGCTACGAACTGATGGCGTTCAGATAAGTACGATTTGAACCAAACTAATGCGCTTCCACTAATGCCAACAAAGGAGCGCTAAGATCCAGTAGAACTAATAAAGAGTAAAAAGTAACTGCAACTTTTTTTCTCACAATTCTGTTTGTCACAATTTTATATCTTCATAAAAGCTACATAAAAGCATTTATATCTTGAATTTCCCCCCCCCCTCAGTTATGAGAATAGTCAATTGTCTTTGAGAAAAAAAATCCAAATTGTAAAATTAAAATTTACCTTTTTTTTTGTCTTGAGGCAGAAACAAGCTTTCATAAATATCAAATGAAATGTGAATGACATGCAAGATTTCAATATGAAGTGAGTTTATAATTATAAATTGTATACTTAATTTGATTATTTCCCCAGAATCATTAAATCTGCATTGAGACATTAACTTTTTAAATTACCCCATGTGCAAACAATATATTGTTTTGGAAATCATAATAAGCAACAATGCCGATGATCGAATGAACTGTTGAAAAGTAGTGTTGTCTCAATAACCATGGATTTTACATTCTAAACTGTAAATAATTCAGATACTTATGAATTAAATGAAGCACAATGCAAACATTCACCAGAAACTGTTAATGCAACTTCACTCAGATGTGAACGTGTTTTATATGTAAAAAATGGAGTATGTAAAATCTAGTCTGTCAAAGATTCGCAGTAATAAAAACAGCACTAAAAATTCTACTGATTCCCTCTGCTTTTTCTCTATTGTGTTATATATGTGCCCAGAGCTCCAGAAAGCATACCAGTGGTCTTTTATTTGTGCAGGAATATAAGCTCTGATCTTGGTGCTTGTGTGTGACATCCAGGGGACACTTGTTCAAAGGTAATCGGATCGGATCTTGGACATCGGATTGGATCAAATCTTGAAAATGGGTTGTTCAAAAGAAAAAAAAAGGATTCTGAATTTGGATTAGATCACAAAATCCAGTCTTGGTTTTGATCTGGATTAAATCTTTAGTTTGTGTTGTTCAAAATGTTTTAGTAAGATTGGGATACTTTTGATCCAAAAAAAATGGATTATTCTGATCCCAGAACAAGGGTGGATTTCAGGAACAAAATTGTAATAAAACTGGTCCAAAAAATTACAACATTTGTAACGTAATATATCCCTTAATCCCCAAACAGCTGTCAATATCAAACAAAAATATTATATTTAATTTAAAAAAATTTTTTTTTTAAATCACTGATTGTAAACTGCATTGGCACAATCATCAGAGATGACCAGTCAGAAGTAGTTATTTGTGTAAATGCAATGCAAAACTAGAATGCAAAACCCTGGCTTTTTTTTTACCCATTTTATTTTTTTTGTTCCATCACCATGTCCCTTTAGGGGCTCCATAGATACAGATTTGGAAATCTGAAAAAGTGTGTATCTGGATCAGGGTGATCCAATCCAATTTTGTTTTGAAAAATCAGCACAAACCTTACCTGATTCTGGATATCAAAACATGGGATTTCCAAATCCAGATTCCAAACAACTGGCCCCTGGAGTGGTTCTGATGCAGAAACTCATGCTGTGGATCAGATGCTCCATTCCTGGGCTCCAGACGCAGGAGAAAATCAACTGCTGGCCGTGGATGATGCTGAGGACCTCAGCCACTACTGTGTTGGAGCTGATCTCAAAAGGTCGCTAAAATGCCAGAGAAACACCAGATAAACACCAGACAAACGCCAGAGAAACACCAGACAAACGCCAGAGAGACACCAGACAAATGCCAGAGAGATACCAGACAAATGCCAGACAAACGCAAGAGAAATACCAGACAAACACCAGACAAACGCCAGAGAGACACCAGAGAAACGCCAGAGAAACACCAGACAGACACCAGACAAACACCAGAGAAACGGCAGACAAGCGCCAGAGAAACACCAGACAAATGCCAGAGAAACACCAGAGAAACACCAAACAAAAGCCAGAAAAACACCAGACAAGCGCCAGCGAAACACCAGAGAAATGGCAGAGAAACACACGAGAAACACCAGACAGACTCCAGAGAGACACCAGACAAACACCACCGAGACACCAGACAAACGCCAGAGAAACGCCAGAGAAACACCAAACAAAAGCCAGAGAAACACCAAACAAAAGCCAGAGAAACACCAAACAAAAGCCAGAGAAGCACCAGAGAAACACCAAACAAAAGCCAGAGAAACGCCAGACAAACACCAGCGAAGCACCAGACAAACACCAAACAAAGCCAGAAAAACACCAGACAAGTGCCAGCGAAACACACGAGAAACACCAGACAGACTCCAGAGAGACACCAGACAAACACCAGGCAAGCACCAGACAAACACCACCGAAACACCAGACAAGCGCCAGACAAACACCAGCGAAACACCAGACAAGCACCAGAGAAACACCAAACAAAGCCAGAAAAACACCAGCGAAACACCAGACAAACACCAGAGAAACACCAAACAAAGCCAGAAAAACACCAGCGAAACACCAGACAAGCACCAGAGAAACACCAAACAAAGCCAGAAAAACACCAGCGAAACACCAGACAAGCACCAGAGAAACACCAAACAAAGCCAGAAAAACACCAGCGAAACACCAGACAAACACCAGAGAAACACCAAACAAAGCCAGAAAAACACCAGCGAAACACCAGACAAGCACCAGAGAAACACCAAACAAAGCCAGAAAAACACCAGACAAGCGCCAGCGAAACACCAGAGAAATGCCAGAGAAACACACGAGAAACACCAGACAGACTGTTTGCGACTTTATCACTCAGATTACTGTTTTTCACTGGAAATTATATGGTAATTCATCGTTTTTAAATTGCAAAAAGCATATATGTGACCCTGCAGCACAAAAGCAGTCATCAGTAGCACAGGTATATTTGTAGCAATAGCCAACAATACATTGTATGGATCAAAATTATACATTTCTCTTTTATGACAAAAATCAAAACTTAATTTTTGATTAGTAATATGCATTGCTAAGAACTTCATTTGAACAACTTTAAAGGAGATTTTCTCAATATTTAGATTTTTTTGCTCCCTCAGATTCCAGATTTTCAAATAGTTGTATCTCAGACAAATATTGTCCTATCATAACAAACCATACATCAATGGAAAGATTATTTATTCAGCTTTCAGATGATACATCTAATTTAAAAAAAAATTACCCTTATGACTGGTTTTGTGCTCCACGGTCACATATGTGATCATATTTTACATTAAAATGACATACAATGCAATGTTAAACCATTTCATTTTTGATCACATATGCACCATAAAAGGTAACAGATACAAGTTGGTACTAGGTGTAGCGTTTCTACGGTAACAAACGCAAACCGTTTCAGAGTGTTGTGTGAAACTATGATGATCTCAGATCATCAAATTAGACCCATTTCAAATCTTCCGTTTATGTCAAAAAATTTTGAAAAAGTTGTGTCTGCTTAATTGTGCTCCTTCTTGCAAAAAAATTATCTATGAAGGATTTAAGTCAGTTCCCACCTCATTCAAAAAAATCTGTCATTATCCCTGTGCCAAAGAACAATAAATCCTCTTGCCTGAATGACTATCGCCCAGTTGCCCTCACATCTATAGTCATGAAGGTTTTTGAAAGACTTGTAAAGAGCCACATTTGCTCCTCCATCCCTGATACTCTGGACCCTCTTCAGTTTGCCTATCACCCAAACAGATCCACGGACGATGCCATTTCTCACGTCCTCCACTCTTCCCTCACACACATAGACAGCAACAATGGGAAATAATGGGCCTAAACTCCTCACTCTGTGACTGGATTCAAGACTTCTTCACCGGCAGACCTCAAGTGGTGAAAGTTGGCCAGTTCACCTCAAACTCCATCACTCTGAACATAGGAGCCCCACAGGGCTGTGTCCTGAGTCCCCTGCTCTACTCTCTCTACACGCATAACTGCGTGTCCTCTCACAGTTCCACATCTATTATCAAATTGACCCCTTCCAGTTTGCATATAGGTCCAACCGCTCGACCGATGATGCCATCGCCATTGCCACTGCCCTCCACCCAGCCCTCACACATCTGGACAAAAAAGACTCATATGTCAGGATGCTGTTCATAGACTTCAGTTCAGCATTCAACACAATCATCCCTCAACAGGTCACTCACAAACTGGTCCAGCTGGGGCTCAACACCTCTCTGTGCAACTGGCTGTTGGACTTCCTGACCGGGAGACCTCAGGCAGTACGGGTCGGCACTAACACATCCAGCACCATCACACTGAACACTGGGGCCCCCCAAGGATGTGTGCTGAGCCCCCTCCTCTTCACTCTGCTGACCCACGACTGCACACCGTCACACAACTGTAACCTGATCATTAAGTTTGTGGATGACACGACTGTGGTGGGCCTCATTAGCAACAGAGATGAGACAAACTACAGGAGTGAGGTGAGCCGCCTGGCCGGGTGGTGCAGTGACAACAATCTCTCTCTGAATGTGGAGAAGACGAAGGAGATTGTTGTTGACTTCAGGAGAGTACACACTCACCATGCCCCTCTGACCATCAACGGTGCGACTGTGGAGAGAGTGAGCAGCACCAAGTTCCTGGGTGTGCACATCACTGAGGACCTCTCCTGGACTAACAACACTGTAGCACTGGCCAAGAAAGCACAGCAGCGTCTCTACTTCCTCCGCAAACTGAGAAGAGCCAGAGCCCCGGCCCCCATCATGTGCACCTTCTACAGAGGCACCATCGAGAGCATCCTGACCAGCTGCATCACTGTGTGGTATGGCGCTTGCAACGCATCCTGCCGCAAGTCACTTCAGCGCATAGTGAGAGCAGCTGAGAAGATCGTTGGTGTCTCTCTCCCCTCCCTCCAGGACATTTACAGCACCCGTCTCACCCGCAAAGCCCTCCGCATTGCAGGCGATCCCACCCACCCGACACACAGCTTCTTCAGTCTGCTGCCATCAGGGAGGAGACTGCGGAGTCTCCAGGCGAGGACCAGCAGACTGAAGGACAGCTTCATACATCAGGCTGTCAGGAAGCTGAACTCCCTCCCGTCCTTGCCCCCCCTCCCCTCTTTTACCCCATACAACACTGAACACTGATACTATGAGCCCCCCCCCCCCAGCTCCCCTCAACCCCAGGGCCTGTCCCCCCCCCCCCCCCACCAACTTAAAAACTGAACCTGTCACTTGTGCAGCATTGGACTGATCACTACCTCATCCAGCATTGACTGCAAACTACCTCTTCGGATAGTCTGATATAAGGAATGTTCTCCCTACTGACAAGCTCTTCTTGCACTACACATATATCTGCACAGTTTTTGTTTTATTTAACTGGTTTGCACTCTATCTATTCTGCCATGCGCCTTATGCCACTTTATCTATTTCAGTATTTTTCTACAATGTCCTCATTTGTATATCTGTATAGTTGTATGTACATATGTTTAATCTGTATTATCTGTATCTGAACGTGTTTAATGTTAACTGTATGCACCAAGGGTCTGAGAGTAATGCAATTTCAATTCTCTGTATGTATGTGCCGTACATGTGGAAGAATTGACAATAAAGCAGACTTGACTTGAAATTCGCTGATGATACTGTTACGTTCCCCTAAGTGTCTAGGGGTCAAAAGGGGAAATAACAAAAAGTTAAAAAAAGTAACGGGATAATGTACAGCGAGAACACACTTCAGTCCTCTGTCCCAAAGTGAAGATGACACCAGTTGGTATATATACAAAAAAAGAGTTTTATTTACAAGACAGGAAAAGAAATACAATGTAAATGGGAGCAAAGACTCAGGGGAAAGCAAGGCCTAAAATAACAAACAAAATAGTTCAACTAATTTAAGGAGCTCTCACTAACCTTAAATAAAATAAAAAGAAAAATACAGCCAACTTCCCTCACCTCCCTTGCTGTACAAAAACAGAGGTAAAAAGCAATATAAAAAGAAAAAGGCACTCTCCCCCTACAGCATCCCTCTTAACACAGGCTAGTATTTAGAATCACATTGAACAAAAGAGCCACAATACCTTTTGCTCAATCTCAACCTGGAACAATATCCACCAACAGATCATGCTGAAATCATTACCTCTTGGTAATATTATTAGAAAATACGGGATTAGTTTTCATTGCTATGCTGATGATACTCAACTATATATCTCAACAAGACCAGATGAAACTTCTAAACTAAGATAATAGATTGTGTAAAAAATGTAAAAGATTGGATGACCAATAATTTCCTCCTATTAAATTCAGATAAGACAGAGATATTACTTATTAAACCAAAAAACAGTACACAGAATCTCTTGGATTACAATTTGCAACTAGACGGATGCACTGTTACGTCCTCTAAAGTCAAAAATCTGGGTGTTATATTAGACAGCAACTTGTCCTTTGAAAATCATATTTCCCATGTTACAAAAACAGCATTCTTCCATCTTAGAAACATTGCCAAGCTTCGAAACATGCTCCCTGTTTCTGATGCAGAAAAGCTAGTTCATGCATTCATGACCTCTAGACTGGACTATTGTAATGCACTGCTAGCTGGTCGTCCTGCATCTTCAATAAACAAGCTACAGATAGTCCAAAATGCAGCGGCTAGAGTTCTTACCAGGTCAAGAAAATATGATCATATTACCCCAATTTTACAGTCTCTGCACTGGCTACCTATTCAGTTCCGTATCATTTACTAAATATTATTACTTGCCTATAAGGCCCTAAATGGTTCAGCTCCTGCGTACCTAACTCGTCTTCTACCACGCTATAATCCAACCCGCTCCCTAAGGTCGCAAAACTCTGGACTTTTGGTAGTACCTAGGATGGCAAAGTCCACTAAAGGAGGTAGAGCTTTTTCACATTTGGCTCCTAAACTCTGGAATAGCCTTCCTGATAACGTTCGGGGTTCAGACACACTCTCTCTGTTTAAATCTAGATTAAAGACACATCTCTTTAGCCAAGCATTCACATAATGCATCTTATAATCTTGTACTGCAGTTATATCTGATCAAATGTACATTATTATCATTCTTTAGCTTGTGTTGAACAAATCATTTTTGCTTAGATGGAACAGCAGCTACGCTAATTATGTCTCTATTTGTTTCTCTGTTGATTAACATCCCGTGGTAACTAGGAATGACAGAAGCTTCAGTCTGGATCCAACCCTTAAATGATCTGAGATGACCGAACACCTGAGAAAAGATGATGCCAACCCCTCAGAGGACCTCAGAGGATGCCAACGCTCAGACAACATACAGAATTAACTAATTTTGCCATAAAGTTAAATATATTAAGGTTCTGCAATATATAAATATATTGTGGAAACTTAAATTCCTGTAGAGCTGCTTTGCAACGATTTGTATCCTAAAAAGCGCTATACAAATAAACTTGAATTGAATTATTTCTATAGAGATTTATACAGTAGAGATTGTTTCACGTCAGCTTGATGCACTAGCGCTAGTGCTGTGAGTCGAGTCTGTTTGTGACTTTATCACTCAGATTACTGTTTTTCACTGGAAATTATATGGTAATTCATCGTTTTTAAATTGCAAAAAGCATATATGTGACCCTGCAGCACAAAAGCAGTCATGAGTAGCACAGGTATATTTGTAGCAATAGCCAACAATACATTGTATGGATCAAAATTATACATTTCTCTTTTATGACAAAATCAAAACTTCATTTCTGATTAGTAATATGCATTGCTAAGAACTTCATTTGAACAACTTTAAAGGAGATTTTCTCAATATTTAGATTTTTTTGCTCCCTCAGATTCCAGATTTTCTAATAGTTGTATCTCAGACAAATATTGTCCGATCATAACAAACCATACATCAATGGAAAGATTATTTATTCAGCTTCAGATGATACATCTAATTACAAAAAATTACCCTTATGACTGGTTTTGTGCTCCACGGTCACATATGTGATCATATTTTACATTAAAATGACATACAATGCAATGTTAAACCATTTCATTTTTGATCACATATGCACCATATAATGTAACAGTTAACAAGTTGGTACTAGGTGTAGCGTTTCTACAGTAACAAGCGCAAACCGTTTCAGAGTGTTGTGTGAAACTATGATGATCTCAGTATAAAGCTGGTGAGGGTTATAGAGAGTACAGGTGTGTAGCTCACCACAGGTTGATGAGGAACGGATGTTGGAGTCGTTGCATGACCTGCAGCTCTCTGAGGATGTTTTTGACTTCATCTCTTTCAATGCATTGCTGCTTGTTCATGTATTTCATGGCATACATCTTCTTGGAGTCTCTCTTCTGCACGATACACACCTGAAGACCATCGTTAGTTTGAGTAATCTTAGCACCCAGAGACGGCTTCTGTCAGTCATACATCACTAAACTCACACACACACACACACACACACAATGCATTTAACATACGTGGCACACAAACACTGGAGGCATCTGTTTGTTGGCAAAAATGAATTCAAACATGCAGAAATGAGAGAAACTGACATGAGCTTCATTTTCTGCCACTAAAAATATCTCAAAATAATACACCAGCCTTCAGCTTTCCAGACACAGAAAGAGAGCGCTAATGCATTACAGCCTCCAGCAGAAACAACTCCATCAGAAAGAGACAGAGACAGAGCTCAGTTCACTCACTCACTCACTCTCTCTCTCACACACACACACACACACACACACACAAATACATTTAAACCTCCAAATGAGAACTATGTGTGTGTGCGCGCATGTGCATGCTTGTGTGTGTGTGTGCCTCTCACCTTTCCAAAGCTTCCCTTCCCAATGGCTCTGAGAATCTGAAAGTGGTCAAAGGAAACTAAAAGAGAAAACACAGGACACACACACATCTCTGTGTGAACAATTGATGTGTTGGGCTCAGATGTGCTCAGGATGAAACTGTTTATGTGTGTGTGTGTGTGTGTGTAGCAGGTGTCATGAACTCTCTCTCACACATGCAAATATACTTCATGGTTCATTGTTTAAAAGTGATCAATACATGATCTTTACCATTAACCAGGGCTAGTTATCCTCACCTGAACCAGTTAACCATTCATGAGGATTTTGATCATTCTCATCTTTGACAGACTGAAGGAAGACCTGCTGAATGTAAACTGGTCCAACTGCAGCAGCATCCTCAGAAACCACCCGAAGCAGCTTCTCACACACATCTAAACCTTCAGAGAGGACAGGGTTTGATCTGAACTCATCTACAGCAGATCTCTGAGACTGTCTGTCCGTTATAAACTCATCACGAGAGACAGACAGCATAGTCATTGTTATGTTTAAACTTACTGAACGCAAAAGAACTCAGTTCTACACGGGAGAACAGTCATCAAACAGAAACACTTTCTGACACTTCACAAACTGATGCTCTTCCTCACCCTCCTCATCCTCACGCAGCAGTGGTGCTCCACGAGACTGACTCCTGCCCATCATCACCCTCAGAAGACCTTCATCACAGCCGCGCATCCTTCATCCTTCAGCAAGATTATAATATGATCCGTCTTCACCGACACACACGAGAGAGAGAGAGAGAGAGAGAGAGTGAGTGTGTGAGTGTGAGAGAGAGAGAGAGGGTTGTGTGAGTGGATGAGTGACAGATGTCATGAGTAGCCTACTTGGATGTCATTGGCTGTTGAAGTGATGCAGTGAGACTCAAACACAGACTGACAATAAACACACGTTATGATGCAGCCCTGCTAACAAACAAACAAACAATAGAAACCACA
>NC_136761.1:29167200-29187200 GCF_936440315.1 Barbus barbus | reverse complement strand
TTCATCAAAACCTATTACAAAGCTATAGCAATGTCATGTCATTAAATATGATAAACAGCGATTCTGGAACAGATCTGCGTCTTCCTTATCCCGTTAAAAAACATATTACAGTATGTAACCATATTCCGTCCGTTCAAAAAAAAAGTTGCTCTAACTGTTCGTTACAAGCAGCATTTGCTGTCAGGCAGGTAGCTTAGCTTAGCTAACATACATAAACATATTTCTGCTAGCCTACCTGCTGCAAAATTGCACCATTTGTACAAGACAAGTAGAGCTATTTTATGTGTGTAATTTATCACTTACCACTGTCTTGTTTTTTCTTATCCTCCTCTTCCTTTCTCTTCTTTCTTTTTTGGCTTCCTGAAGCATAATTCCGCTTCATGACTGCCGAGGAAGTTTTGTATTTTGCCGGCAGCAGAGATCGCGTGGTTGGCTGGCTGCTGTCAGCGAGGGGGGCCCCCTTGAGGGGGATCCCGATAACAGTGTCATTGCACTTTACTGCATTCACTATCAATGGGGCGCTCACACAGTTTGTCGCTGCATTTTATTCTTAACCAGTCGTTGTCTTGGGGCCCCAGGCCAGCTCGGGGCCCCAAGCAGGGAGGTGCGGTCAGGGTAGGCAGGGTAGGCAGTGCCTCACCAATGTTGACATTACATTTATTAATTCCAAGAGCTTTATTAATTAACCTCAAACCACGTTATTAATTGCATTTATTTTATTCCAAATATTATTTTTTGTAACAAAGTTTTTCAGGAATACACATAATATACTCATTTTGCCATTGTTTGCTCCTAAAAACCATTGTTTCCTGCAGGAAATTCAAGGCCATGGCCATTGAGGCAGAGGTTAGCAGTGCCTCTTTGGTCCATAGAACGTAGTTTACGTAGATTTGCGCATGCGCAATCAGTTCTCATGCTGTCTTGAATTATCAACATTGAGGCAGAGACCGAGCTTGCTTCATGTCACGTGATCCACTCGCTCTCACTCAATCCGCGTTTCCCGATACTAGCATCTAGCGGCGCCTAGCGTTGGCTGTCAACTCATGAAATTGAGTAATACACCCAACAAAGAGGACTTTTACAACAAAGTAATTGACAGCTTTGTCCAGAGGGATAGACGTATGGACTTCGTCTACAAATAAAAGTAAGCACCCCCTTTAAAACGTAAACCATTCATTTATTTATATATTTTTTAAAACCCGTATATTGGCGTTGTGTGTGTTGTCTGATGGTGGGCTATAGGCCTGCTGTGCGCTGACACCAAAATGTTCTCTCTTCCATCACCTCTGCCACATTTGTACTGTATGTCTATCTGTGCGATTATGGTGCATTTCGTAAGGGTTAAAATGCTGTTTTCTAGTTCTCTTTTTTTAATCCTGGTGCGCCGTCGCCAGATGCTCATTGCGTGTCGGTGTGTGCGCCTAGCGCAGTTTGTAGGAGCGAATAAGCTGTTTTTCTAATTTAAAGCTGTACTGCTGACACAATGTTTTCTGACTGTAGCCTATTCAAATCCTGGTGCGCCGTCACCAGACCAATAGCGTGTGTGTGTGAGAGAGAGAGAGTGTGTGTGTGTGTGTGTGTGTGTGTGTGTGTCTGTGCGCGTTTTGAAGGAGTGACTGCTGCTTGTCGGTTCGCTGACACCGCGCCGCTTCCCTCTCTTACTGTGTCCCGCACAAAACATTTGTTTGTTGTATAAGTCATCATAAGATAGATGTGTCCATTAATTTGATTATTAGATTTGATTGTGCATTAGCCTCACATATGACTGACTTTGCTGTATGCAGGCAGCGATGTGATGATGCCTGATATGAACTTGGGTTGCTACATTAACTGAATGAATATATGAACATATATGCCACATTGATAGGTCACAGCCTACCCATGACAAGATTTCACAGCACGTTACTGGCCCCAAGCAATTGCTTGGTTTGCCTGCCTTGTCGCGACGGGCCTGCACTCGCACCCAAAGCAGTTATTGTAAATGAAATGATCACAGATAATAATTTTGATGTACTCTGCCTGACTGAAACCTGGCTGAAACCAAATGAATATTTTGGTCTAAATGAGTCTACTCCAGCAAGCTACTGTTATAAACATGAGCCCCGTCAGACTGGTCGTGGCAACAATATATAGTGATATTCTCAATGTTACTCAGAAAACAGGATACAGGAGGTTTAACTCATTCGAAATACTTCTGCTTAATGTTACACTGTTAGATATGCAGAAGAAATCTCTCCTGTCTCTTGCTCTGGCTACTGTGTATAGACCGCCAGGGCCATAGGTCAAGGTCAGGTCAAGAAAATATGATCATATTACCCCAATTTTACAGTCTCTGCACTGGCTACCTATTCAGTTCCGTATCATTTACTAAATATTATTACTTGCCTATAAGGCCCTAAATGGTTTAGCACCTGCGTACCCAACTTGTCTTCTACCACGCTATAATCCAACCCGCTCCCTAAGGTCACAAAACTCTGGACTTTTGGTAGTACCTAGGATAGCAAAGTCCACTAAAGGAGGTAGAGCTTTTTCACATTTGGCTCCCAAACTCTGGAATAGCCTTCCTGATAACGTTCGGGGTTCAGACACACTCTCTCTGTTTAAATCTAGATTAAAGACACATCTCTTTAGCCAAGCATTCACATAATGCATCTTATAATCTTGTACTGCAGTTATATCTGATCAAATGTACATTATTATTATTCTTTAGCCTGGGTTGAACACATCATTTGTGCTTAGATGGAACAGCAGCTACGCTAATTATGTCTCTATTTGTTTCTCTGTTGATTAACATCCCGTGGTAACTAGGAATGACAGAAGCTTCAGTCTGGATCCAACCCTTAAATGATCTGAGATGACCGAACACCTGAGAAAAGATGATGCCAACCCCTCAGAGGACCTCAGAGGATGCCAACGCTCAGACAACATACACAATTACCACATTTTGCCATAAATTAAATATATTAAGGTTCTGTAATATATAAATATATTGTGGAAACTTAAATTCCTGTAGAGCTGCTTTGCAACGATTTGTATCCTAAAAAGCGCTATACAAATAAACTTGAACATGCACACTCTCACACTCACACACACACTCACACACACACTCACACACACACTCACACACACACACACACTCACACACACACACACACACACTCTCACACTCACACTCACACTCACACACACACACACACACACTCTCACACTCACACACACACACACACACACTCTCACACTCACACACACACACACACACACACACACACACACACACACTCTCTCACTCTCTCACACACACACACACACACACACACACACACACACACACACACACACACACACACACTCACTCTCTCACTCTCTCACACACACACACACACACACACACACAAAACCCAGCATTACAGATATTTATACATTAAACATTACAGAATGTTTATACCACAGGGTATATACTCAAGTTTTTGATTTTGCTAATATTTTTTCTGGAGAAAGACAGACATGTATAGCGATGAAAGCCAAAATATTAAATGTCATGGATGAATATTTACTGAGTAATCCACTATTTTGTAGAAGGGGTCAAATTGACAATTTTCAACTGAGATTCAGGGTCAAATTACAGATAAAAATGACTTCAGAAAGATGGCAGCATCATAATGTTATTTTTACTGTTATGTCCCTGGACGTATGAATTTGTGTTTTACAGTTTTTCTCGATTACTAACACACCATAACTGATTCATTTGACCCAGTTTTCCAAACCATTCATACAGTTCTCAAAACAAAGACACGTTTCTTACAGCTTTTAACACATTTCTCGTTTACACACGCGTTCCAATGCTCAGTGTTTTCTGTAAAACTCTACACAACGGCATCATTTTGCACAGGTTTAATCACAGCTGATTATGAGTTTTGGAAAATGAATCCAGGTCGTGGGAGACAAAGAGGAATAGGAGGAGGGGAAAACATGAAGGGGATGAGGTCAAAGGTCATTTGTATATAAAGGTCATGGGGATATGAAATATAAAGCACTATAGTTGAGCGTGTAGTGATCATGAGGAAATCTACAGGGTTTCACAATACTTACACTTTACACTTGCAGTACATATAGCAGTATTTGAGATGAGAGGACTTTCACTGTTCTTTGTACTGTAACTACTGTACCACACAGCCTCAAACTCATAACTGTTGAACTGATTTGTAGCCAAGTACTTCTTACATGTATTTGAGCAGAACTGAGAGATGACTGTAGGGGAGGCAGAGAAAGTCTTTTGTCAGAAGAAACTGCCATAGCAGAACAAATAAGGATATTACAAATACTGTAATACAACTTGGTCGAGGATGCTGTATTTATTTATTTATTGCTGTACAGTACAGTATATTCCAGTGTGTATTTACTGTATATTCTGTTTGCTTTTTCTAGTTCTTTTCATCTACTGTAAGATCACTTTACAGTAGTGTAATGAAGGTTGACTTTTCTTAAAGTGCTGAATTTGACTGTATCTGCACCGCTCTATTTATGCCGTATGCTGTAACAGACATTGACGAGCAAAAGGATTCCTGTTTCCCAAAAGGAGGTTTTTGTAGCAGTGTTGATCTCACTAGTGTTCTCTATATAGTCTGTGTATTTGACCGCGTTGTGTTTCATCTGAGGCTAAAGATTAGATTCTGACAAAAGAGAATGTGTTTTTGATTAAAATGTTTGACTTTGACCTGGAAGTTTGAAGCTTGCACAAGTTAGTGTGTAGTTTTGAGATTGTGTTTATAGTTGTGAGAAAATGGTGAATTGTTTCATGAACCGTGGCGTTAGCAATCCAGAAAAACTGTATTATAAAAAAAGTTAAAAAAGTAAAGTCGTGACGTATTGTCAAGTATGGTGACCCATACTCGAAATTGGTGCTCTGCGTTTAACCCATCCAAGTGTACACACACAGCAGTGAGTAGTGAACAAATGCACACACACACACACACACACACACACAGCAGTGAACACACACACACCGTGAACACACACACACACACACACACACACACACACACACAGAGCAGTGAACACACACCGTGAACACACACACACACACAGCAGTGAACACACACACACCGTGAACACACACACACACACACACACACACACACACACAGCAGTGAACACACACAAACACACACACACACACACACACACACACCGTGAACACACACACACACACACACACACACAGCAGTGAACACACACACACACACACACACACACACACAGCAGTGAACACACACAAACACACACACACAGCAGTGAACACACACACACACACACACACACACACACAGCAGTGAACACACACAAACACACACACACAGCAGTGAACACACACAAACACACACACACACACAGCAGTGAACACACACACACACACACACACACACACACACACAGCAGTGAACACACACAAACACACACACACAGCAGTGAACACACACACACACACACACACACACACAGCAGTGAACACACACAAACACACACACACAGCAGTGAACACACACAAACACACACACACACACAGCAGTGAACACACACACACACACACACACACACACACACACACACAGCAGTGAACACACACAAACACACACACACAGCAGTGAACACACACACACACACACACACACACACAGCAGTGAACACACACAAACACACACACACAGCAGTGAACACACACACACCGTGAACACACACCCGGAGCAGTGGGCATTTATGCTGCGGCGCCCGGGGAGCAGTTGGGGGTTCGGTGCCTTGCTCAAGGGCACCTCAGTCGTGGTATTGAGGGTGGAGAGAGCGCTGGACATTCACTCCCCCCCACCTACAATCCCTGCCGGACCGAGACTCAAACCCACAACCGTAGACTCTCTAACCATTAGGCCACGACTCCCCCCCCCCCCTTGAGAGTGTTGCTCTTGTTGGGGTGTCTTAAGCTTACTGTTGGTGTTATGGCTGTAGTGTGCAGCTTTGTGATGAGCTTAAATTTAAAACCAAACTGAAGTGTGTTTTGGCTGCGGGTCACAGCTTTGAGTCGTGTGCCTGTTTGTTTTGAGTGCTGGAGCAGTAGGAAGTTGGGTGCAATTTTCTTTGTCCTCATTTTCTCCTGTTTTTGCTGGTTAGGAAGTCAGGTAAGATTTCTGTTTATTTGTATTTATTTTTCTTGGATGTTAACTAGATTCCCTTCTGGCATGTTCACTTTTAAGGCCCTAAATGGTTCAGTTCCCTTCTACAAAATAGTGGATTACTCGCTAAATATTCATCCATGACATTTATATTTTGGCTTTCATCACTATACATGTCTGTCTGTCTTCAGAAAAAATATCAGCAAAATCAAATTTGAGGTGGGGGAAGTTTGTGAAATTAGTTTGATTTGACTCAGTCACCACAGCCTTTGCATTGTGCTTTTATGTGTCATTATCAGTTTGTGTCCAGTGGATGATTTCACATGAATCCAGCTGTAGGTGAGAGCGAGGAAGGGCTTGTGAAATGCATGTGCTCTGATCTCTACAGGCGGCCCTGTTGGAAATGTTCTCGCGGTGTAAGAGCGCCCTCTGGCGGCCCTGCTGCGCTTCTGACTCGGACTCATGCCAGTTTGATCACAAGAGCGTTTATTCCTCAGATATAACTCTGTTTTCAGTTGGCATTTCTGAACACTGAAGGACATTTCAGTTCACGCAATGCATGACACGCTTAATAAAAACAGAGTTTCTGTGACGAGAGAATATGCACATTATACTATTCAAAGTTATTCAATATTTATTATTTCACTCTTGCTGCTTCGTGATGGCTGAGAAGGAGATCTTTTAGGGTTGTCTTGAAATTAATGAGTAATCTTAAAACGGATTATGATGAGATTAAAAGTGGTTTTAAACAAGTGGTACATAAAGCACATTTTTTAAGTTTTAAAATCGTTCCAGCTTTAAACAAATCCCAATAATCTGATTTTAATTTCTTTCCCCAAGCTGATGAACGGTTGACAGCCAATCAGAAGCGGAGCATTTGGTAGCTAGAAGACACAATAACTGCAGGCGTTCAGAATAAACACAACGTCATCGAGCCTCGGATATCATAAACACATTTAGCCTACAGACGTGTAAGAAACAGTTTAATGTTCAAATAAATTCAAAAGGTCGAGTGCTGATACATTGATATGAGTATAATCTACTTCTGATTCGGCCAGAAAACCATAATAAACACGCTTCTTAAACATCAGGGGGTGAATAATTCCGTCTGATGCCGCGTGACGCTCGAGCGAGCAAGCGACGCGTCATAAAACACGCAGAAATCACCGCTGAATCAAACGCGTTTAAAACAAGACAGAAATGGGTTATATACAGCAGTGGCCTAAGTGTTATTATCGCTGTTTAGAGCGTTTCAGGCAAATTTACATGTTTACGGTCCCATTATTATTATTTTTTAAATAACCATCTCATTAATTTAAGAGTTAATTTAAGAGAACTGTTCTTCAAAATTACACCAGTAATCTCTGAGACAAAGTTTCAGTCTGTAATTATGGAGTTTGTTTTGTTTGTGACTCAAAAGTTCTGCATCATTCTGAGCTGCTGGAGTGATTTGGCAGCATTGATGATTTTTAATTGTATTTTACAGAAAATTTTTTATATGCATTATTTTTGTGATTGTATAGGATGAAACTTAATTATTAAGCATTAATTCGGACGCAAAAATGCAGCTTCAGTTAGAATGTGTGTTAATATTTGTAAAATTAGTAGTTGTAGTTATGTATTATATATATTTTTATTATATTTATTAATAATAATACTAATATATATATATATATATATATATATATAGCCTATATAATTTATTCATATCTAGTCTAGTCATAAGGGTAAATTATTTATATATATATATATAAAATATATATTTCTATATGAATTTAATAATAAATTATAAGATGAATAATAATCTTTCCATTGATGTATGGTTTGTTATGATAGGACAATATTTGTCTGAGATACAACTATTAGAAAATCTGGAATCTGAGGGAGCAAAAAAATCTAAATATTGAGAAAATCTCCTTTAAAGTTGTTCAAATGAAGTTCTTAGCAATGCATATTACTAATCAAAAATGAAGTTTTGATATATTTACGGTAGGAAATGTACTAAATATCTTCATGGAACATGATCTTAATATCCTAATGATTTTTGTCATAAAAGAGAAATGTATAATTTTGATCCATACAATGTATTGTTGTCTATTGCTACAGATATACCTGTGTTACTCATGACTGCTCTTGTGCTGCAGATACAGATATGCATGTCACTTATATTTGAAATGTGTTTGCTAAATATGTAAGGAAACCTATGGATGTTATCATATATAATATCAGTTAACTGGGGTAAATAACTGCAGAATGGAGCTAGCTGGAGAATGAGGATGATCAGAGTGAGTCTCTGTCTCTTTCTCGTCTGTAGATGATTTCATGCTAGTGTCCTGAAACGTGTTGAATATTACACAAACTAGATCTGATTTAGCACATTAATGCAGGATCCTGCTGATGTGCATGCATTGGTGTAGCTTTTATCATTTTTCCTTAGGTTTTTTTCCTCCTTATTTTGCAGAATCATATAGTTTTGTATTCACGACATTTGCGTTTCTTGCCAGAGAAGCTTATGAAAACAAATGCAATTGAATTGCCACGAAACAGTCAATATCTACAATTCATGTTTCACACTTATAACCGAATACTGCAGTAAACATCATGCATCACTCATTAATGTTTCTTTAATGTAGACATTAGTTTGAGATGTTGTCAGTTTACTACACGACACGATGTTAACATCCATCATCTCGGGGTTATAATGAGAGAAACTTATCGTCTTATTAATATTATAGATGCCTATTTGAAACCAAAATAATTATTAGATGCTGTTTTCGATGCCGAATTTGTTTCATGGACACTTCCTCCAGGCTTGTTTTTATGTTTTCCACTTTGTGTCATTCCAGTGAACGGAAAATATTTTTGCAATTAGTTGACGTAATATATTCCAGAGAAATGGACTATTAATATTGGGTAGGTCTTCAGATATTCATCTCCTCCCTTTAAACACATGGTGCTTGAGTTATATTTTCAGAAATGCCAAATTCGGAGTTAACAGGACGGAAAGAAAAATATATATTTTTTACTTTTAAATGGAATTTGTCAATATAATTAAATAAAATAAGCACAAGTACTGATACATTATTAAGTTTGAAATATCATGGAAAACACTGACCGGAGCGTTGAAAAAAAATCCCTAACCCTTCTATAAACGAGAAAGAACAACCAATAATAATAATATATCATAATATACATAATATACATAATATACATAATCTGTAACGCATTTGCACCGATTGCATGCGTTTAATTTCTTTCAGGTGAATGGAAACGTCAGCTGTGGTGAAGTTGGTGATTGTGATAATTTATTATTAGTTTAATTTGATGGTTTTATTATTGTAATTGTTCTAGAAGTGCATGCATGCAAAGGTCTGACCTGGCTTCTCTGCGGAGTCTTTGAGCTCTTGAAGAGAGAGGATGACGGACGTGGCGCCACTGAAACGAAGCGCCGATTCTCTTCGCAAACTTCCCGTGGTGATATTTGGGATGATAAAAACAAGTGACTTTTGTTTCCCTTTTAGCCCGGGGCGTGAAGAGAGAGAGAGAGTGACCTCTTCTGAAAAGAAGGGACCGATTCCCGTCAGATCTTTTGTGCGCTTTCAGCCGGCGCGCTCACCCGAGTGATTCTCATCTTATTGTCATTAGGGCTTTTATTAATTACCGAGCAGTGACTCCAGTCCCAGCAGAATGTTTTCAACACTGGCCCTTTTTCACATATAAACGATATTAATTCCATAGATGCGTTTTTCCTGAAAATCGCATGCTCATTTAAATTTTAATGGTCATCTCTAGAATGATTGTTTTTGAAGCACCAAGCCAACATCATGATAACTAATACTTTTTATAGTACTAGATTACTACTGACACTTTAACTACAGATTTGTTGAAATGACGTTATCATATATGCATTAATGATTCACCCGTGAATGAATCTGTAATATACTCTGCACGCGTTACTGTGAACATTAGACCAACCTGTGTGTGTTTCATGTGCTGCAGGTCCTCCAAACTCTCATCCCTTCAATAAGAGGATTCCAGTCTAATCATTTAAGGTACTTTCACGTCTAAGTCCAATCTTGAACTTCTCTCGCTTGTTTGAGCTTCTCACAAGCAGGTTTGTAGATGTTGGTCTCCTCGAGGTCCACCGGCGCCAGGAACATCTGAGTGGGTTATTTCAGAGCAATAAGCAACAGCTGTGGAAATACACTCCAGCCAGATGATAGATGACAGCTTAAATGCACTTTCACCACGACACTCAAAGACTGCCTGTTCTTTTTCGAGTTACATTTTACATAGATTTATTTCTGTAAGAAATTATGTACCATTACCATGTGTGCTGAGCAAGAAGCCTTTGATGTTAATCTGGCTCCACAAACTAATATGCAGAACTGTTGAGTGGTTTTAAGTTTCATCGACATATGCCAGCCTCATAAAACAACTGAAAATATGATCGACTCTTTAATCTGCTTTGCATGATTTTAAGGAGTTAGGAATTGTTTGTAGTATTTGTTAAAGTGATTTTATGGACGCGGTTTCTGATGAGAGCATTTTTCATTTTAAGATGAAAGTGTCTGGATTGCAGTGAGTCATCATCAAATTAGGAAATATTTTGGTTCTATTTTGGTTCGTGTTTTTCAATGGAATCCCTCTCACAATCTAGACCGTGTTTCTGCTAAACAAAGGAGAAAACAAAGAATAGACCATTTGTCATTAATTTATTTAACAAATATTCATCATATAAATGGTATTTTTGTCCAAATGTACAATATTTTACATTTCAGATCCCTTTGGAAGGGAATCCTTTAAACAACAGTCAGTGTTTATTTTTAAAATGCTATCGTTTAAGACATTCATGCGAGTTTGAATCATAAACGCATTGCTACGAATGAGATACAGACTCCTTTCACCTGACCTACCTTTGACCAAATCCGTTTCATAACTCGGTGAAAGCACCGGCTGTGTGAAATGCCAGCGTTAGAGTAAACCATGTCCACTTTTATCGCAACAGAATTGCTGAAGATGGAGAGAAAGTCACATCAGATGCACTGCATCGTCCTCTAAGCTAAATGGTACATGCTATATCCCATGTGTGTGTAGAGTCCCACCGGAGTCACCGAGTGTCTGTGAAACGGGTGCGATCCGGTGTATGAAGCCGGGACGTGAGCGCCGACTGGAAATGAAATCCCGAAGCCTGGAGGAAGCATAGGTTTAGTGGCCATTTTTAACTTCTCCAGTTCGGCCTCCTGGAGCCGCTTGGCTTTAGCTCGTCTGTTCTGGAACCAGATTTTGACCTGAGTCTCGGTCAGGTTCAGCGAGCTGGAGAACTCGGCCCGTTCTGCGATGGACAGGTACTGTTTCTGACGGAACTTCCGCTCCAGCGCCAGCAGCTGCGACGTGCTAAACGGGGTCCGAGGCTTCCGGTTGGTTTTGTGTTTTCTCAGAGGACACGCGGGAGGACTGAGACGCCCTAGAGACAACAACAACCAACAAAACACACGACCTTTAGACCCATCTCTTACACTACTTCTGAGTTCTGCAAATGGATTACTGTCACATGCAACCTCATAATGCGAAAATAATTAGATTTAGGTAATATTGCATTAAACGTGCTTCATGTAAACACAATACTTGGATCATCAAACTGATGCAAATGTGTCCCTGCAGCACAAAAGCAGTCATGAGTAACACAGGTATATCTGTAGCAATAACCAACAATACATTGTATGGATCAAAATTATACATTTCTCTTTTATGACAAAAATCATTAGGATATTAAGATCATGTTCCATGAAGATATTTAGTAAATTTCCTACCGTAAATATATCAACTTAATTGTTGATTAGTAATATGCATTGCTAAGGACTTCATTTGTACAGATTTTCTCAATATTTAGATTTTTTATTTTTTTTTGCACCCTCAGATTTTCCAAATATTGTTCTATCCTAACACACCATACATCAATGGAAAGATTATTTATTCAGCTTTGAGAATATGTATAAATCTCAATTTAAAAAAATTGACCCTTATGACTGGTTTTGTTGTCTAGGGTCACAAATAAATTCATAATATTAGCAGTCATAACCGTAGTAGAATATGCCGATTTTAATTGCAATAAACAGGCACTTAAATGTCTTGTTATTGGAAAAAAAACACATTATTGGTGCACTTAAACAAGGTCAGTGCAGTCTTAAACGCCTTTGAGGACTTTTAAATATGTCTTAGATAATTTTGTTGAGCAAATGTATTGTATAATAATTCATCAATGTTTCTGGTGACCTCAATCAAGCCAAACCAACTCCCTTATAAAAATTAACCAAGGTTTTACAACAAATAAAAACACAAATTAAGCATGGTTTGACATGACTACATTAACCATAGTTTACACAAGGTATTTGTAGTAAAATGTAGTTATACATCCTGGACCTTCCTGTTGTGTTAGTCTCTGAGAATGCGCAAAGAATCAAATATGATTTCTACACGACCCCCCAAAAACACATGGTTGCTACACTGTTTCCCCACAGACTATCTTCAGCCTTCCATAACTATACACTATCCGTCATAACTGACATATTTATATTTATACATAGAATTCGAAACTTGTACATTTGTCATCAGCACACTTGTAAATAACATTCATTTAACCGATTCTTTTTTTGATTCCGAATCTTTTACTATAATAAAACTATGGTTATTTTTGGTAAAGGGTGGGCTTCAGTGCAAGTTGTTGCAGATATGAATCTGAGTTTATGGACCCATTCAAAGCATGCAACAGTTAATTGCTTCACAAGCTCTGCTGTGGCCAGTGCATTGCTGGAACTCACGGGGAGAGAGGTGATGCATCCATGCGCTCTGCTCAGACTTCTCCGACAGTTTCAGAACGTCAACAGAGAACGCCAAACGAGCACCGGTCCGCCCCGGATCCGCGAGAGTATGCGACGCTCCGGCGGAGGAGCTCGGTCTCCGGTCTGCCATCAGAGCCTCGACGCTGAACGGGAGAATCTTCGGTTTCTCTGCGTCCTCCTCCACACCGATGCTGGTCTGCATCTCTTCTTTATCTCCTAAAATCTCACGGGAATGATCTTCAGCTTTAAAGTCAGTAGACGTCATGGTGATGACTGGGGCCATGCACGAGCTTCTCTTGGTTTTAGTAAACAGTGAGAGATCGTATGTTTAGAACATGCTGCTGTTTAACTCCTCTGTAAGCTAATAACACGCGCCATCCAATCAGAACAGAGCGGGGCGGGGCTTAAGTTTCTCCTGTAGTTTGACTCGTGTGTGTTGTGTTTGTGTATCAGTGAGGATTGCAACAAAAACACCGCGCAGAATAAAGCAGGATACTGCATTTTGCAGCCTACCTTTCAAGTGTTACCAAATTAACGATGAATAACTGCAGTTACAATTACTGTTTGTGACTACGATATTTCATTTGTTTTGACTTTTGCTGCTTGCCTAATTTTTTTCTTTCATGTCCAAAACTGGTGTGATCTGGGCAGGAGGAAACGGATCGTCACGGTCAGCCGCTTCCTGGACTCTGAGAATGCGCAAAGAATCAAATATGATTTCTACAGTATCAGCTTCAGTAATTACTGAACTTATTGAGTCAGTGGTGATTCGTGTTTTACCGAGCTAATTATTAGTCTCGGTGATGTAGTTTTTTGGCGCCAGCAGCGGCGGGATCAAAGCGCGGAACTTTAAACCTCGCGAGCAGCCGCAGCACATTCCGCCGGAGTTTCTTACTCGACCGCAAGACATTTACAAGCTCTCTCTCTCTGTTTACTAGCTGCTGCAATAGAGCAGATCAGAGATTGCGATGACAGGACAGTTAGGCAAATTAACTGCTTCGCAACACAAATATTAATAATAAACCCGTGTGAAGTGTAAGCTCCTGAATGCACTGTTTTCGGTTTACTGCGGTGTCTTCATGCATGCTGTGCATGGAGCAGCTCTCCTCTTGAATGCACAAGCGGTAATTTAGCATTTCCTTAATTTCCCATCCGGCACTTAAACGGAATAAATCTGTAATTATGCTTGGAGACACTTAGAGCCCATTAGATGAAATGAGTGGCGCTGTGTGTCGCGCGCTTTGAAGTCGCGCGCTGCGGGAATGTTTGATCCTTCCGCAGTAAAAATGAGCAACATAAACACAAACTTGCACACATTACCATTACCCACCCGCTGCCCCAGAAACGACGGAGCTCCTTGCTGTAAGGGACTAGTAAATATCTGTTTGTGTAGGGAACAGAGTCAGGGGCAATTAGCATGCCAAACACTGCGCTTTAGGGCCAATGATGTGCCGTGGAGAAGGTGATTACCATAGTTTTTTATTGAAATCTCAGGGCAACAAATGAGGGCCGAACTGCGATACAAAGCGACTGTAAGTCCCATCAGAGCTTTGTTTAACTTCACAAACTCCACCTTTGATTCCGAGTCTGGAGGCAGGCACGCGAGACAAAGAGCCTTTGTCTGTCTCTCCGAGAGTTGTCTTAACCCTTTTCATGCAGAGTCTGTCAATTCTGACTTAAAAGACTTAAAAGGTTCCGTGGATATCAAAAGACGGTCCGAGGGAAACGTTTGCTCTTGGAGAAAAGCCAAACGATGCCGGGATCTTTGTCACCGAGGAACATGTGTGTCCCATTAAGCTGCTTAAGACGCACAAACCCATGCGGTGTACTTTGATTCCTGTCGTTTACACGATGGTTAAAGTTGTCGGATATAAGTGACACGATCCCGACAGATGCGCGGGTTGAGTCTTAAGATCGCGTCGCGTTCAGCGCTTGATCGCAACATTATGATGCTGTCGCTGAAGATGAAAGACTCGCTGCTGGAATCATTACAGATAATGTCTCCTATTTCAAAGCAATTAGCGCAATCAGGCATAAAGGGCCACTCAATGCCTTACGGTTATTTAAGCTCCTAAACGCCAGTCAGTCTCTGAAAGCTCGTCAGTTCTGATCTCTCCTCGCTTTTTGTTCTCTTTCTCAAAATTCAAGCAGATTTATTGGCTTAGTATCGCATTTGAAAACATAGAGGCCTGCACATTTACATTCTTATTTAAGAAGTTAGATAAAACAATATAATCTCTCTCTCTGTGACATGATTGTTCAGATAATCTGTAAATATGAGAATGATTTATAGCCTATGAGAAATTAATTGCTAAATTGTAAATATTGTTAAATGTGTCGGCTATTTCTGTAATTTGTAAGTACAGTAAAGGTGTGGAGGCTTCACTGCGGATTCAGAAAGGTTAGTCTTCACACTACAGATGCATGTGTTTGTTTGTTTATGAGCTCAGTGATCCGATCACAAAACCATTTAGACTCATTCTATAATCTGTATTTAAACTGAAATCAGTCTTCCAGCAGGTTCATCTTTAGGCCTGTAGGTGCTCACCTGGGACTTTATGAGTGAGTGCTTTCAATATTTAGTTAAACCTGTTCAAAACATTGATTTATTCAGGATCCAAACAACCGTGATTGAATTATTAGTTCATTCTAAAACATTGCTGCAGTGAGGAAAGACTCTTAATGAGTAGGATTCATTCTTTCATAAATATTGTTAATTTTACATTTAAGTACCAAAAAAGGGTTTGATTTATGAGTAATCATCTAATCATTTTCCCAGTGACATGATGATATATTAGTGATGTCAGTCACTTTCCTCAGTCTTCATCATTTGTTTTTGCATTGTTGCATTGTTAATCAACTGAAGCAGAACATTTTGAACATTTATTTGTCAGAATGTTAGTATTTTGTGTTTAGTTAATATTCTGGTTTTATTCACTGAAAAAAAATTAAACTTCAGAATCGTGATCTCTAGTTTAAGCATACTTTATCCAGCATCTTGCAGATCGTTTTATTATTATTATTATTATTTCGCTATTATTATTATTATTAGTAGTAGGCTATTATTATTATTAACTATTATTATTATTATTAGTAGTAGTAGGCTATTATTATTATTATTATAATTAGTATTATTATTATTATTAGTAGTAGGCTATTATTATTATTATTATAATTAGTAGTATTATTATTATTAGTAGTAGGCTATTATTATTATTATTATTAGTAGTAGTAGGCTATTATTATTATTAGTAGTAGTAGTAGTATTAGGCTATTATTATTATTATTATTATTAGTAGTAGTATTAGGCTATTATTATTATTATTATTATTAGTAGTAGTATTAGGCTATTATTATTATTATTATTAGTAGTATTAGGCTATTATTATTATTAGTAGTAGTAGTAGTATTAGGCTATTATTATTATTATTATTAGTAGTATTAGGCTATTATTATTATTAGTAGTAGTAGTAGTATTAGGCTATTATTATTATTATTATTAGTAGTATTAGGCTATTATTATTATTATTATTATTAGTAGTAGTATTAGGCTATTATTATTATTATTATTAGTAGTATTAGGCTATTATTATTATTAGTAGTAGTAGTAGTATTAGGCTATTATTATTATTATTATTAGTAGTAGTAGGCTATTATTATTATTATTAGTAGTAGTAGGCTATTATTATTATTAGTAGTAGTAGTAGTATTAGGCTATTATTATTATTATTATTATTAGTAGTAGGCTATTATTATTATTAGTAGTAGTAGTAGTAGTAGGCTATTATTATTATTATTATTAGTAGGCTATTATTATTATTATTATTATTAGTAGGCTATTATTAGTAGTAGTAGTAGTAGTAGTAGGCTATTATTATTATTATTATTAGTAGTAGTAGGCTATTATTATTATTATTAGTAGTAGTAGTATTAGGCTATTATTATTATTATTATTAGTAGTAGTAGGCTATTATTATTATTAGTAGTAGTAGTAGTAGGCTATTATTATTATTATTATTAGTAGTAGTAGGCTATTATTATTATTAGTAGTAGTAGTAGTATTAGGCTATTATTATTATTATTATTAGTAGTAGTAGTAGGCTATTATTATTATTATTATTATTAGTAGTAGGCTATTATTATTATTATTAGTAGTAGTAGTATTAGGCTATTATTATTATTATTATTATTAGTAGTAGGCTATTATTATTATTATTAGTAGTAGTAGTATTAGGCTATTATTATTATTATTATTAGTAGTAGTAGTATTAGGCTATTATTATTATTATTAGTAGTAGTAGTAGGCTATTATTATTATTATTATTAGTAGTAGTAGGCTATTATTATTATTAGTAGTAGTAGTAGTAGTAGGCTATTATTATTATTATTATTATTAGTAGTAGGCTATTATTATTAGTAGTAGTAGTAGTAGTAGGCTATTATTATTATTATTATTAGTAGGCTATTATTATTATTATTATTATTAGTAGGCTATTATTATTATTATTAGTAGTAGTAGTAGGCTATTATTATTATTATTAGTAGTAGTAGTATTAGGCTATTATTATTATTATTATTAGTAGTAGTAGGCTATTATTATTATTAGTAGTAGTAGTAGTAGGCTATTATTATTATTATTATTATTATTAGTAGTAGTAGTAGGCTATTATTATTATTATTATTAGTAGTAGTAGGCTATTATTATTATTAGTAGTAGTAGTAGTATTAGGCTATTATTATTATTATTAGTAGTAGTAGTAGGCTATTATTATTATTATTATTATTAGTAGTAGGCTATTATTATTATTATTAGTAGTAGTAGTAGGCTATTATTATTATTATTATTATTAGTAGTAGGCTATTATTATTAGTAGTAGTAGTAGTAGTAGGCTATTATTATTATTATTATTAGTAGGCTATTATTATTATTATTATTATTAGTAGGCTATTATTATTAGTAGTAGTAGTAGTAGTAGGCTATTATTATTATTATTAGTAGTAGGCTATTATTATTATTATTATTATTAGTAGGCTATTATTATTATTATTAGTAGTATTATTATTATTATTATTATTATGAGGGGACAAATATAAATGAAAAACCCATTTCAAACTGTAGGGTGTAATTATAGGACAAGAAGGATCTTGTGCTTCACAAACACGCCTGATATCTGTGATCTAACCTGGACATCTGATGAAATATAGTACATTATTTCAGATTCGCAGAAATCCGCTTCCAGACACAGGACTCGTTTGGCTGCTGTTGCATCCCGATAAAAGCGCTTGTGTCTCAATTACCTGCGGATGAAACTTAATTAGCAGAAGTGTCTAATAGCATGAATCCCAGCTCACTGAGCTGAATAACGTGTTTGCTCTGTGGATTCACTGATTGAGTGCTGCTTAAAACTCCACGAAATGCTTAATACGCGGATAACAAGCTAACAAATCAAATACTGACACAGTTTGGGTAAAAACGCATTTCTGAGACACCGAAGCATTCAATCCACTGCATGCACATTAGACCAATATAAGACGAATCAGCCCGATCCTCGCGAAAGATGTATTAAATATTAAACAACTCTACTATTTTATGTGTTAATGTCTTTATCACAGATTGTGTGTTTTATGCATGGTTTTACCGCTCACAGTAGTGCATAGGAATTTAAATAATCATATTTATTGGTAAAAGACTCTGATTAGCACATTTGGTCATAAATTATGATTAACCATTATTAAGACAGTACAACAAATACATACGTAAATTAGAAATATTGATTGGTGCTTGGTATTTATTAATGGCATTTTAATGTAACAGTTAAAGCTTTTCTACTTACTTGACAATCTGTTCATTTATTTATTTTTCTGGGTTAGGGTTGTTTTATTTAATTAAATATGCCATGTTTCAATATAGTATTTTCCAAAGTTGATTAATATTGGCAGATATACAGTAGTCAACATTTGAAGTCTGAAGCATGTTGGTTTCATGCCAGCTTTGATCCAGTGTAAGTGTTGAGTACAGTATTTCAGTGTAAGCGTTGAGTACAGTATTTCAGTGTAAGTGTCGAGTACAGTATTTCAGTGTCAGTGTCGAGTACAGTATTTCAGTGTGAGTGTTGAGTACAGTATTTCAGTGTAAGCGTTGAGTACAGTATTTCAGTGTCAGTGTCGAGTACAGTATTTCAGTGTAAGTGTCGAGTACAGTATTTCAGTGTAAGTGTTGAGTACAGTATTTCAGTGTAAGTGTTGAGTACAGTATTTCAGTGTAAGTGTCGAGTACAGTATTTCAGTGTAAGTGTTGAGTACAGTATTTCAGTGTAAGTGTCGAGTACAGTATTTCAGTGTAAGTGTCGAGTACAGTATTTCAGTGTAAGTGTCGAGTACAGTATTTCAGTGTAAGTGTTGAGTACAGTATTTCAGTGTCAGTGTTGAGTACAGTATTTCAGTGTAAGTGTTGAGTACAGTATTTCAGTGTCAGTGTCGAGTACAGTATTTCAGTGTAAGTGTCGAGTACAGTATTTCAGTGTAAGTGTTGAGTACAGTATTTCAGTGTCAGTGTTGAGTACAGTATTTCAGTGTAAGTGTCGAGTACAGTATTTCAGTGTAAGTGTCGAGTACAGTATTTCAGTGTAAGTGTCGAGTACAGTATTTCAGTGTAAGTGTTGAGTACAGTATTTCAGTGTCAGTGTTGAGTACAGTATTTCAGTGTAAGTGTTGAGTACAGTATTTCAGTGTCAGTGTCGAGTACAGTATTTCAGTGTAAGTGTCGAGTACAGTATTTCAGTGTAAGTGTTGAGTACAGTATTTCAGTGTAAGTGTCGAGTACAGTATTTCAGTGTAAGTGTCGAGTACAGTATTTCAGTGTAAGTGTTGAGTACAGTATTTCAGTGTCAGTGTTGAGTACAGTATTTCAGTGTAAGTGTTGAGTACAGTATTTCAGTGTAAGTGTTGAGTACAGTATTTCAGTGTAAGTGTTGAGTACAGTATTTCAGTGTAAGTG
>NC_136761.1:29134700-29157200 GCF_936440315.1 Barbus barbus | reverse complement strand
TGTGAGTGTGTTTGTGTGTGTGAGTGTGTGTGTGTTGTTTGTTGGGTCACAGCAGTTGTTCTTTAGGAATGGAACGCATTTACAGCGCAATCACAATCATATGTTCATCTCAGTCTTCCTGTCTGTACAGGAAATAAGTGCTGGTTAACAAAGAAGCGTTGAATCTTTCTGCATTTGAACCATATAAATTACCCAGCAGCCTCTTCATCATCATCATCATCAACATTTCTCTCAGCCGTTTGACATTTGAAAATACTTCCGTTTGTGGCTTGAGTGTTCTAAAGATGAAGTGTGTGAGTAGCAGTAAATACAGGATGGTTGTTATTTCTGGGTTGGATGACAGCAGAGATGTTATTCACGGGTCTAGTGTTTCAGTCAAACTTCAGCTGATGATTTCCTGTCTGCTCTCAAAGCCACACCCACTTCCTCTCATTGGCTGCAGTTTCCATGACGATGTGCTTCAGTCGGCGGTCAGAGGTAAAGTAAATCAAACCTGTTTGTTATTGTAACATGAGCCGATAATCGCCTGTAATTGAGTGTGTGTTTATATTCTCACCCTCAGCGCACAATTACACACACAGCTGACCTTCACAACAGCATGGACTCATTTACCTGACATCAGTGTGTGTGTGTGTTGTGTGTTGTGTGTTGTGTGTGTGTGTGTGTGTGTGTGTCCTCCTCACAAGGATAGTAAAACCTGAAATATCTGACAATGCGGTGACCGGCGGTGATTGATCGATTACCAGCTTCTCGTCAGCTGATGAGCTCCGGTCAGTGAAACCCTGATATAAATGAATGAATGGACAGACTCCTGACGAGCTGCTGTGATGTTAGTGGCACAGACAGAGTATTACCGTGGTATATTGCTGTAAATTCCCTTTCCTGTGTTTTCAACAAACACACAGTAATGTTATCTGTCTCTCTCTCAGGGACGCAGCAGCCCCAGGCTTTGATTTCTATCAGATGCTGAAATGCTTCATTACCAACTGAGCAGTAAATTACGTCCAAGCCAATTATTTGTGTGTGTGTGTGTGTGTGTGTTATAGTGTGTGTGTGTGTGTGTGTGTGTGTTATAGTGTGTGTGTGTGTGTAGTAGTAGTTTATGCTGCATTGTACAAGGATAGTAAAATATGAAATTTTTGACATTGTGGGGTCTGGCCTGTGGTCTCCACGAGGGAAAGAAAAAAAGTAAGTGATGTTTATCTGAAAGTGTAAGAATGCAAGCAGGTTTTTTGTAAGGGGTAGGTTTAGGGTTAGGGGAGAGAAAATATAATTTGGTAAATATAAAAGAAGTCTATGGAAAGTCCTCACAATTCACAGAAACAAACGTGTGTGTGTGTGTTATAGTGTGTGTGTGTGTGTGTGAGTGTGAGTTGAGCAGCAGTGGGTGGGGTGTGTAATGTTTAACTGTACTTTGTTATACTTTAGTGCCAAAATTGTCTCCAGACGTGAGCTGAAGCTTTGGTGTCGCTTCAGTATGATCCAGAAATAATGCAGGTCTTCATGTGTTCTTTTAGGGTTTGTGTTAGTCTGTAGTCATTATCATATACTTATTACTATATTAAACAATATAAAGCTATGATATGCTCATTAGATGATGACCATGAGCCTCATAATGTGTGTGTGTTCAGGTTTCATCCAAGATGTGGCTGTTATTCAAATGGCTAAATAAACACACTAAACAGTTTTTATTAAAGATGTAAAAGGCTTATGTTTAGGGTTAGAGGACAGAAAATGTGATTAGCTCAGTATAAATACCATTACGCCTGTGGAAAATCCCTGTGGTGTGGGTGTTTTGTGGTTTTAAAGAGGTCAGTAATGAAGTAACTGCTGCACATTTGTGTTAAATGCGTTTGATCTTGACAACACGCTCTCTCTCTCTCTCTCTCTCTCTCTCACTCTCACTCACAGACAGCATGAAAGTATAAACGACCGTGTTTGTGAACGCAACTGAATTTAGTTTTCATTTTATAACCTACAAATGAACACTGGATGGAAATCTGCTTCTGTAGACGACATGAACCATCTCTCTCACATTATTCAGTCCGAATAAATACAATCTGATTTCAAATTCTGAAAGCTCTATTTATATGAACCCTAACATTCATAGTGGTTCACAAATTCATTTACACATCCATTTAGGGTACATTTACCCAATAATGTACTAAAACATTTTCTGTACAGGGGAAAAGGGTGTCAAAATGATCCCCTATCTTTAACACAGATCCATAAAAACAACTAAAAATGCGGTATTACTCATGCTAGGCCAGTAGATGGCGATGTCACTTTGTATAGACTCACTACACACCTGTGCACATACAGTCAGGCCCATAAATATTGGGACATCGACACAATTCTAACATTTTTGGCTCTATACACCACCACAATGGATTTCAAATGAAACGAACTTGCTTTAACTGCAGACTGTCAGCTTTAATTTGAGGGTATTTACATCCAAATCAGGTGAACGGTGTATGAATTACAACAGTTTGCATATGTGCCTCCCACTTGTTAAGGGACCAAAAGTAATGGGACAATTGGCTTCTCAGCTGTTCCATGGCCAGGTGTGTGTTATTCCCTCATTATCCCAATTACAATGAGCAGATAAAAGGTCCAGAGTTCATTTCAAGTGTGCTATTTGCATTTGGAATCTGTTGCTGTCAACTGTCAAGCTGAGATCCAAAGAGCTGTCACTATCAGTGAAGCAAGCCATCATTAGGCTGAAAAAACAAAACAAACCTATCAGAGAGATAGCAAACACATTAGGCGTGGCCAAAACAACTGTTTGGAACATTCTTAAAAAGAAGGAACGCACCGGTGAGCTCAGCAACACCAAAAGACCCGGAAGACCACGGAAATGGCGCCGCTGATGGCAGCTATTGTGCGTTGCTCCTCCGTGTTTGTATTGTTTTTGTTTGTTTTTCCTGTTTTTTGTTTTTCAAATAAGATCAGCTTTACCAGGGATGATCTGCTGAACATTCGGCAGAACACACCACAAAATCTTCTACCGGTTTTTGATTTTTCGGACGTTTTGCTGGACATTGTAGTTGGCGGAGCCATAGCTCTGGTCAAACGCTACAGGAGGCGCAGACGGGGAAAGCGAGCCGGCGCGCTCGTGAAACTTCGTCAGCGCGGATTTAGAACGGCGTTACCTAGCATCCATCTGGCGAATCTCCGCTCTCTACCCAACAAAACGGACGAACTCCTTCTGCTCTCCCGGACAAACAAGGACTTTTCTAACTCTGCTGCTCTATGTTTCACGGAAACCTGGTTGAATGGCGACATACCGGACAGCGCGATCCATCTGCCTAATTACCAGCTGATCAGAGCAGATCGGGACACAGAATCAACGGGGAAATCGCGCGGCGGCGGGACATGCTTTTACATCAATGAGAGGTGGTGTACAGATGTAACTTTGTTAAAGAAGATGTGCTGTTCAGATCTAGAAACGCTCTTCATTAACTGCAAGCCGTTCTATTCGCCGCGGGAGTTCTGCTCGTTCATTCTCGTGAGTGTTTACATTCCACCGCAAGCGCACGTGAGCACAGCTCTACAGAAACTCGCTGATCTGATCACAGAGAGTGAACAACAACACCCGGACTCTGTTTTAATCATTCTCGGGGACTTTAATAAAGCAAATCTCTCCCGTGAACTGCCAAAATACAGACAGCATGTTACATGTCCCACCAGAGACAGTAATATATTGGATCACTGTTACACAACAATAAAGGACGCATATCACTCGGTTCCACGAGCAGCTTTAGGACTCTCTGATCACTGTTTGGTTCATCTTATTCCATCCTACAGGCAGAAACTTAAGTCTGCGAAGCCTGTATTAAGATCTGTTAAAAGATGGACTAACGAAACAGAGCGGGATTTACAAGCCTGTTTCGACCTGACTGATTGGACTGTTTTTGAAGCTGCGGCAAATGTCCTGGACGAGCTCACAGAGACTGTAACATCTTATATCAGTTTCTGTGAGGACATGTGCATTCCTACCAGGACTCATCTAATCTACAACAATGACAAACCATGGTTCACTGCCAAACTCAGACAGCTCCGTCAGGCCAAAGAAGATGCTCACAGAAAGGGGGATAAAGTCTTGTACAAACAGGCCAAATACACACTGGAAAAGGAGATCAGAGTGGCAAAGAGGAATTATTCTGACAAGCTCAGGAACAAATTCTCTTCCAGCGATCCGGCTTCAGTGTGGCTAGGATTAAAGGACATCACCAGCTACAAAACACCACCCCCCAGCACTCTGGAGAATCAACACCTGGCAGAAGACTTAAACGAGTTCTTTTGTCGTTTTGAACGATCACCCCACACCCGCCCAGAACACCCCTCCACACAACCATTCACACCTCCAGCAACCCCTCTCTCCCCCACACCTACAATTCAAATCAGCGAAGACGATGTGTGCCAGGTCTTCAGGAAAAACAAAAGAAGGAAAGCACCTGGTCCAGATGGTGTGTCACCAGCCTGCCTAAAAATCTGTGCTGAGCAGCTGGCCCCCATCTTCACACAGATCTTCAATAGATCACTGGAGCTGTGTGAAGTCCCCTCATGCTTCAAACGCTCCACCATCATCCCCGTCCCAAAGAAACACAAAATTACTGGACTTAATGACTACAGACCTGTGGCACTAACGTCTGTAGCCATGAAATCATTCGAAAGACTGGTTCTGGCTCATCTGAAGGACATCACTGGACCCTTACTGGACCCCCTGCAGTTTGCCTACAGAGCAAACAGGTCTGTGGATGATGCAGTCAACATGGGACTGCACTTCATCCTGCAGCATCTGGACAGACCAGGGACTTATGTGAGGATCCTGTTTGTGGACTTCAGCTCTGCTTTTAACACCATTATCCCGGAAACCCTTCAAAATAAACTAACTCAGCTCTCCGTCCCCACCTCCGTCTGCCAGTGGATCAACAGCTTCCTGACAGACAGACAGCAGTTAGTAAAGCTTGGCAAATTCACATCCAGCACTCGAACCATCAGCACTGGAGCTCCTCAGGGCTGCGTACTCTCCCCACTGCTCTTCTCCCTCTACACCAACGACTGCACCTCTAAAGACCCCTCTGTCAAGCTCCTGAAGTTCGCAGACGACACCACACTGATCGGCCTCATCCAGGACGGTGACGAGTCTGCTTACAGACAGGAGGTTAAGGAGCTGGCTGTCTGGTGCAGTCTCAACAACCTGGAGCTTAACACACTCAAAACGGTGGAGATGATCGTGGACTTCAGGAGAAACCCCCCTGCTCTCCCCCCTCTCACCATCATGAACAGCACCGTGACTGCAGTGGAGTCATTCAGATTCCTGGGCACCACCATCTCTCAGGACCTGAAGTGGGATATTCACATTGACTCCATTGTCAGGAAGGCCCAGCAGAGGTTGTACTTTCTTCGCCAGCTGAGGAAGTTCAACCTTCCACAGGACTTACTGAAACAGTTCTACTCTGCCATCATTGAATCCATCCTCTGCACCTCAATAACTGTCTGGTTCAGCTCAGCTACCAAATCTGACCTCAGAAGACTACGGAGGGTAGTCCGGACTGCTGAGCGAATCATTGGTACAACCCTCCCCACTCTCCAAGAACTGTACTTATCCAGAGTGAGCAAAAGGGCTGGCAAAATCACTCTGGACCCCTCACATCCAGCACACAACCTCTTTGAACTTTTACCATCTGGTCGACGCTACAGAGCTCTGAGCACCAGAACGACCAGACACAGGAACAGTTTCTTCCCTCAGTCAATACATCTCATGAACACTCAATAAATAAACGTAAAACACACAACTAATACATTATCCATTCACCACACTCACTTATTTTATTTTCTCATTTCTAATTTGCACATACTTGACCTGTACATACATAGTCGCCTATATTATATATTATATATTGTGTATTTCTTTTTTTTTTTTTTTTGCTGCTTTGTACATTGGTCATTGGCTATTTCCTGTTATTTTGTTTCATTACCTGTGTCCTGTCCTGTTACTGTCCTTCTGTTGCACTGTGGAGCTTCTGTCACTACAACAAATTCCTTGTATGTGTAAACATACTTGGCCAATAAAGCTCATTCTTCTGATTCTGATTCTGAAAGCAACTGTGGTGGATGACCGAAGAATTCTTTCCCTGGTGAAGAAAACACCCTTCACAACAGTTGGCCAGATCAAGAACACTCTCCAGGAGGTAGGTGTATGTGTGTCAAAGTCAACAATCAAGAGAAGACTTCACCAGAGTGAATACAGAGGGTTCACCACAAGATGTAAACCATTGGTGAGCCTCAAAAACAGGAAGGCCAGATTAGAGTTTGCCAAACGACATCTAAAAAAGCCTTCACAGTTCTGGAACAACATCCTATGGACAGATGAGACCAAGATCAACTTGTACCAGAGTGATGGGAAGAGAAGAGTATGGAGAAGGAAAGGAACTGCTCACGATCCTAAGCATACCACCTCATCAGTGAAGCATGGTGGTGGTAGTGTCATGGCGTGGGCATGTATGGCTGCCAGTGGAACTGGTTCTCTTGTATTTATTGATGATGTGACTGCTGACAAAAGCAGCAGGATGAATTCTGAAGTGTTTCGGGCAATATTATCTGCTCATATTCAGTCAAATGCTTCAGAACTCACTGGACGGCGCTTCACAGTGCAGATGGACAATGACCCGAAGCATACTGCAAAAGCAACCAAAGAGTTTTTGAATGGAAAGAAGTGGACTGTTATGCAAAGGCCAAGTCAATCACCTGACCTGAATCCGATTGAGCATGCATTTCACTTGCTGAAGACAAAACTGAAGGGGAAATGCCCCAAGAACAAGCAGGAACTGAAGACGGTTGCAGTAGAGGCCTGGCAGAGCATCCCCAGGGATGAAACCCAGCGTCTGGTGATGTCTATGCGTTCCAGACTTCAGGCTGTAATTGACTGCAAAGGATTTGCAACAGAGTATTAAAAAGTGAAAGTTTGATTTATGATTATTATTCTGTCCCATTACTTTTGGTCCCTTAACAAGTGGGAGGCACATATGCAAACTGTTGTAATTCCTACACAGTTCACCTGATTTGGATGTAAATACCATCAAATTAAAGCTGACAGTCTGCAGTTAAAGCACATCTTGTTCGTTTCATTTGAAATCCATTGTGGTGGTGTATAGAGCCAAAAATGTTAGAATTGTGTCGATGTCCCAATATTTATGGACCTGACTGTACATGTGGACCGAACACGTGATACACATGTGCATGATGCCACTGTTTTCACAACTTTGTGGTACTTTGCGGATACAATACTGTGGCAATTGTGAACATCTTGTGATATGCAACAATATTATTTTGTGAAATTTGCTATTGACAAAAAGTGTAAAAATCATGATGCTTGATGATTCTGTGGGGTTATTTTCTTTGAGCAGCAGCCTACACAGTGGGTGTAATGTGTCACTAGCTGCCCTACCCTTCAGATTGCGTAAATTGAAATTGTGAATTGAAAATGCGCCCAATGGAAACACGTCAATTTTACAAACTCCCACATATCGCAAAAAAGGTTTTACGCTTGCATGAGACAATTCGGAAAAGGAATATTTCACAAAACTGCAATCATATTCATTTTCGCATTTACAGGTCATCTGGCGTACGTAGAAGTCACATGATCATTCTTTAATGTACTATAACCTCTAGCTGCACATGTCTACAGCGCATTACATCTCTGACACTGGAGCCGTTTCAAAAGCGTTTCAGAAGTGTTCCAAAAGCGACTCTCCACGCTGCTTCGCTAAAGATACACGCCTAACCCTCCTTCGATTAAAAATAATGGTTAGTGCGGTGGCTGTGATATATGTAAACCTAACAACACCCAGCGCCATGACTTCACATAACGTCGGTTAATGGAAATGCCATAATTTTGCAATTGTTTTATCAACATTTATAAAATATAGCAACGTTCTGCACAAATCTGTAATGGAAATGAAGCTACTGATCATTTAACTGTAATGTAACAGGTGATTAGCGTGGAGCTAAAACTTCTGTCAATCTTTTGTTGCATCGTATTTCACAACTGGCTTGTTGTGCTGTAACATGATTTGCATTTGCATTTATTTAGCCTTCTCCAGTGTTGATACTGGCAGTCCATGTCTCAATGCAATATTGCGACTAAAATATATTCTAGATATACTTAAATAATGTTATAAGAACGTTCCAATTAAGTTATAAGTGTTACTTCCCAATGTTCTCTGAACGTTCAAAATGTCCAGTTGTTTGTTCAAGTTTGTTTTTTATAGCGCATTTTACGATACAAATCATTGCAAAGCAGCTCTACAGGAAATTGAGTTTCCACAATATATTTATATATTGCAGAACCTTAATATATTTAACTTTATGGCAAAATTTGGTAATTCTGTATGTTGTCTGAGCGTTGGCATCCTCTGAGGTCCTCTGAGGGGTTGGCATCATCTTTCTCAAGTGTTCAGTCATCTCAGATCATTTAAGGGTTGGATCCAGACTGAAGCTTCTGTCATTCCTAGAAACAGAGAAACAAATAGAGACATAATTAGCGTAGCTGCTGTTCCATCTAAGCAAAAATGATTTGTTCAACCCAGGCTAAAGAATAACAATAATGTACATTTGATCAGATATAACTGCAGTACAAGATTATAAGATGCATTATGTGAATGCTTGGCTAAAGAGATGTGTCTTTAATCTAGATTTAAACAGAGAGAGTGTATCTGAACCACCGAACGTTATCAGGAAGGCTATTCCAGAGTTTAGGAGCCAAATGTGAAAAAGCTCTACCTCCTTTAGTGGACTTTGCTATCCTAAGTACTACCAAAAGTCCAGAGTTTGCGACCTTAGGGAGCGGGTTGGATTTTAGCGTGGTAGAAGACAAGTTAGGAACGCAGGAGCTAAACCATTTAGGGCCTTATAGGCAAGTAATAATATTTTGTAAATGATACAGAACTGAATAGGTAGCCAGTGCAGAGACTGTAAAATTGGGGTAATATGATCATATTTTCTTGACCTGGTAAGAACTCTAGCCGCTGCATTTTGGACTATCTGTAGCTTGTTTATTGAAGATGCAGGACAAGCAGCTAGCAGTGCATTACAATAGTCCAGTCTAGAGGTCATGAATGCATGAACTAGCTTTTCTGCATCAGAAACTGTTTCGAAGCTTGGCAATGTTTCTAAGATGGAAGAATGCTGTTTTTGTAACATGGGAAATATGATTTTCAAAGGACAAGTTGCTGTCTAATATAACACCCAGATTTTTGACTTTAGAGGACGTAACAGTGCATCCGTCTAGTTGCAAATTATAATCCAAGAGATTCTGTGTACTGTTTTTTGGTCCAATAAATAATATCTCTGTCTTGTCTGAATTTAATAGGAGGAAATTATTGGTCATCCAACCTTTACATTTTTTACACAATCTATTATCTTAGTTTAGAAGTTTCATCTGGTCTTGTTGAGATATATAGGTGAGTATCATCAGCATAACAATGAAAACTAATCCCGTATTTTCTAATAATATTACCAAGAGGCAACATGTATATTGAAAATAGCAGAGGACCTAGGACAGATCCTTGTGGTACTCCATACTTTACTGGTGATAATTGAGATGACTCTCCATTTAAATGAACAAAGTGGTAGCGATCGGACAGGTAGGATCTAAACCATCTTAAAGCCTGCCCTTGAATACCAGTATAGTTTTATAATCAATCTATGAGTATGTCATGGTCTATAGTGTCGAACGCAGCACTAAGATCAAGTAATACTAGCAATGAGATGCAGCCTTGATCTGAAGCAAGAAGCAAGTCATTTGTAATTTTCTGTACTATGGTGAGGCCTGAAGCCTGACTGAAATTCTTCATAGAGATCTTTTTTTGCAAGTAGGAGCACAATTGAGCAGACACAACATTTTCTAAAATTTTAGACATAAACGGAAGATTTGAAATGGGTCTGTAATTTGCCAGTTCATTAGAATCTAGTTGTGGTTTCTTAATAAGAGGCTTAAGAAACGCCAGCTTGAATGGTTTTGGGACGTGACCAATAAGATCCAAGAGGGCGGTGCGATCAGACGCAGCGGCTGCTCCGGGTCCCAAAGACTCAGTCGGTCTACACAGCATGAGGCAAGGGATTGTTGTGTGTTTGTTTTCACTGAAACATGGCTAAACAACAACATCCCGGACTCCGCCATTCAGCAGCACGGGCTAACCAGCTTCCGAGCGGATAGTGATTCATCACTATCTGGTAAGACCAGTGGAGGTGGCTTGTGTGTGTATATCAACAAAGGCTGGTGTAACAATGCTGCGGTATTATCAAAACCTCCCAACGACTGGGCACTCTGTCTGTCTCCAGCCGACGTAAGGAAGACCCTATCTAGGATTAACCCACGCAAGGTTGCGGGTCCTGACAACATACCTGGCCGTGTTCTGAGAGACTGCGCTGCACAGCTGACAGATGTCCTAACAGATATCTTCAACACCTCGCTGAGCCATGCAGTCGTCCCCACATCTCAAATCCACAACAATCATATCGGTACCAAAGAAATCACCTGTGTCCTGTCTAAATTACTACCGTCCCATAGCACTGACTCCAATCATGATGAAGTGCTTTGAGAGGTTAGTCATGCACAACATCAAAACCAGCCTCCCCAACACACTCGACCCGCTCCAGTTTGCATACCGTCCAAACCGCTCTACGGACGATGCAATTTCCTCCACCCTCCACCTGGCTCTTACCCACCTAGAAAATAAAGACTCCTATGTTAGAATGCTATTCATTGACTTCAGCTCGGCATTCAACACAATAATCCCACAACAGCTCATAAATAAACTAAACCTGCTGAGCCTTAACAATTCCCTGTGTAATTGGATCCTGGACTTTCTAACCGGAAGACCTCAGTCAGTCCGTGTCGGCCACAACACCTCGAGCACTACAACACTGAGCACAGGTGCCCCACAAGGCTGTGTGCTCAGCCCGCTGCTCTTCTCATTGCTGACCCACGACTGCACTGCCAAGTTCAGCTCCAACCACATCATCAAGTTTGCTGATGACACAACAGTGGTAGGTCTCATCAGCAACAACGATGAAACACACTACAGAGAGGAAGTGGCACAGCTGGCTGAATGGTGTGGCACAAACAATCTGTCCCTCAATGTGGAGAAGACAAAGGAGGTTGTGATGGACTTCAGGAGAAACCCCGTTGACCACCCCCCCACTGACCATCGACAGCTCGACTGTGGAGAGAGTCAGCAGCACTAAATTCCTGGGGGTGCACATCACAGAGGATCTCGCCTGGACCACCAACACCATGTCACTCTCCAAAAAGGCACAACAGCGCCTACACTTTCTCCGCCGGCTGAAAAGAGCAAGTCTCCCTCCACCCATCCTCACCACATTCTACAGAGGCACCATTGAGAGTGTGCTGACCAGCTGCATCACTGTCTGGTACGGGAACTGCAGTGCTGCTGACCGCAAGACCCTCCAGCAGACAGTGAACACAGCTGCAAAGATCATCGGTGCCCCTCTCCCCTCCATCCTGGACATCTTCCTTACACGATGCTCCAGCAAAACCAACAGCATTGTGAAGGACCCCACCCATCCCTCCCACAGTCTCTTCCAGCTCCTACCATCAGGAAGACGGTACCGGAGCATCAGAGCCCGCTCCGCCAGACTGCTCAACAGCTTTTTCCCCCAGGCTGTGAGAGCCCTGAACTCAAACCACCCCGCCCCCCTCTGAAACCCCATGCAAACCCCTACCTCCTGAAACATGGTACAGGATCTAATAAACATGTTGGTTTAGATGCACTGATAAGTTTATTTAGCTCTTCCTGTCCTATAGTTGTAAAGCACTGCAGTTTTTCTTTGGGTGCGATGAATGAAGCTGAAATACTAGACGCAGTAGAATCTACATTTGATATTGTATTTCTGATGTTATCTATTTTATCAGAAAAGAAATTCATAAAGTCATTACTATTAAACTGTGAGGGAATATTTAGATCGGGCGGCGTCTGTTTATTTGTTAATCTAGCCACTGTGCTAAATAAGAACCTTGGATTGTTTTGGTTATTATCTATGAGTTTGCGGATATGCTCTACCCTGGCAGCTTTTAGAGCCTGTCTATAGCTGGACATACTGTTTTTCCACGCAATTCTACAAACTTCCAAGTTAGTTTTTCTCCATTTGCGCTCAAGAATACGAGTTTCTTTCTTGAGAGAATGGGTATAACTGTTGTACCATGGTGCAGTACGTTTTTCTCTAACCTTTTTCAATTTGAGGGGGTCAACAGCCTCTAGTGTATTAGAGAAGATAGTGCCCATGTTGCTAGTCATTTGGTCTAGTTCATGTGTATTTATGGGTACACAGAGCAGTTGAGATAAATCAGGCAGGTTATTTGTGAATCTGTCTTTGGTGGCTGGAACAATAGTTCTGCCCGGACGATAACGTGGAGCTATATAATTAATATCAGTAATAGGCAGCATGCACGATACAAGGAAATGATCAGTAACATCATCACTTTGAGGTACGATATCTATATCGGTAAGATCAATTCCATGCGATATAATTAAATCTAGCGTATGATTAAAATGATGAGTGGGCCCGGTGACGTTTTGCTTGACTCCAAAAGAGTTTATTAGGTCAGTAAACGCAAGTCCTAACGCATCATTTGTATTATCAACGTGAATGTTAAAATCGCCGACAATTAGCACCTTATCAACATTAACTAATAGATCTGAGAGGAAATCTGCAAATTCTTTTAGGAAATCTGTATATGGCCCTGGCGGTCTATACACAGTAGCCAGAGCAAGAGATAGGAGAGATTTCTTTTGCATATCTAACAGTCTAACATTAAGCAGAAGTATTTTGAATGAGTTAAACCTCCTGTATCCTGTTTTCTGAGTAACATTGAGAATATCACTATATATTGTTGCCACGACCAGTCTGACGGGGCTCATGCTTATAACAGTAGCTTGCTGGAGTAGACTCATTTAGACCAAAATATTCATTTGGTTTCAGCCAGGTTTCAGTCAGGCAGAGTACATCAAAATTATTATCTGTGATCATTTCATTTACAATAACTGCTTTGGGTGCGAGTGATCTAATATTTAGGAGCCCAAGCTTTAAAAATTGTTTTTGTTCATTTATTTTGTGTTTTTCTGGTTTAATCACGATCAGATTTTTCCTATCCTGCATTAAATTAATATTTTGACCTCGCTATTCGGGGAACAGACACAGTCTGTATAGATTGGACAACGCAAGTACTTCTATCTTTTAAGTGGGTAGAACAAAAGTCATCATAGCAGTTATTTGAGAGTTGGCTTACTAGTCAGATGGAGCGTGGCGTCCTGGAGATGTTGTCCGACAGGAGTTCCGCTCCGACTCTGCTGGGGTGCAGGCCATCAGCACGGAAAAGCCTAGGACGCTCCCAGAAAAGATTCCAGTTATTAACAAAGAGCAGTTTCTGTTCTTTACACCATGACGATAACCATTCGTTTAAAGCAAACAGTCTACTGAGCCTTTCGTGTCCTCGTCGATACGTGGGAAGCGGTCCTGACACGATGATCGTCGCCGCGGGTGATGTGCTGCGTACCGTCTCGATCAGGCTCCTGAAGTCCCTCTTCAGTGTCTCCGTCTGCCGCAGCTTGGTGTCGTTACCCCCCGCGTGCAGCACGACAGCACCGATGCTCTCATCGCCCTTCAGGATTGCGGGTATCTGGTATTGCGGTATTTAAATGTTTTTAAAAAGTTTTTCCTTGGTTATGTGAATGTTAAGGGAACATACATTTTATCATTTTGCAAACATTATGGTAATGTTACTCTTGAATGTTCACCTCGGAATGTTCTGAAACAAATTCAAAGAAATGTTAGATGAACGTTCATGAACAAACATTCTATGGGAAAAAAACCCACTGTGAACGATGTACAGATAATGTTTCGTGCTAATGTTTTGAGATCATTATTAAAGTCCAGATCACTTTGAATGAACAATACTGTTAATGTTACTGGAAGCACATTTGTTCAGAACATTGAGAGAACCTGTTAGCTGGGAGTGCAGTATTGTTTCTCCCACCGCTGAAGTAAACCTGTGGCACAGAGTTTCTACTAAACAGCCTGTTTGAGTCTCATCGCTTCTCTCTGCATCAGTTTTCTCCCAGAATCACACAGCATCGGTTCAATAATGACAGCGCTTCACAGGAGGAGAGATGGGAGGCGACGCATGCCAGACTCAAACCTTCGTCTCCCACATGAGCTCAACACGCACCGAACGGCTGTGTTGTGTGTTTGTGCTGTGATGTTCTGTGATGGTTTTGCGATGCGTCTCGTGGGCAGTATGGTGTGTTTCTATGATGTGATGGTGTTTTCCTTCCTGCGGAAACCGCCTGTAATTTCAGACTCATCAGCGCTGAGATTAGAGTCCACTGAGACAACATCCAGCATCTTATTTATTTTGGACATTTGTAAAATCAGTCTCTGCTGCTCCCTTTGACACGCTCGAGTTATAGGAGATAAAACGCTACATTAACTCCAAGCGGTCGCTTGAGGTCAGTTCATGTTTGAAGGATGAAGTGATTTGAGGTGAATGTAAACTCAGAAGCTGCTCTCAACATGAAGAATTCTGCGTGTGTTTGATGAATTATGATCCTGTGATTGTTTGGTTCCCAGAGGCCCCAGATGAGCTGGAGTCAGAGAGGGCGTGTCAGATCAAAGGGGCGTGTCAGAGCAGAGGGGCGTGTCAGAGCAGAGGGGGTGGGTCACTTTATCTGATACATCATATAAGTTAAGTGTCGATAATACATCATTTATCTTAAGTGTACATTTTTCAAAATTGAGATTTAAACATCATCTGGAAGCTGAATAAATAATCTTTCCATTGATTTAAAGTTGTTCAAATGAAGTTCTTAGCAATGCATATTACTAATCAAAAATGAAGTTTTGATATATTTATGGTAGAAAATTAACTAAATATCTTCATGGAACATGATCTTAATATCCTAATGATTTTTGTCATAAAAGAGAAATGTATAATTTTGACCCATACAATGTATTGTTGGCTATTGCTACAAATATATCCCAGCGACTTAAGACTGCTTTTGTGCTGCAGGGTCACACATGTGCTGTTGCTAAGGGAGGTGGTTGCTGAGTAACCATAGTTACCGCATCTCTGTGTGGTTTTGATAAAGTTTGATTGATGCAGCGTTGACGTTTATGAGCCACTGGGAATCGTGCATTTCTCTGGCCGACTGCATGCCGTATTTTCCTTATTTGTTTGTTTTCCATTGATTTTCAGGAATGAAAGCACCGTGGAGGCTGTGAAGTTCAAACATGCTCGTCAGAGCTCATTTAGGTAATTCAATAAGCTCCGCTTTCAGCCTCATTCTTCAGTGGAGTTACTCTTCTCAAAATACAGACGCCAAGACCAGCTTTGATTATATGAGCAATCATGAGACCGCAGACCAGTGTGTGTGTGTGTGTGTGTGTACTTGTTTATGCTACATTGTGGGGCCGGCCCCACAAGGACCCCCCCCCCCCCCCCCCAAACAAAACAAACCCCAAAGATGTTTATCTGAAAGTGTAAGAATGCAAACAGGTCTTCTGTAAGGGGCAGGTTTAGGGTTAGAGTTGAGTTAAGGCAGGGGTGGGGAACGTTGATCCTGGAGGGCCACCATCCTGTAGAGTTTAGCTCCAACCCTGAAAGAAAAAACCCCTACCTGTATCCCTACACCAGCCCTCCAGGACCAACGTTCCCAGAGCCGATTGGCCCTATACGCTCACTACGCAAGTTGCACAGGGCCCCCGTAAATTACTCAAGGCCCTGCCTGCCCCTCGTGTCAAAGCGGCACGGCACTTTCCATCTACTGCAGAGACGAGGAGAAATAGGAAAGAAAGTGCGCAAGATAAGGGTAAGTGAAGGAGTTTATAAAGCTGATGATGAAATGGTGGCTGCTGCATTGTTTTGTTGATTTAATTTGGGATTTCATGAGAGCTTTGAAGACTGCAGAAATACAAAGGAAGGTAAATCAGTATTTACATGTTTTCATTTACATGTTTGTTTATATATTTTTGCATTTTAATCTGGACTAAAACAAGCAAATCTAGAAAAGTTATTATTATTATTATTATTATGAAAAACAATAATTAATAATAATAATAATTTTCATAACCCATTAGCAGGTGTTTTTGCTTTATTAAAGAATTAATCTTAAATTGATATTTCTCAGAAAGTAATAGTCTCTGAAAAAAAATTATATATGATATATGTGACCCTGGAGCACAAAACCATCATAAGGGTCAATTTTGTGAAATTGAGATTAATACATCATCTGAAGCTGAATAAATACTCTTTCCATTGATGTATGGTTTGTTATGATAGGACAATATTTGGCTGAGATACAACTATTAGAAAATCTGGAATCTGAGGGAGCAAAAAAATCTAAATATTGAGAAAATCTCCTTTAACCCTAAAAGAGGCAACATATCCCGGGGATACAACATTTGAGAAGCTGCTGGGAGAAGCAGTGAAAGTGCAGGTCTTATTTCTTGGTTTCATTTTGAAAGGGTGTTTGTTGTGAATATTTAGATGAGTATTTTTTCTTTCTACATTCTTTGTTTAGCTCACAGGAAGCATTTAAAACTGCATGGCCGCCTGTAGTAACCTACTCACCCTCCGATAAAAGTCGATCTAGTTCATATTTACACATGTTGGAGGGGACTTACCGGTTTAAAAAGCTGTTATTTAGCATTAGCTTTTTAGGTTTACATTAAAATTTCATTAATTAAATGCTTACATTTTTTTGTAATCAGTCTCTAAATGTTTGTATCTCAGGGGATACGTCGCTCTTTTAAGGGTATAAATCAAGATATGATATAAAAACATACATAGACTGAGATTTTGTGGCTTGTGTTTTAGAAAATCAGATCTCTTTGTAATCTTGACAAAACACATATCGTTGGAAATATCTGACAGTGAAGGTCCCATATTTGTTAACTGCTTTGTAATAGAAGTGATGTGACAGAAAGTGATTGATTTGTGACAGAAAACGGCGTTTGGATGTAACCCAGTGGATATTTCTGGTATAGTGCTCAAACAAACTCTCACAGGAAGCACTGTTGCTGTGATCTCAACTTCAACTTGGTTAGGCTTTGATTTCATAGAAATGTTAGTGTTCAACCTATTTTATAAAATACTTATTTTATATAAAATAAAATAAAATTAGTATACTACATTATCTTTATTGTGAACTTAAACTTCTATAACTGTTTTTTATACTTTCGTTGTTTTAGATTCTGTCACTTCAGCAGTAATCTGCTGCGTCGTCTTTAAAAAGAGACCAGCCTTAGGCCTGTATTCCAAAGCGTTCAGGAAGCATTGATAAACACGTTCTGTCTTCAGTGCATTTATACCCCAAAGGGGCGACGCATCCTGGGCATACAAACATTAAAATCAAAATAACAGTCAAGTTTTGAAAAAATCATTAAATTGTATTATTTGAGTTCCAATAAGATGGAAATTAGAAATAAAAACATTTTCTGATGTCTCTTTATGGTTTTGCCCTTTAAAGTTGTTCAAATGAAGTTCTTAGCAATGCTTATTACTAATCAAAAATTAAGTTTTGATATATTTACGGTAGGAAATGTACTAAATATCTTCATGGAACATGATCTTAATATCCTAATGATTTTTGTCATAAAAGAGAAATGTATAATTTTGATCCATACAATGTATTGTTGTCTATTGCTACAAATATACCTGTGTTACTCATGACTGCTTTTGTGCTGCAGGGACACAATATAGGTTTATCTTCATATTTATATCATGAAAGATAAATCAGACAGTTTTCTAAAACTTTACATTACGGAGTCAGTGAATGTGCGTTAGAGAATGGGAGGTGAAACCATAGGTCAGGGGCTCCCAAAGTCTACATTCAAAGGTCCAAATCTGAATTTTCATCAGTGTCAAAGGTCTAGACTGGAACAATTGGTAATTACAAAACTTGTTTTTATTAAACATGCATAACATGCAAAACAAATCAACACTAATTGTGTAGCAAAACCCCAGCCAGACAATGGTGAAGCGTACTGATATTTCAAAAGCCTTTATTTTCTTACGCTTTTTTCCACGACGACGGTGTCCTCAGGGTGGGAGGGAGACTGTGCAACTCCTCTCTTCCCAACTTCATCAAGCACCCTGCAATCATTCCCAAAGATCATCACATCACAAGGATGATTATTGCCTATCACCACGAGAAGATGAAACATCAAGGTAAAGGTCTTACCATTAATGAAATAAGACGCAGTGGCTACTGGATAACAGGGATCAACCGGGCAGTTGCATCCTACATTCGTCAATGTGTCACCTGTAGACGGCAACGCAAACCTATGGAAGAGCAAAGGATGGCCGATCTACCCCCTGAACGGTTGGAGCCATCGCCTCCCTTCACTTTCTGCGGCATGGACTGCTTCGGGCCATTCCTTACAAAACAAGGAAGAAAAGAGAACAAGAGGTACGGTCTTCTCTTCTCTTGTCTTAGCTCCCGTGCTATTCATATTGAGATTCTTGAAGACATGTCGACAGATGCCTTCATCAATGGTCTTCGATGTTTCATCGCTATATGTGGTGCTGTTCGTCAGATCAAGTCTGATCAAGGAAGCAACTTCGTAGGAGCCAAAAATGAGTTCAGAGAAGCTCTAAAGGAAGTCGATGCAGACCGTCTGACTGTATTTCTTGCAGAGAAGCAGTGCGACTTCAGCATGAACGCACCCCATTCTAGCCATGCAGGAGGGGTGTGGGAAAGACAAATAAGGACAGTGAGAAGCGTTCTGAGGTCCACTCTTGCTCTTTCCTCTGGTAGACTAAATGATGCTTCGCTACGGGCCTTTTTCTATGAGGCTATGGCTATAGTCAACAGTCGTCCTCTGACTGTTGACAACCTCAGTGACCCCCATAGCCTCGAACCACTCACCCCTAATCATCTTCTGACTATGAAATCTGTTCGGGCCTTGCCTCCCCCTGGTGAATTCGTCAGAGAAGATGTGTATGGCAAGAAAAGGTGGAGACATGTTCAATACCTTGCAGAACAGTTTTGGAGTCGATGGCGAAAGGAATACCTTGCCAACATTGCTCTCAGACAGCGCTGGCATGCTCCAAGAAGAAATTTACAAGTTGGAGATGTTGTAATCATAAAAGGAGAGGATGTGCACAGGAACGAGTGGAGATTGGGTAGAGTTTCAGAAACCACTACTGATAAAGATGGACTTGTACGGAGAGTTAAAATCCAGCTTGCAAGAAAGGAGAGCGTCTTCACAAGGTGTCCGAAGTTGAGCGCCCAGTCCAGAAGCTTGTTCTGCTGCTGGAGACTAACTAAATCTGCTCCTTCCCTCCATAGCGCATAATATTACATAGTTATAGTTAAGTTTCCAACTTTGGCTTAAGTTTTTTTTGTTTTTATACAGGCTCAGGGAAGGCAATTTTCAGTTAAAATCATTCGTGCCTAATGCAGTCTGTGTACCGTTCCATTATTCACTCATGATTGGTGGGAGTGTAACTAACTCTCAGAAGAGAGTAAATAAGGTAATTACTCCTCCGCTTTATTGTCCCTGTTAATGCAATGAGTCCTTTATTTCCGCCTCCATAGTGGAACGTTAATTTCGCATCTAGAAAGGGGGACTTGTTAGTGAGACGCACACATGGACAAAAAGGGGAAAAAATATCATGTCGCTCTAAACACTCCGAAATCATTCTAAAGAAAAGGAGGGGATAATTAAGCACCTAGCTGGAACGGGAACAAGGTATTGTGTTTGGTTTGTTTAATGTTTATGTGCATTGATATGTAGGTTAATTTATTCGACTTGAAGTGTTTAAATGTGTATCACTTATGTCATGTGAAGTTATGTTAACATAAACTTTTCAGCATTGTTAATATTGACTGAGGCAACGCCATAAAAAGGTTTTTATAAATGGCTTTTTGTAATATTGTTATATATATATATAAAATATATTGTTTAATGTGGCTTTCGGCTAATGTTTGGGTTCGTAAGAGCTAATTTTATGTTATTTATCTGTCCTGTAGCTCTTACGGTGTTTCAAGAAGAAAAAAAAAGCGTAAGAAAATAAAGGCTTTTGAAATATCAGTACGCTTCACCATTGTCTGGCTGGGGTTTTGCTACAAATTGTTTGAAAAAATAAAGTGTCAGCATTATAGGTAGACCAATATGGGTTTTTCTGATCGATGGCCAACATATAATGCCGATGGTTTTTTTTTTTTCTTTTTGGCCGATATATTTGACCTATCCCCCCCCCCCCCCCCCCCCCCCCCCCCATAAAAGAGAGTAGAGTAATTGTTTATTGCCGGGCACAGGAATTGTAGTAGTAGTAGCCTAATTCATAGTAATAATACATAGCTCAAAACTTAAGCACCTTCTCAAAACTGTTCTGAAGCTTTTGGTTTATGTTTGTTGACAGACAGCAGTTTCCCACAGACTTGCAAATGCAGATTGATTCTCTGCCAGCAGGGGGCGCCGTTGGAGCGGGAGATATAATGGTTTCCCCGGTAACAACCGTAATCAAATCAGCACTGCCTTCACAAACGCTACATTACTACAGGAAAGATGACGTGAAAACGACCTCAAGCTTTTCTGAAAATGGTTGGTTCTTTTCAAAGATACATTCATATAAAAATCCCTGCGCTGCATTTTTATTTGAAACATGTAATGCTCATGTTTCAATCAAGTACAAGCCTTTTGGAAAATCTATTGTGCCGGTCAGTTTTGATATAGTGACTGGCCACCAAAAAAATAAAACAAAAATAAAATGAAATGTCACCCGATTAAGTGAAACATCATATGCTCACTGGATGTCATGAAGGAAAAGTTTGAATATCTCACCTTCGCTTTCATTTCGGACCATCTCCAAAAAGACAAAAATACTAAACAAATGATTTAAAAGTTTAACGTGTTTATCAAAGTAGGAAATATAATTAGTGCTCTTGAGATATGAGATAAGGGTCCGGATTGAATTCCCCCCGGATCCGGACTGGAGTCCGGACTTTGAGAAGCACTGCGGTAGGTAGTGGGGGCCCCTTTTGAAAATCTGCTTAGGGCCCCCAAAATGCTAGAATTGGCGCTGAATGTTCCCTATCCCTGGGTTAGGGGATAGAAAATGGTGTTTGGTCAGTGTAAAATTAACGGGAGTCTATGGAAAGTCCCCACAATTCACAGAAACAAACGTGTGTGTGTGTGAGTGTGTGTGTGTGTGTGTGTGTGTGTGTGTGTGTGTGTGTGTGAGAGACAAAGACTTTACAGACTCACAGACACACCTGTTTTACACACGTCACTCAAACACAGAACCGGGAGACTATTTCAACTCATCAGTTCAGGGAAAGAGAAACTAAAGTGTAGTTAAGCTGTTGTGTGTTTGTGTCTCTGTGTTCATGCAGTAAAATGGCAGAAGCCAGAGTTTCTCAGGATGAGTTCTTGTGTGCAGTGTGTCTGGATCTCCTGAAGGATCCAGTGGTCATTCCCTGTGGACACAGTTACTGTAAGAGCTGTATTACAGACTTCTGGGATCAGGAGGATCAGATGAGAGTCTACAGCTGCCCTCAGTGCAGACAGACCTTCAGTCCAAGACCTGCTTTAGCTAGAAACACCATGCTGGCTGAAGTGGTGGAGAAACTGAAGAAGACCAAACTCTCTGCTGACTGTGACGCTGGAGCTGGAGATGTTCAGTGTGACGTCTGTACTGGAAGAAAATACAAAGCCGTTAAGTCCTGTCTGATGTGTCTGAACTCTTACTGTCAGAATCACCTCGAACAACATGAGAGTCGGTTTAAAGGAAAGAGACACAATCTGACTGAAGCCACTGGACGACTGCAGGAGATGATCTGCCAGAAACATGAGAAGCTCCTTGAGGTTTTCTGTCGCACTGATCAGAAATGTATATGTACACTGTGTACGATGGATGAACATAAAAACCATGACATTATACCAGCTGCAGACCAGAGGACAGAGAAACAGGTATTTAAAACTAAACACTCAATTTTCAGTTAAAGGCATTTCATTATTGAATTCAGTGATGTCATCATCAGTCGACAGTATCGCTGGAAATGAAGTGTCCCCAACTAAGCAAGCCAGAGGCGACAGCGGCAAGGACTTTAAACTGACTGAGTGTGCCTGCCTCCCGAACAGTGTTAGGTAGATTGTTCCAGAGTTTGGGCTGAAGGAGTGGATGGCAGATCTACAATGGCCTTCATAATAATATTAATTATAATATTTCTTGAATAATTATTAATCAAAGTTACATTTATGCATGTTAGAGAATAAGTTGAATATAACTTTAGTCTTCCTTTTTACTCTCTAAGAAGATGCTCTCATTGTGTCCGATAAGGTTTAGGGCTGAGGCAATCTTGAAGTAAGAGAAGTGTTTCTCTGTGTATGTGTGTCAGTATGTGTCTGTCCAGGGAGAAGCGCAGACAGCCCCAGGACAGACGTTCCGCTGACGATGTCCAGCGTATC
>NC_136761.1:29119700-29129700 GCF_936440315.1 Barbus barbus | reverse complement strand
CGAACCCGTCACCGGTGATCACTATCGGTCTCCATGGAGACGGTCAGAGGGAGAATTAACGGTCACGCGACTTCACAGAATACACTCGCTCTGTGTGTGTGTGTGTGTGTGTGTGTGTGTGTGTGTGTGTGAGTGTGTGAGTGTGTGAGTGTGTGAGTGTGTGTGTGAGTGTGTGTGTGTGTGTGTGTGTGAGTGTGTGTGTGTGTGTATATGTGTATGTGAGGTAAACGGAGGGTCTCTGATGATGAGATTAAATGCAGCCAGGCAGACTGTCTCCTTTAGCCCCGACACACACACACACACACACACACACACACACGCACCGGACTCATTGTTTAGGTATTACTTGCTCTTTAGGGTTTTAAATTACCAGAGCAATTGATCTCTCTGCCCTCCTGCAAGGCCTCCAGGACCACTATGAGAAACATGCACACACACACACACACACACACACACACACACATACTCTCTCTCTTACACACACACACGCACTCTCTCTCTTACACACACACGCACTCTCTCTCTGTCTTACACGCACACACACACACACACACTCTCTCTCTTACACACACACACACACTCTCTCTCTCTTACACACACACACACACACACACACACACACACACACTCTCTCTCTCTTACACACACACACACACACACACACACACACACACTCTCTCTCTCTCTCTCTTACACACACACACACACACACACACACACGTCGACGGGTCACTGCTGCCCTCTGCTGGTGAGCAGAGAAGCTGCAGATATTCAAACAGCTGTGATTGATTCTGATATTTCTATTTAAAGTGATAACTTAATAAAAAAAACATTTCAAGTTACAAATTATAACGCTTTAATTTCGACAGATATCAAAGCACTTAACAGCATCAGATTGGAGGATAGAGTGTCAGTAATGTATAATAATTAGATTAAACACTCAATTTTCAGTTAAAGGCATTTCATTATTGAGGTCAGTGATGTCATTGTCTAGCTCAGTTTAGTTTAAATAGTATCTGCTAAATCAAACTGACGATAATCACTAGAAGCAGAAAGCAAGCAAAGAACATTCACATAAAAGCATATTATGACTGACTTCAGTCTAGCCAGAGTTTCATCTCAAAACTCCCGTTATAATCCTCAAGCTGTGCAAACACTGTGTGTAGGGCTGGGAGATACGGCAAAGAAAAACTATCAAAACATCTGACCGATTCTTCATTTTTACTATTTTAACTTGTCAACTTGAACGTAACTACAAGATGATTAAAGTAACTTTTTATTAATCTTCTAGTTAAAGAAGCTTCTGTTCCGAGTGCAGCACACATGAAGCTGTCAACATGATGTTAATGTTAAACAAATCACATCTTGTACAAATGTGTCTTATACATATTATATGTTCAGAAATAGTACGAGGAAAATGCTTTAAAATTCTCAAAAGTCAAGGTAATTGAAAATGGCTGAAGTTATAACAGCAGTAGACTATTATTAACTATAAATGCTGTGTAAACATGGATGTGTTTGTCTCTTACATTAAACAGCATTCTATAAACACTGCGCTCAAGTTAAAGAAGTTCACTCTCATCTTCTGGCATGTTGTTCCTCTTCCACTGCCGCGTCTCATCTTTATCAACACAAAAGCTGTTTCTGTGTGATCTACTCTACTCACGGTCCTTCAGAGCTTCACACACCAGCGGCTAATCACTCTTTTCTCTTTACTGCTAGCATATTGTCAAAGTGTCTAATTCTAACGCTGGGTAATCTTTCCATTCAAAACCGAGATTCCTTGATTTATAAAAAATAATATTGTGGCAAAACATTAAATTCAACTGAATCAATGAAAATGAAGAAACAAAACAAAGAAACTCTTACTTTGGTAATTCATGCATCTGCACTAGAACATCTGATAAAACAGCTTTCTCATGGCATCTCCAGCCTAAACAACTAACAATCATTACCTGTGTTCTGTGATTACCCATCTCTAATTATTGACTCGCTCCCTAGTACTTTGTAAATATATATGCATATTTTTCTAAATATAGATATATAATTATATAGAGAGTAAATGAGGCACAAATCTGTACATAAATCTTCTGTTCCAGATTCTTACACATTATTATTATTATTATTATTATTATTATTGTTATTATTGTTAAGTCTTATTTAAATGTTTCTGTTCTCATGTCAGGTATGTATGTATGTATATACCAAGAGCTTCTTAAAAACCACAACAATTTCCTCGTGTGTTTGCGCTCACTTGGTGAATAAAGCTCCCTAAATGCATTTTTTGGGCTTTATGGAGGTGCGGGACTCAACTCCAACACTGTTTACAGATACAAACATACAAACAACACAGTGTGATGGACAGAGAATGAAGTCTGTCTGTGGTCCTGTGATCTTGAGCTGTTTTGACTTGCTGTCAGACGAATCACAGACTCAGAGCTGCTGCTGGGAACGGTTGATTCTTCATGAACAGCAGTCGACCTTTGACCTCCGACCCGACTGATGCTGTTATTCCAGCCGCCAGGATTAGACCTCCGCTGATGCGGTGTGTGTGAGTGTGTATTTGTGTGTGTGTGTGTGTGTGTGTGTCACTATTAAGTGATTCTGTTCAGGTCAAATTCTACAACTGCAGCAATTACGTAATTGCAGTTATTAAAGCGGCAGAAATATTTCAGTAACATTAGCAAAACAATCCACAGCCCTCTTTACTCCATCTGTCAGTCTCAGAGTGTGTGTGTGTGTGTGTGTGTGTGTGTGTGTGTGTGTGTGTGTGTGTGTGAGTCAGTGTTGACGCAGTGTGTGATCTGCTCTGGTCTCTGCAGATCTCGAACATCTCGAAGCTGAAGGACTTCCTGCTGCAGCACAGGAAGGAGTATGTGAACGCCGGCGGGTCAGTCACAGCTTCTGCTTACAGCTGCTCTGTCACTGAGCGCCTCATGAGTGTCTTATTTGTGCTTATTGCATATCATTGTAATCATTCTGAAGTGTTGAGTTCATGTCTGAGCGTGTGTGTGTGTGTGTGTGTGTGTGTGTGTGTGTGTGTGTGTGTGTGTGTGTGTTCACAGTGTGATGTGTTCGGATGTGTCCCGTATGACGGACAGTGACAGAGATCAAATCGACCAGGATGCTCAGATCTTCATGAGGACCTGCGCAGACGCCATCGGCCAGCTGAGATCTGACAGTATGTGTATACTGCTGTACATTTCATTGCATTATAAGTCATGTTCATTTATTTCTGTAGTGATTTGTACAATATAGACCGTTTCAGTGTTGTGTGTTTGTTTTTGTTTTTGTGTTGATGTCTGCCTCTGTGTGTGTGTGTGTGTGTGTTGTGTTCTGTAGAGGGCAAACAGATGGTCTCAGCACAGGTGAGGGATCATCGTACAGCAGTGCTGCATCTCATCGAGGCGTATCTCAAAGGTACACACAGACACGTGTGTGTGTGCATATATATATATATATATATATGTATGTATATATACACATACACAAAGAAACCTTCACACACACTAAGGTGAGCACACATTAACTCGTGTGTGTGTGTGTGTGTGTGTGTGTGCAGGTGTGTGTAAGCTGTATTCTGAACAGAGAGCTGTACGTGTGAAGAGAGTCGTGGACAAAAAGAGATTGTAAGTATAACACACACACACACACACACACACACATGAATAAACATCACTGTAAACACACACGTCATCATGTCATTCCTTCTGTAACAAGTCAAGTCAGCTTTATTATATAGTGCTTTTAACAATACAGATGTTTAACAGCACTTAACAGGATCAGATTGGAGGATAGAGTGTCAGTAATGTATAATAACACACTAACGTGTTTCATTCTTTCATTTTCAACTGTTAATCATTTTGAAACATGTAAAGCAGGCAGGTTTAAACTTACAGTAGTTAGTTAGTTATTTATAAAGCACATTTAAAAACAACCTAAAGGTTGACAAAAGTGCTGTACAGAACATTAGAAACAATCAATAAAATAAAAAATTACAATCAATAAAGTAAAATAGATACTGTAAAAATTCATATGCTGTTAAATGCCATAGATAGAAAATAAGATTTAAGCTTAGATTTAAACATAGAAAGAGAAGATACCGTTCGAACGGACAGTGGTAAGCTGTTCCAGAGTTTAGGGCCAACCCTGGCAAAGGCTCTGTATCTCCTGTATGTTTTAGCTTCGTCCTGCACACAGAGAGTAGTCCAAGATCCTCAGACCTAAGACAGATAGGTAGCCTGGAGCTAAGCCATGTAAAGATTTATAAACAAAGACTAAGATTTTAAACTCTATTCTAAATTTAACTGGTAGCCAGCGCAGAGATATAATGATGGGAGTGATGCGATCACATTTTTTACTACCGGTCAACAGCCTCGCAGCGTTCTGAACAAGTTGTAAACGCCCAATAGATGAACTATTAACTCCGTAATAAAGTGAATTACAGTAGTCAAGACGTGTGGTGATAAATGCATGAATCACTATTTCAAATTTCGTGAGGGAGAGAAAAGTTTTAACTTTTGCAATGCGACGTAAATGGAAAAAGCATGATTTGAAAACAGAATTAATCTGTTTAATCAAACTGCAGTCCTGAGTCAAGTAACACACCAAGGTTTCTCGCACACGGAGTAACATTAGAGCTTAAAACGCCTAGATCCAGATTACTACCATCATAATAATCACTTGGTCCAAACAATACTTCAGTTTTTTCCTCATTTAAGGCCAAAAATGTTTGTGACAGCCATGATTTCAGATCCCACAAGCATGCTAGCAAAACCTCAATGGAACGTGAATCTTTATGTTTAAGTGGGAGGTACAATTGGGTGTCATCAGCATATAAATGAAACGATACTCCATGTTTAGAAAACAAGGATCCCAGTGGCAGCATGTATAAAGAGAAAAGTGTAGGAGCAAGGATTGATCCCTGTGGAACCCCACAGGAGAGGTGTGCTACTGACGAAGTATGTTTTCCAATACAAACAGAAAACTTCCTATTGGTTAAGTATGACCTAAACCAGTTTAAAACCGTACCCTGAATGCCTACATGGCTTTCCAGTCCAGAAATTAAGATTTCATGATCGAATGCTGAACTGAGATCTAAAAGGACCAAAGCAACAGCATTCCCATTATCAGTAGACAGCATAATGTCATTCATGACTTTCAATAATGCAGATTCAGTACTGTGTCATTTTCTATAACCTGACTGAAAGGTTTCATATAGTGAATTATAACTCAGAAAAGACTGTAATTGAGAGAGAATAACCTTTTCCAAAAATTTTAAAATAAACGAGAGCTTGGAAATTGGCCTAAAATGACTTAGCACAGAAACATCAGGATTGTGTTTCTTCAGCAAAGGAGTGACGGAAGCATGTTTTAGACAGTCAGGGACCGTACCGGTACTCAAGACAAATATTGATAAAAGGCAGAAGATCAGGCCCTATGATATCTACAATTTGCTTTAAAAATGTGATGGAATAAGATCATGATGACAGAAGGTGGGTCCTTCTAATATCTTTGCAGGTATGTAAGGAAATGTGATCAAACACACGCCAGGTAACTGAGCGACTGGTTATTTCAGACATGACAAATGCCGTCTGCATTGATTGAGGTCTTAACAATTTTGTCTTATTAAGAAAGAAAGACAGAACGTTTTCACATAGAGAATCGGACACATCAGAAAAAACATTTACAGCAGGGTTTAAAACAGAATCTGTAGTTGAAAATATGATCCTAGGATTTTTTGCAACAATCTCAGTAAGGAATTTGGATTTAGCTGACTTAACAGCCTTCTGAAAAACAGAAAGACTCCTTTAGCATGTTTGCAGTCTGTCCTTGTGAAACGTTCAGCCCTTCTACATACTCGTCTGAGTGAACGAATAGAGTCATTAAACTAGGGCGCCGACTTTTCTTACATCTCAATACACGTCAGCATATTCTAAGGTCCGAAGCTCGTCCAGTGATGATTCAACAGCCGTGTATGCAGCTGCGAAGACCTCACAGGCTGTCGGAGAAAAATAAGGAGACCACTGGGCCAGGGCAGGAACTTTACTAGATGAGCGAGGAAGAGTAGTAGCGAATAGCACCGATTTATGATCAGAAAAGCCATTGTCATTAGTCTCCAAGTTCGAAATAGAAAAACCATGTGAGAAAACCAGATCCAAGGTATGACCTTGACCTTGCACCCACTGAGAGAAGCTAAAAGAGTCCATAAGATTGCAAAAGTCCTTGGATAACAGTTTACCAGGGCAACGTGAATGTTAAAATCACCCAATAATAAAATCATTTCATACGTTGTTGCAACATTCCCAATAAATTCATTCAAAAAAGCATTGTTAAGCTGTGGAGGTCGATAGACAACTGCACACAGTACTGGATTTACCAAGTCCATTAAGAATAATTGAACCTCAAAACTCATAGGGATTTGTAGAAATAGTGCGACAATGAAAGTTATTTTTAAAAACAGCTGCCAGTCCTCCCCACGTTTAGATAATCTCGGAGAGCTAAAAGATGAACAGTTTTGTGGAACAAGCTCAGAGAAGGGACTAAAATCGCCCTCTTTGGACCAGGTTTCTGTCATGAACATAAAATCCAGTTCGCGTGAGATAAAGTCATGCAGAATAAAGGTCTTGTTTACCACAGACCGCACGTTGAGTAAGGCCATCCTGGGTGATGGTGGATCACTCGCTGTTTGAGATGCCCTGTTTAGCTGGATGCGCTCCGCTCCGACGGAGCCGCACAGGCACATCAAAGGAGCTAGGGATGATGGGCCGAATCCAGCGGTGGCGGTAGCGGCCATAGGAAATATCCAATCCAGCTTTTAGTCTGTTAGCGACTCCACCTCATTTACCGCGTCTCCTGCAACGTTTCTTTCGTGGAAAGACAGGCACAGGTGATCCGGGATACTCATCTGGAACGGTGAGGAGTGTGAATAAAAATCACTCCTTAAGTTGTTTTCCATGTTGCTAACTGAGTTTTTGATTTCTAACAATGCTTGCCGATCATAAACGAAGGTTGTTGACCATGTATTGGTCACCAAGAAACAGAGAAAACTAAGCAGAGTCCATAGCAAACAGAACGACAAACAGTTCGAAAAATGTAGAACTCAACACTGATTACAGTCAGACTTGCAGAATCCTTCAATCACTTGAATTACATTTACATTTATTCATTTAGCTGACGCTTTTATCCAAAGCGACTTACAATTGCTATATATGTCAGAGGTCGCACGCCTCTGGAGCAACTAGGGGTTAAGTGTCTTGCTCAGGGACACATTGGTGTCTCACAGTGGATTCGAACCCGGGTCTCTCACACCAAAGGCATGTGTCTTATCCACGCGCCATCACCACCCCAGATTATTATATTATAGAATTAAGATTATAATCATTTAATTTGAAAGCACAGCCACCACAAAATCAGACTTTAGCACCACTTTTTACTTTGAGATGATTCTGAAGTTAAATACAGATTTAAAATCATAAGATATAGTTTAATAGCTGTAATAGTTATTGAAATCAAATCTTTGCATAGCTATGACAGGAAACACTGGCATCTAACAATGCCTTACAAAAATAAAGCATATACATGAACCCAAATAGAAAATAAAACCGTTATTTGCGGTGTCAATAAGCATGTGTCCTAAACTCCTGAAACATTGGCAGCAGCAGTTTTAACGTAAAGTGACATGACATCAGTTAATTAATTAACAGTATGCTGCTGTCAAACATACGGTTTATTACATCGCAAAGTTAATTTGTACAACAAATATTGAGTTACTCTATCAAAATGTGTCTAATGCCCCTTAATGTGTATTTTTCATTGCAAGTTTATTTCCAGTAGCCTGCTTTGTATGATGCATGTAAATACACTTTTTTTTTCGTTTTTGCATAGATTTGATAGTTCGGCTGTATCATTTGTAATTACAAAATAATATATAGACTATGCAGAGGCCATAGCTAAAAGAAAATAAAAATAAACTTTTTAATCAAATCCGCCACCACTAACTGACACAAACCATTCTAAAGTGATGTCTACTATTCTACCGTGCTTTATGAAACTTACACCAGCCGTTCAGAAGTGTGCTTGCCCTTGATACAGGCAAATTATCAGGAGATGTTTATTCTGGAAGTGAAATTATCCTTTGAAGACTGAAAACTGGTCTGAATCTTTTTCTCTTGTGTGTTTGTCTGGCTTTAAGCAGCTTTAGAAACTTTAACTGGAAAATAAATCACAAAAACAATCTTTAAAACTTACTGGGATGAATGGAGTGTGATTATTATCAGTGATGTGAAGACACACTGGCGTTCACACTGAATGTGTTTCCAGATCCAGATTAGAACCGGAGCAGATCAGTCACAACAAACAGCAGAGCGACGGAGAGGAGAACAACGGTGAGACACACACACACACACACACACACACATACTATACACACTCATACACACACACACACACACACACACACACACACTACACTCATACACACACACACACACACTACACTCATACACACACACACACACACACTACACTCATACACACACACACACACACACACTAACGCACACTATACACACACATACACACACACACTACATAGTACACACACAGGGGAAGTCGTGGCCTAATGGTTAGAGAGTTGGATTTGTAACCCAAAGGTTACACTAACACACTATACACACACACTACATATTACACACACACAAGATATCTATACAAAAGTGCTGTGATAAGTTAGTTTAGCACAGTACACATAGCTAGGGTCTTTTTTTCTTCTTTTTTTATATATAAATTGGACCAAAATAAATAGAATAGAATTGGTAAGTGCTAGTATTATTTGGTCAGGTGCTGGAAAAAATAAATTGTCTTTAGACATTTTGACTGTCAGACAGGCTGCAATGCGAGCAGCTACAGTCGGATCATCTGATTGGAATGAGAGGTAGAGTTGCGTGTCATCAGCATAGCAATGATAGGAAAAGCCATGCTTCTGAATGACAGATCCTAAAGATGACATGTAGATGGAGAAGAGAAGTAGTCTAAGCAGTGAGCCTTGAGGCACCCCAGTAGCAAGAAGCTGTGACTTACTGTATAAACCTCACCTCTCCAAGACACCCTGAAGGACCTACCGGAGAGGTAAGACTCGAACCACAGGAGTGCAGTTCCTGAGATGCCCATCTTCATGAGGGTGGACAGGAGGATCTGGTGGTTAACTGTGTCAAAAGCAGCGGACAGATCCAGCAAGATGAGTACTGAGGATTTAGAAGCTGCTCTTGCCAGTCTGAGGGCTTCAGTAACCGAGAGTAGGGCAGTCTCAGTTGAAAATTGATCAGAGAATTGGCCGCTGATGGTTCTTGTTTTATTTGTGAAGAAAATTGCAAAGTCGTCAGCTGTAAGAGTTGATGGAGGAGGACAGAGAAGAGAAGAGAAAGTGTGCGAGAGTCAGAACAGTTGTTAATGTTGTTGTGGTAGTATGTTGTTTTAGCAGCGGAGACATTTGCAGAGAAGGAGAGGAGTTACTGATATATACTAAGGTCAGAAGAGTTTTTTGATTTGCGCCACTACCTCTCTGCAGCCCTGAGTCTAGAGCGATGTTCCTGGAGAACATCAGACAGCCAGGGGGCAGAGGAGGTGCGTGCTGGATGAAAGCGGGTAAAGTGATCTAAGCAAGATGTTAGAGTGGAGGAGAGAGTGTCAGTAGCACTGCTTGTGTCCAGTGCTGAAAGCTGAGAGGGTGAAGGAAGTGAGGATGAAATCATTGAGGATAGGTGAGACGGAGAGAGCGAGCGGAGGTTACGCTGAAAGATGACCTGCGGAGGAGTGTGTGCTGTGTCTGGAGTCAGTGCGAGGTTGGAAGTGATGAAGAGGTGGTATGAGGTGTGCAACGGAGTAACTAAAGTGTTGTCAGTGGAGCAGTAGCATGTGTAGATAAGGTCCAGTGGGTTAGCTATTTGTGAGTAGCTGTAGTAGACACTCGCTTGAGGTCAAATGAGGCGAGCAGAGTGTC
>NC_136761.1:29079700-29112200 GCF_936440315.1 Barbus barbus | reverse complement strand
TCTCCCTCTCTCTCACACACTCCCTCTCTCCTCTCTCTCTCACACACTCACACACACACCCTCACGCTCTCTCTCTCTCACACTCCCTCTGTCACACACTCTCTCACACACACGCTCACTCACACTCCCTCTCTCTCTCTCACACACTCTCTCACACACTCACTCACACTCCCTCTCTCTCTCACACACACACACACCCTCACTCTCTCACACACTCCCTCTCTCACACACACACACACACACACCCTCACACACTCCCTCTCTCTCGTCACACACTCTCACACACACTCCCTCTCTCTCTCACACACACTCCCTCTCTCTGTCACACACTCTCTCACACACACACACACACACTCCCTCTCTCTCTCACACACACACACACACACACACACACACACACACACCTCACTCTCTCACACACACCCTCACTCTCTCACACACTCCCTCTCTCTCGTCACACACTCTCTCACACACACACACACACACACCCTCACACACGTCACACACTCTCACACGCACTCCCTCTCTCTCTCTCTCTCTCTCGTCACACACTCTCTCACACACACACACACACACACACCCTCACTCTCTCACACACTCCCTCTGTCACACACACACACACGCTCACTCACACTCCCTCTCTCTCTCACACACACACCCTCACTCTCTCACACACTCCCTCTCTCTCGTCACACACTCTCTCACACACACACACACACCCTCACACACGTCACACACTCTCACACACACTCCCTCTCTCTCTCGTCACACACTCTCTCACACACACACACACACACACACGCTCACTCACACTCCCTCTCTCTCTCACACACACACCCTCACTCTCTCACACACTCCCTCTCTGTCACACACTCTCTCACACACTCACGCTCACTCACACTCTCTCTCTCTCACTCTCTCTCTCACACACACACACACGTGATGGAACACATTTCTAAACAGTGTTTAATGTAGAGTTTGCGGCTGCACAGCGTCCCTGAGAGCAGCACCACAGGTCACATGACAGGAAGTTCAGTGCTCGGTGTCGGTGTGGTTCTGCAGGGTCTTCATGGCTCGTCCCCACAGTGCTCCGCTGCTGAGCTCCTCGCTGCTCCTGCAGGAGTCTGCGTCTGCGCGGCTGCAGTGAGCGCTGCGGTGTCTGCGCAGGACTGCAGTGCGTGAGAAGCTCTTGCCGCAGGTGTCGCAGGTGTAGGGCCGCTCACCTGTGTGAGAGCGCACGTGACGCTGAAGATCACCTGACCCCGCAAAACACTTCCCTGCAAACACACACCAGCGCTTCATCAGACACAGATACCATACTCACACACTCAACTTTAATATTTTATTCAATTACGAGTTCAATGGGTAATGATACACACTTAACTTTATAACTTTTAAATTTCCTACCGTAAATATATCAAAACTTCATTTTTGATTAGTAATATGCATTGCTAAGAACTTCATTTGAACAACTTTAAAGGAGATTTTCTCAATATTTAGATTTTTTTGCTCCCTCAGATTCCAGATTTTCAAATAGTTGTATCTCAGACAAATATTGTCCTATCATAACAAACCATACATCAATGGAGAGATTATTTATTCAGATTTATTATTATATTATTGTAACTTATTAGGTTATATATTTGTTTACACGTGGTTAATATGTTTACTGTAGTGGTAACCATGGAAATCTACATATACTATAACTTCAGTGAAAGCATGGTTCATGTTCATAAGGCACTGCAGTGATGGGCTGTTCATGCATAAAACTAGCTTTTTATTCTGACAGTGTATGATTTATATTAACATTACAGAAAAGAACATGATCAATATGAACTTTTAACGTTCTGTTTAAATAAACGTAACTGCACAAACTATGTAGGCTACAGTTTCATTTAGTTTATTGTGAAATAACGTGTGTTTTCTGTCCTCTGATAAGCGTTGTTCTGGGCTGCTGTTCCCAAACGCTTCAACGCTTTCTTCTGACACTTTAGTGAAACGCAGCTCTGTCTGAACGCTCTGTGATCCACTGATTCTGTCTTACAACGTTTGAGTGTTCAGAGGAGCAGGAACATATCTATTCTGCACAATTCATCCAGTTCAATGCATATTGTACGCATTACATTTTTTTGTTAAATAAACAATCACTGGGAAATAAAACCTTAGTATTGATTTTTTTTCAAATGAGTATCAATACCTCAGCAGTGCTGTAGAAAGGTACATTTTAAATGTAATGCATCATGTTCCACTCTTCAACAATAGCATTAACTGTGAACTGGACTTTGCATTGCTGCAGCACACACAACAATACACATTATTACTGGCTATTACTGTTTCTCTACCTCATACCCTCAGAATCTAGAAAAAATCTGATCGTGATTAAACCAGAAAAACACAAAATAAATGAACAAAAACAATTTTTAAAGCTTGGGCTCCTAAATATTAGATCACTCGCACCCAAAGCAGTTATTGTAAATGAAATGATCACAGATAATAATTTTGATGTACTCTGCCTGACTGAAACCTGGCTGAAACCAAATGAATATTTTGGTCTAAATGAGTCTACTCCAGCAAGCTACTGTTATAAACATGAGCCCCGTCAGACTGGTCGTGGCAACAATATATAGTGATATTCTCAATGTTACTCAGAAAACAGGATACAGGAGGTTTAACTCATTCGAAATACTTCTGCTTAATGTTACACTGTTAGATATGCAAAATAAATCTCTCCTATCTCTTGCTCTGGCTACTGTGTATAGACCGCCAGGGCCATATACAGATTTCCTAAAAGAATTTGCAGATTTCCTCTCAGATCTATTGGTTAATGTTGATAAGGTGCTAATTGTTGGAGATTTTAACACATTCACGTTGATAATACAAATTATGCGTTAGGACTTGCGTTTACTGACCTAATAAACTCTTTTGGAGTCAAGCAAAACGTCACCGGACCCTAGGGGTGTGCGATATGACGATTTTAGATCATGGATGATAAAAAATGTCTCCACGATCTGCTTTTTAAGAAATATGGCAGTACTGCTACAGCACACATTATATCAAATACAGTTCTGGTCTCCGTCTCTATATACTGTACAACACCACATACAGCAGTAGAGTTACTCTGACAGGACACTGCACTTATTCACGATCGCAAAACTACATTATTTGCACACAAGCCTTGCTGGTTAAATGTTTAATTCGCTTGTTCTGAGCGCATACACCTGAAGCACGCGCACTAAAACGCCTGTCTAACAGCGCCTGATTACTCAACTAACTTATCTTTTGTGCTAATACTGTCAAACACACAAGGTTTACATACAGACTCAGTTGGTTATCTCTAAAATGAAAGTAAATAGTTAAGAGAGAAACGGATGCGTGCCTGTATATTAGATGCGTGCAGCTCTTAAAGAGACAGGACACTAAACATGCTGTCGACTGTCATTAAAGGGATAGTTCACCCTAAAATTTAAATGCTATTTTGAAGAATGAGGGTAACCAAACAGTTGCTGGTCTACATTGGCTTTGATAGCAGGAAAGAACAATCCTGTGGAAGTCACTGAGGACCAGCAACTGATTGGTTTTCCACCTTCTTCAAAATAGCATTTATGTTTCGCACAAGAAAGAAACTCAATCAGGTTTAAAACAACTTTTGAGTAAATGATGGTATAAAGTAAAAAAAGTAAAAGTAAAAAGTAAAGTCGTGACGTATTGTCAAGTATGGTGACCCATACTCGAAATTGGTGCTCTGCGTTTAACCCATCCAAGTGCACACACACAGCAGTGAGTAGTGAACAAATCCACACACACACACACACACACACACACCGTGAACACACACCCGGAGCAGTGGGCAGCATTTATGCTGCAGCGCCCGGGGAGCAGTTGGGGGTTCGGTGTCTTGCTCAAGGGCACCTCAGTCGTGGTATTGAGGGTGGAGAGAGCGCTGGACATTCACTCCCCCCACCTACAATCCCTGCCGGCCCGAGACTCAAACCCACAACCTTTGGATCACGAGTCCGACTCTCTAACCATTAGGCCACGACTTCCCTTTTATTATAAAAATAAAACATTATGACAGAATTGACAGACAGATGACTATTTAGTTTTTGGGGGAACTATTCATTTAACGTTAACAAAACAACAAAACACAAAGAGAAAAATCCCTCACTATTCTTGACTGAAAAACTTTAATACAGTTGCTTTAGGAATCAGTTTATCTAGTGTTTTATGTTTATATTTGTTCATTCAATTTCATTGAATGCTCCGCTAAATACACCTATTGTACCTGAAAATAAAGCACTGTTTTATTTGTATATTATGTGTATCTTTGTTCTTATTTTTTAATAAGAAAGATAAAATGATGACAAAGATTTTTATCTTCGCCCACTTTGGCCTAAATATCCGCCATGTCTTTTGTTGTTTTTTGTTACCTTGAAAGGCTTTGTGTTTCTAGTTTGGCTGTAATGCTCAGACAACTTGTAAAACCAAAATAGTAAAACTAACATGACAAAGAATCGTGATAAAATTGTGAATCGTGATATGATATTTTTCCCATATCGCCCACCCCTACCGGGCCCACTCATCGTTTTAATCATACGCTAGATTTAATTATATCGCATGGACTTGATCTTACTGATATAGATATCGTACCTCAAAGTGATGATGTTACTGATCATTTCCTTGTATCGTGCATGCTGCCTATTACTGATATTGGTTATATGGCTCCGCGTTATCGTCCGGGCAGAACTATTGTTCCAGCCACCAAAGACAGATTCACAAATAACCTGCCTGATTTATCTCAACTGTTCTGTGTACCCATAAATACACATGAACTAGACGAAATGACTAGCAACATGGGCACCATCTTCTCTAATACATTAGAAGCTGTTGACCCCCTCAAATTGAAAAAGGTTAGAGAAAAACGTACTGCGCCATGGTACAACAGTTATACCCATTCTCTCAAGAAAGAAACTCGTATTCTTGAGCGCAAATGGAGAAAAACTAACTTGGAAGTTTGTAGAATTGCGTGGAAAAACAGTATGTCCAGCTATAGACAGGCTCTAAAAGCTGCCAGGGTAGAGCATATCCACAAACTCATAGATAATAACCAAAACAATCCAAGGTTATTTAGCACAGTAGCTAGATTAACAAATAAACAGACGCCAACAGAACCGCTTCGCCGTGTTTGGATGCCGATGTAGGTTCGCAAAGCCATGAACATCAATAGCAACGCAACGTCCCCCATTGCTGATAGTTTGTTTAGGCTTGTCCGGGATAGATCGGCGCTGCGCGGACCGGTCAGTGCGAGGCATATCGGGGTGCTGCGGGAGCGACGGGAAAGCAGACGGCTCTTTATGCTTTAGGATCGCTCTCGCGGTGCTTTAGCGTGTTGTGTGCCGATCGATCGATCTGTGTGGCGCTGATGCTTTGTACAGATGCCTGTTGTGCCGCGCTAGTGATCCGAAACATGAAACGTATTCAGTGATGTAACACCTGGCTCTGTATTGGCTCTCTAGCCTGTGGAAAAGCAACCGGTTCTTAAAGCGCTCGCCAGTCGAATTAACTAAGAACCGGCTATAGCACTGGCTCTGAACTAGCACCTGGAACTGCTTTGGTGGAAAAGGGGTATTAAAGAAGAAGTTACAGGTCTGTGAGAGACAGAAATCTTGCTTGTTTGTAGGTGACCAAATACTTATTTTACCGAGGAATTTACCAATAAATTCATTAAAAATCCTACAATGTGATTTACATTTACATTTATTCATTTAGCTGACGCTTTTATCCAAAGCGACTTACAATTGCTATATATGTCAGAGGTCGTTTCCTGGATTCTTTCCCCCCATTCTGTCTCTCATAGTTGAAGTGTACCTATGAGGAAAATTACAGGCCTCTCATCTTTTAAAGTGGGAGAACTTGCACAATTGGTGGCTGACTAAATACTTTTTTGCCCAACTGTATTAAGGTTCTGCAATGTATAAATATATTGTGGAAACTTAATTTGCTGTAGAGCTGCTTTGCAACGATTTGTATTGTTAAAAGCGCTATACAAATAAACTTGAACTACAGTAAGATCATGTTCTCACACAACGCTCTGCACTTACTCCTGATTTCTCTCTACATGGCAACCCCAGAGCTGTCACTCAATACATCAGACACATAGGAACTCATAAGATATTTCCTTAAATTAAAAAGTAATGCGTTACTTTACTAATTACTTCAAAAGAGTAATCTGATTGCGTAACTAGTAAGCATCCCCCAGCACTGGTGATCAGTGTATAGTGCTAGCTCTACAGCAGTGGGGTCAGCGAGAGGTCAGCGAGAGGTCAGCGAGGGGTCAGTGAGGGCTCACCGCAGGTCTGGCAGCTGTAGGGTTTGTCTCCGCTGTGCCGCAGCTTGTGTTTGAACAGCTTCCTCTGCATGTTGAAGGATTTCCCGCACTGCTCGCAGGTGAACTCCTCCTCGGTGCTGTGCGTCTTCTTGTGCTCCTTCAGGTTGCTGAAGTTGCTGAAGCCTGCAGGACAGAAGCAGAGGTCAGCACGTCTCTCTGGGTCTCGGTGTTTGATGGCTGACGGAGCTCACCTCGTCCGCAGATGTCACACAGGTGCGGCCGCGCTCCCGAGTGGACGATGATGTGCCGCTGGACGTCTCCGGACGCTGCGAAACTGAAGCACAGACAGAGTCACTCCCACTGAACACCTCAGCTTTATATCACATGCTCTCTGAAATGGTGTGTTTATATATGCAAATGATACAATTTATAATTAAATATGCACAGAATTGCATTCATTTCCAGAACATAAATCTGATTATTGTATAAAGTCAGGGTCATAATTCTAGTCTGATTTTGTCGTCATATTAGAGTTAAAGGTTTTTCTAGAGGAGATTTTGGATTTCTCTTCTTTTTATCACTCCATAAATCAGAAAATAATGTCAACAGACAGAAAACAAACACATCCACCATGTTTTAGGAGTAAATGTGGTATAAATCAGTGTGAATGAAACTGTTTATAGTGTTTGTAAGAGAAAAAACTCTTTAAAGATTGAACTCTACAGACACAAATAGATCAAGTGTGATAGAATAAACTCTTAAATAGAGCTGCATGATTCTGGATAAACTGAGAATCGTGTTTGTTTTTTAAACAGAGATCCCTGTAAATACTTCACTTGTTTCATTACTGAAGGAATCATCAGTTTTGAACGAATCTCTTGAATGAATGATTCAATGATAAATACATTTTTAACGGTCACTTGTTGCATCTACTGGAGAAACACTGATATCAACAAAAGTTATCTGAAGCACCAGTCTGAAGCGAAAAGTACTTTCTCTGATAATTTGCTGTGTTTTGTTCGCTACCATAGGCATCAGTGTTTATATCTGAACTATAATCTTTTATTCCAGTATTTCTGTGATAATATGAACGATTCTCAGAGACTAGCAGAAATAATACAGTGGTGGAAAAGCCTTTGTTTTCTCATCTACTGCTCTCTCTCTCTCTCTCTGTCAGCGGCAGTGCTAAAACAGATCTGAATGCTATGATGTGATTTTGTCAAAGTTTTAACGGACAGAAAGGAATCGTTGTCATTTAGAAATAAGATCACGTTCGTGTTTGAATCGAGATCGCAATCTTCTAGCGATTAATTGTGCAGCTCTACTCTTAAATGTGGATTTTGTCTTTTCTTTCCACTAGACGTCCCCGTCTGGTTTAGTCAGCGTGTTGGGTCTGACTCCTCTCTAACATGATGAACACTCACCTCTTCCCGCAGAGCTCACAGATGTATGGCTTCTCTCCTGAATGTCTGCGCAGATGCGTCTGCAAGTTTCCCGCCTGCAAACACACGCAGACACATGAACACATGCAGCAGGAACACATCAGGTGTGTGTTTGTGTTTACATACCTGTGAGAATCCTTTCCCACACACATTACACTGGAACGGCTTCTCACCTGCAGAGAGAGACCAGCAGCTGCGTGAGTGTGTGTGTGTGTGTGTGAGAGAGAGTGTAAGTGTGTGTGTGAGAGTGTAAGTGTGTGTGAGTGAGTGTGTGTGTGTGTCTGACCTGTGTGTGAGCGCTTGTGCAGCTCCAGGTTGCTGGGATGTTTGAACGTCTTTCCACAAACCTCACAGCAGTACTTGTTTCCGCTGCTGACCTCTGACCTCTCGACATGACCTCTCAGGCCATCGGGCTCCGCCACAGGCGTCGTCTTCAGCTCGGACACTTCTGCTGGGTCAGAGGTCATGGAGAGGTCAGAGGCGGTGGCATGGGTGGGGCAAGTAGGCGTGGCCCCCTGTGGGTCACAGTGCTCCGCCCCCTCGTCCTCCGCACTGACGTGCGAGCGCAGGTAGTTGAACTTCTTCAGGTAAACGGTTTTCTTTGGCCGCAAGACGCGCAGGTGGGTGGAGTCTGATCCGCACGGGTAGGCAGAGTCAGAGCTGCGCGGGTGGGTGGAGTCAGAGCCACATTGATGGGTGGAGTCTGATCCGCATGGGTGGGTGGAGTCAGAGCTGCGTGGGTGGGCGGAGCCAGAGCCGCACGGGTGGGTGGAGTCTGATCCGCATGGGTGGGTGGAGTCAGAGCTGCGTGGGTGGGAGGAGCCAGAGCCGCGCGGGTGGGTGGAGTCTGATCCGCACGGGTGGGTGGAGTCTGATCCGCATGGGTGGGTGGAGTCTGATCCGCATGGGTGGGTGGAGTCTGATCCGCATGGGGGGGACGGAGCCAGAGCCGCACGGGTGGGTGGAGTCAGAGCTGCGTGGGTGGGCGGAGCCAGAGCCGCACGGGTGGGCGGAGCCTGCCACAGGAACGCTGCTCTGGAGCGGCTCCTCCGGTGGGAAGCTGCAGCTCTGCTTCAGATACTGTCTGGTGTAGAAGTTCCTGAGCTTGTATCCGTGTGGCAGAGGCTTGTGCAGATCCGTGTCTGACGGTAACGATCCTCCGATCACGCAGTCCTGATCGTGAGCCACGTCGGCGGGCAGAGAGAGAGAAGCATCGGTCGACACGCAGGGCTTCAGGAACGCCTGACACATGTTCAGGATGTTCAACACCTGAAACACCGTCAGCATTTACAAATATGATCAAGTCACGTGTATTTCTAGAGCACTGTCAATATAGATTTTAATCAGTTCAATAATACTCACAAAACTCATATGAAACTAATTCAATTACAGCTGCTCTGAATTTTTCCATTTCAATTAAAAGCAGCTCTACAGAATTCAATTGAATTCATAGTTTATTCCATTCAGTTTATTTTTTAATCAATTCAGTTGATTCAATTTGCATCAGAGATTATTTAATTCAGTTCAACATTGATTCAATTCATTTTTTTCAGTTCAATTAAGTTCACCTTTGAGTCAATTGAGTTCAATGTGGATTCACTTCAGTTTGTTGATTCACTTCAGTTCAATATGGATTCAATTCAGTTTAATAATAGTCGCAAAATTAATCAACTATGAAACAAATTCAATTTCAGCTGTAAAGCATTTCTACAGAAGACAATGATTAAATTCAGTTAATTGTTGATTCAACTATAAATGATTCAGTTCAGCTCACTATTGATTCATTCAGCTCATTTTTTAATCAGTTCAGTTTAGGGATGTCAGGAGAACCGATACTGCGGTACCAAGTCAGTACAAACCGTTTTCTCCAGTAGCGCAAGTACTGTAGCTAGCGACTAGCGAGGCTGCAGTTCTTCTGGAACTAGCGGGGGGCAGGTGCATGGAAGTGTTTCAGTCGGGCCTCAAAGGGTAAAGAAGAAGAAAACACCTACAAGCACACAGAAGAACTACACGAGGAAGATGGGGACGATATATAAATATGATTGTGTGAGATTTAACTGAGAGCGCAGCTCAGAAAGCACGAGCGCACACACATAACGTTACTGACAGCTTGTTCATTTGTTGTGTATCCGGCCGTGGATTATCCTTATTAACATTGTTACAATATTACACCCATAGTTGACTAATGCTTGCATTCAGCGTATAGAAGTGTGTGTGTGTGTGTGTGTGTGTGTGTGTGTGTGTGTGTATTATTTTGAAGGCCAAGTGCCTCCAATGTTGTGTTTGTAATGCTAAATAATGGAGTTAATGTTTAAGTATGGTTATTTTTCCCGTGGTATCGAGTACTTTTAGTGGCATCTGTACCGACTACTAGATTTTTGGTATCATGACATCCCCAATTCAGTTCATTTTTTAATCAATTAAGTTCAAAGTTTATTAAATGTAGATCAAAGATGATTCAATTCAGTTCAATACAAGGGTGTCGACTGAACTGTGTGTGAGTGTGACTGTGTGTGTGAGTGTGTGTGTGAGTGTGAGTGTGTGTGTGAGACCTGCAGGCTCTGCCCGATCTCCAGCAGCGCGTGCACGTTGTCCTGGTTGAGCTCCAGGTGTGAGGTGTACATGTAGTCCAGCACCTGCCCGATGCCGCCCACGTCCTGGATGGCCAGGTGGAACACATCGCTCTTCTGCGCCGGAGAGTTCTGGAACAGAGACCTGCGGAGCACAGGTGCGTCCAGGTGAGAGCGGGAGGGAGAGAGCGCGCGCCCTGGACACTGACGTCACGCGGGCCTCACCTGAAGTACGCGCTGAAGGCGGCGAGCACGTTCTTGTGCGCTTTGAAGCAGACGCCCTTCACCACCAGCATACAGTCACACAGCAGGCCCTGGTTGCGCTGCTCCTGCAGCTGCTGCAGCACGTACACGCTGTGGCTGCTCACGCTGTCCATCTGCGCAGACGCATGCGCAGTCACGCTCGGTTAGTTCAGTCGCGTGAGGCTGTTCTCCTGCAGGATAATGTGAGGCTGGTTAGTTTCAGACTGAGCAAATATCATTCATTGCCTCCGTGCATAAACGTTTGTGTCTGAGATATAATTACTATAATAATATAATGAAAGCAACCCGTGTGTTTATATAATGCAGAATGAAGAAAGATTCATCTTACCTTTCAGTCGGATGAACAGGAACTAAGCGCAACACGTCATTTCCTCTCTTCACAATAAAAGTATTTTTTTTAAACGCGTTCGGTCTGATTTTAACGCAGATTATACATTCAGAATTATAAAATACACTTTATTATTGTTAGGTTTTGTTTGGAAAAAAAATCACCTTATACTGTGCTGTCATTCATTATGAGTTGTATTTTTTTTTTTCCATATTCCATTTAGGGTCTTTATTGTTAAACCTAAACTGTTATTAAAAGCAATTTTTGTAAATTGAAATAAAGCGGAAATGAAATAAATTATCCCCCGGTTTCACAGACAAGGCTTAAACCTAGTCCTAGACTAAAATGTAAATCTGAGCTGTTTCGACTGAAAGAAACTTGCACTGACTGATCTTAAAACATGTCAGTGTCTTTGTTTTGTCTTAAGATGCACACCAGTAATGTTTTTTTCTAAGGCATGTTTATAAAAATTACTTAAATGTCCTAATTGAACTATGGCCTAATCCTGGTTTAGGCTAAGCCCTGTCTGTGAAACTGGGCCTATAAATGTTAGGTGAAAAACTTAAACTAAGTGTAGCTGAATCACTAAAATGACTAATTAGAAATAAATAAAAAGCTAAAACTGAAATAAAAATTAAAATTAAATAAACGTGCATAGTACTGTTTAACCCCTCCCCCCCCCCCCCCCCAATTTAATTGAAATTACAAAAGCGCAAAATAAAATTATATACATTAAAATGAAAATATTTTAATTCAAAATATTAATTCAAAATACATATACACTGACTCCATCTCATTTTTATTTAATTTTTTTTTCATATTCATTTTACCCATATACAAACATTTATTTTCCTAAATTTTCCTAAATCCCCGATCTGTTGGTTTTTTTCCTCCATGTGTTGCCGGAACTAGTATTATTTCCTGTTTCCTGTTTCCGTTCAGAGCGGCACCACACGTGTGTTAAGACACTCGCGCGCGTTTCAGTCGCGTGTTTTTACTTTAAACAACGACAAGTAGAGTTAATACCGGAGACTCGCTCACGGGGATCAAGAGGACCGGGTCATCAACACGCGCGTGAAGCAGAGGAGCACAGATCTGCTTTATTAAGGCGCAGGAGCACAGGTAACGCGACGCATGAATCAGGATCTGGGATCTAACATTGCATACAGCACTCGGTGAGACTGAAGGCGTGTGTTTCCTCTCAGGATCAGCTGCTGGTCTTCAGGATGGTGGTCTTCACGTGTAGCTCCTGCGGCGAGGCTCTGAAGAAAGCTGCAGTGGAGAAACATCTGCTGAAGTGCCGCCAGGTTTTGTCCTGCATCGACTGCAGCAAAGACTTCAGGTAGGAGTTTGTCTGGTGTTCAGTGTGTGTGTGTGTGTGTGAGATGATGGTGGTGATGAAGATGAGCATGTGATGGTGAGCGCGCGTGTGATGATGGTGAGCGCGTGTGATGGTGATGGTGAGCGCGTGTGATGATGATGGTGGTGATGGTGATGAAGATGAGCAGATGATGGTGAGCGCGTGTGATGGTGATGGTGAGCGCGTGTGATGGTGATGATGGTGACGATGGTGAGCGTGTGATGGTGACGATGGTGAGCGCGTGTGATGGTGATGGTGACGATGGTGATGGTGACGATGGTGAGCGCGTGTGATGATGATGATGGTGACGATGGTGAGCGTGTGATGGTGACGATGGTGAGCGCGTGTGATGGTGATGGTGACGATGGTGAGCGCGTGTGATGATGATGGTGAGCGCGTGTGATGATGATGGTGACGATGGTGAGCGTGTGATGGTGACGATGGTGAGCGTGTGATGGTGACGATGGTGAGCGTATGATGGTGACGATGGTGAGCGCGTGTGATGGTGATGAGAGTGTGGTGATGTTGAGGATGATGGTGACGATGGTGAGCGCGTGTGATGGTGACGATGGTGAGCGCGTGTGATGGTGATGAGAGTGTGGTGATGTTGAGGATGATGGTGACGATGGTGAGCGTGTGATGGTGACGATGGTGAGCGTGTGATGGTGACGATGGTGAGCGCGTGTGATGGTGATGAGAGTGTGGTGATGTTGAGGATGGTGTGTGATGATGGTGAGCGTGTGATGATGGTGATGGTGAGCGCGTGTGATGGTGACGATGGTGAGTGCGTGTGATGGTGATGAGAGTGTGGTGATGTTGAGGATGGTGTGTGATGAAGGTGAGCGTGTGATGATGGTGATGGTGAGCGTGTGATGATGGTGATGGTGAGTGCGTGTGATGGTGATGAGAGTGTGGTGATGTTGAGGATGGTGTGTGATGGTGGTGATGATGGTGAGTGTGTGTCGCGCTGATGATGAGCGTGTGATGTGTTTGTTCACAGGGGCGACGATTACAAGAACCACAAGTGCATCAGTGAAGACCAGAAGTACGGCGGTAAAGACTTCCAGGCGAAGGCGAACAAGGGTGATGTGAAGCAGCAGCAGTGGATTCAGGTGAGCAGAGCTGAACGTCAGTGAAGGTCTGATGGGTTCGTCTGGTCACTCACGCATCTGTCCTTCTTCTCCAGAGGATCCAGCAGGCCATGGAGCAGCCCGACATCGAGCCCAATGTGTGGAAGATCCTGCAGATGGTCAGTACTCACAGTACCGTGCCGCGCAAGAAAGCCAAGTTTGAGGTGAGAATCTGAGACTGCTGTGATGGAGATTTGTTCAGTCTGATGATCGAGTGCTGAATCATTGGTTTGTTCACATGCAGAACTGGATGAAGAACTGTCTGAAGATCTACACCCCGTGTTTACTGGAGAAGGTCTGGGAGATTTGCTTAACGGCCGCCGACAGCGTAAGTGTTTAACCTCCTTCAGCACCAGTTTACATCCAGATCGCATTTCACACCAACGTCAGCAAAGAAGGCTGATGGTGTAGATGTGTTAATGTTTCTGAAAGAAGTCTCTTCTGCTCATCAAGGCTGCAGTTATTTGATAAAAGTACAGTAAAAACAGTGAAATATTATTACAATGTAAGGTAGGGATGCACGGTATTGGATTTTTGCAGATATCAGATATGCCGATGATTTTCAAATCATTTTGACAATAACAACAATAACACAAGAGATTACAATATTACACACAATGAATAAATCAGTATATATAATAGAGATGTAAATTGGATGGTTCGTCACGATACAATATTGATTCTCATACCCAGCTATACGATATTTGCTGATACCTCACAAAATTCAAGGATACGTTTACAATTCGATTCGATACAGGAGTATATCGATCGATTTATCGATATTGATATCATATTCCTATTTTAAACAACCATCTACATTTTTATTAACTCAATAATATAAGACATGAACATTTATTTGAAATTTTCTCATCCTGTTACCTCAGTTGGGACATTCACAACAAAAAAATAGCCGTACCCTTTTTTTTATTTTTATTTTTTATAATAATAATAAAGAAAATAAACAATTGGAAAAACAATTCTGGCTGCTATGGGCTCAGTGCTAAAAATCTTTTCTACAGATGACCAAATTACAAGCAATAGCAGAAATAAATTCAATAGAACAAAGACTCAAGTTCAATAAACAGTGCTTTTCAGGTACGCCACAAAAATGTAGTAATCAAATGTAAAATAACTGGATAGTCTTCACTGTATAAATTAAATATAGATGAATAATTTCTGATGTTACAAAGGTTTTAATTTAGTCAGGAGCAGGGAGCACGTTTTCTTTGATTGCATTAGATTTATTATTAGTTTACTTTCATGTTAAGAATGAAAGCACAGGTTTAATAAACAGTTGAGAAAGAAAACGTGTATATGTTAAGACATATGCCTAACCGGCTGTGTTGCGCCTTTTGATGTAATTTTGTCTGTATTTATTCATCCATGCACAAAAAAGCGGAAGAGAGCTTTTAGTATTCAATTTAGTATTCGCGCGGTGTAGACGCGGCTGTCTGTGTGCGCTTCACCTTCTCACACGGCGCTCGACTGTTCAGCAAACAATCCCAAGCGTCTTTTATGCTCTCCTTGTGCCTTCGGGCGGTCCTTATATCGAGTCCTGAGACGTGAGTTTGAACGAGAATGCACGTGTTGGGGGTAATGCATAGACTGACATTATGAAAATGTGGACAGTGCCAAAATAAAGGTGCCTATTTATACTACAGATATCGATATTTTACACATGGCATCGTATCGTCAGACATCGTATCGATATAGCGATCCATATTGATGAATCATTACACCCCTAATATATACAATTTAATTTAAGTGTCATGTTTGTTGTTTTTATTTTTTATTTTTCCCATGTAGGCTATAGCTTCTGACCTTTAATCAAAACATACTCGTGATTTTATGGCATCAATTCCCAGCGATTCCCAGTCTCAATTACAACCCGAATTCTGGAAATGTTGGGAGGTTTTTTTTTTTTTTTTTATATATATATATATATATATATATATATATATATATATATATATATATATATATATATAATATATAAAATTTGAATAAAACTAAAAGACTTTCAAATCACATGAGCCAATATTTTAATCACAATAGAACATGGATAACAAATGTTTAAACTGAGAAATTTTACACTTTTATTCACTAAATGAGCTCATTTCAAATTTGATGCCTGCTACAGGTCTCAAAGTTGGCACGGGGGCAACAAAGGGCTGAAAAAACAAGAAGTTTTGAAAAGATTCAGCTGGGAGAACATCTAGCAACTAAGTTAATTGACATCAGGTCTGTAACATGAAAGGGATGTCTTAGAGAGGCGGAGTCTCTCAGAAGTAAAGATGGGCAGAGGTTCTCCAATCTATGAAAGAGTGCGTAAAAAGATTGTGGACTACTTTAAAAACAATGTTCCTCAATGTCAAATTGCAAATGCTTTGCAAATCTCATCATCTCCAGTGCATGACATCATCAAAAGATTCAGAGAAACTGGAGAAATTTCTGTGCGTAAGGGACAAGGCCGAAGACCTTTATTGGATACCCGTGGTCTTCGGGCCCTCAGACGACACTGCATCACTCATTGGCATGATTCTGTCATTGACATTACTGAATGGGCCCAGGAATACTTCCAGAAACTGTCGGTAAACACAATCCGCCGTGTCATCTGCAGATGCATCATGCAAAAAGAAAACCATAAGTAAAAAGTAAGTAAAGTCGTGACGTATTGTCAAGTATGGTGACCCATACTCGAAATTGGTGCTCTGCGTTTAACCCATCCAAGTGCACACACACAGCGAGTAGTGAACAAATGCACACACACACACACACACCGTGAACACACACCCGGAGCAGTGGGCAGCATTTATGCTGCGGCGCCCGGGGAGCAGTTGGGGGTTCGGTGTCTTGCTCAAGGGCACCTCAGTCGTGGTATTGAGGGTGGAGAGAGCGCTGGACATTCACTCCCCCCACCTACAATCCCTGCCGGCCCGAGACTCGAACCCACAACCTTTCGATTACGAGTCCGACTCTCTAACCATTAGGCCACGACTTCGCTGTTGTGTCCTGTGGGCCAAGACTCATTTAAAATTGACTGTTTCAAAGTGGAAAAGTGTTCTATGGTCAGACGAGTCCAAATTTGACATTCTTGTCGGAAATCAAGGCCACCGTGTCCTCCGGGCTAAAGAGGAGGGAGACCGTCCAGCATGTCATCAGCATTCAGTTCAAAAGCAGCATCTCTGATGGTATGGGGTGCATAAGTGCATACGGTATGGGCAGCTTGCATGCTTTGGAAGGCACTATGAATGCTGAAAGGTATACAGTCCCCTCCAAAAGTATTGAAACAGTAAAGACAAAATTGCTCTGTTGGCTGTGGAGTCAAGACATTTGCAAATATGATTAAAAGATGAATATGAGACAAAACTACAGAATGCCACATTTTATTATTAGCTGTTTCAACACATACATGTTTTACCAAATAAAAAGAACAACACTTTTAGAGTTCATCCCACTCATTGATGAGAGCATAAGTATTGGGACAGTTGAACATAAGTCAGATATTAAAGATTAAAAGCTATTATTTAGTTGCAGATCCCTTGAGCACAATCACAGCAGTGAGTCTGTGACCCATAGACATCACCAGACTCTTGCTCTCATCCTTTGAAATACTTTTCCCAGCCTTTAATGCAGACAATCCCAATTGTTGCTTGTTTTGGGGAGTTTCTGTCTTTACTCTCCTCTTCAGCTGCTGAAATTCATGTTCAATCAGATTTAAATCTGGAGATTGACTTGGGCAATCTAAGACTTTCCATTTCTTTGCTCTTATAAATTCCTTGACTGAACTGGCAGGGTGTTTTGGGTCATTGTCCTGATGCAATATGAAGCACTTCCCAATGAATCTGGTGGCATTTTCTTGAATATTGGTAGGCAAGATGGTTTTGCACCCTTCCAAATTCATTCTGCTACTGTCATCATACATTAAGTCATCAGTAAAGTTGAGAGGGCCTGTTCCAGAGACAGCCATGCATGCCCATGCCATGACACCACCTCCACCATGCTTTACAGATGAGGCTGTATGCTTGGGATCATTGCAGGTCCCTTTTTTTCTCCACATTTTTGCTTTCCCATCACTTAGATAAAGGTTCATCTTTGTCTCATCGGTCCATAAACACAGTTCCAAAACTCTTCTGGCTCACCTTTGTGCTTTTCTGCAAACTCTAATCTTGTCTTTCTATGTTTGGTGCTGGTCAGAGGTTTGCATCTTGCTGTGTAGCATCTGTAATTCTGTGTCAAAGTCTCCTGAGGACAGTAGATTGTCAGAGCATCACCCCAGCTTTCTGGAAGTTGTTGCTGATTTTACAGACACGTCTTTTAGGGTTCATTTTCACAGCTTTTATGATTTGTCTGTCATCAGCTACTGTTGTTTTCTCAGCCGAGCAGGTCGTTGTTGGTTGCTGGTGGTTTCCAAACTCTTGATTTCTCCATGTCCTTTGTTTTTGCTAGAGCTCTAACTGACTTCCTCTTTTCTTTTAGCATCCAAATCGCTTGCTTTTCTCTCAAAGTCAGCTCCCTCGTCTTCATCCTGGTTTGTGTCATCATCGAATGCAAGATTCAGAATACAGAAGTAATGGATATAACTGATACGACACATTCCCTGCTTTTAATATCTGAAGAATTAATGCAACAGGACACAGCTGATCACTTAGAAAGACCTGTGAGGCAACTGCTCCAATACTTATGATCACATCAGATAGAGGGATGAACTCTAAAAGTGCTGAACTTCTTAACTGGTAACACATCTATGTTGAAACGGCTAATAATAAAATGTGACATTCTGTAGTTTTGTCTCATATTCACCTTTAATCATATTTGTAAATGTCTTGACTCCACAGCCAACAGAGCAATTTTATCTTTACTGTTTCAATACTTTTGGAGGGCACTGTATAAAGGTTTTAGAGCAACATATGCTCCCCTCCAGACGATGTGTATTTCAGCAGGACAATGCAAAACCACATACTGCAGCTATTATAACAGCATGGCTTCGTAGTAGAAGAGTGCGGGTGCTGAATTGGCCTGCAGTCCAGATCTTTCACCTATAGAGAACATTTGGCGCATCATTAAACTAAAAATACATCAAAGATGACCACGAACTCTTCAGAGGCAAATTCCAACGCCGAAACTCATAACCTTGATGCTCAGACATCTTCAAACTGTTGGGAAGAAGAGGAGATGCAACACCATGGTAAACATGCCCCGGCCCCAACTATTTTGAGACCTGTAGCAGGCATCAAATTTGAAATTGTCTGTGTGTGATCATCTTCACACACAGACGAGTGGACATCATATAGGCTACCTCTGTAAATAAATACAATTTAAATCACGTCTCACACACTGTAATGCACTTTGAATGGAACATATACACTCGTTTCGACCTGGAATCATGGCGGAATATCCTGTGATGTCCACTTCGTAGGGCACTTACGGTCGAATAGAACAAACGTCGTACGTGATTAGAGAAGCATACGAAATATGCAGAGCGGGGGGACACAAGGACTGGGATTGGGAAACGCAGAATTACTGCTTTATTTAATCAGAAACAGTTTAAATATTATTTGTGGATTTATTAGATGTAAGCCAACAGTGCCCCCTACCATATTAAAACTCCTTACTGAGCGGACATTAGGACCCGGGGGAGGCTTCCGCTGCTCCTGCTGCACATACATGCATTCTCAGTTTAAATGCAGCGATCCAAAACCGTGAATCCAATCACCATTCAGGCAAAACTTTGCTTCAAGAATGAGCCACAATGCTGACATGATCTAATCGCTAGCACACCCTGAGCACATGTGAGTTAATGTATTCCTCTTATCGGCATAATTTTTCATATCGGGCCGATGCCGATATTTACATTTAAAGCCATTTTCGCCCGATTCCGATATTGGTCCGATAATATCGTGCGTCCTTAAACTAGCTGTTTTCTATGTGAATATGTGTTAAACTGTAATTGATTGCTGTGATCAAAGCTGAATTTTCAGCATCATTACTCCAGTCTTCAGTGTCACATGATCTTCAGAAATCATAATAATATGCCGATTTACTGCTATATAATATTTCCCTTTTTTTTTTTTTTTAACTGTATCGTTGATCAAATAAATGCAGCCTGGGTGAGCAGAAGAGACTCTAAACTAAATTCTAGAAAAAAAATCTAAATTATTTCAAGCTTTTAACTGGTAGTGTATATATTTATTCACATTTAATTTAATTATATATTTTTTATTATTATTGATTTTCTGCGTATGGTAAGCTTATTAAGATAATGTGTGTGCAGCTGAAGTATTTTCATTAGCTCTTGCTTCATGTTTCAGAATAGGAACCAAACCAACCATCAGACTGCGAGTGAACGTGAGAACCGAAGCGGCCCGAACGACGGCGCTGATAAGAACGAAAACGGTGAGCGTAAAAAAAATAAGAAGAACAAGACAAAGAGAAAGACTTCAGATGAGATTTCAGAGGAGCAGAATGGAGAAAACGCTGACGAGAGCGAGCAAAGGTAGTTGAATTTCGCCAGGTAAACTGGTTTTGTGGGTGGGCGGAGTCTGAGCTGCACGGGTGATGATGGTGAGTGTGTGATGGCGAGTGTGTGTGGTGGTGATGGTGAGTGCGCGTGGTGGTGATGGTTAGCATGTCATAGTGAGTGCGCGTGGTGATGATGGTGAGTGTGTGATGGCGAGTGTGTGTGGTGTAGGGCTGGGTATCGAGTTCGATACTTTTTAGGCACCGACCGAATTGCCTCGATACCACCGAGTATCGAAAAACGTCTTGTCGTTCGGTACCAAGTTTCGATACCTAAGGGGTTAATCTCATCACCGTCAGTGAGCCAATAATCCTGCAGCACTAGGTGTGTTTGACTAGAAGCGGCGCGGTGCTGATAGATCAGTGTTTGACCTCCGCGAGAGCGTTTCGAAAGCGCACGGAGCAGTCTGCTCTCTATATCACGCGGTTTGTTTATTACACACAGACTGAAGCGCGCGTGACGCTCGCGGTGATTTCAGCGTCTGCCGCCTAACTAAATGAGGACAAAAACATGAAAAACATCTCCAGAACTGCTGTGAGAGTCAATTAATGAGCATTTTATCGTTTGATTCGAGTAAAACTAACGTCATATCATATACACACAGAACTGTAAAGGTATTACAGACAACCCGTCAAAATAAAAGTTCGGTTTAAATTGGAAGACACTGCAGCACAGTGTTAATTTAGTTGACGAAGAGGACGACTTAACGAACGACTTAAAAGGTTAACGAACCTTTTTTCTGTGACTAAGACGAGAAGTTGACGAGATAAAACTAATATCTGATGATAAAAACTATGACGAAATTTATGCGCGTCTTCGTTAACAAGACGAGACGGGACTAAAATGTTATTTGAGGACTACCGGACATTCAAAATACATCCTATAGGCTAAATTAACTGTCTTGTCTTTTAAAATGTGCGTCCCTGTCACTGGATCGCAATCAGATGAGGGGCGTTTGTATATCTAGTCTCAGTATGGCAGCCGCAGTGGGCGGATACGCTACCAAAACGCAAACTAGCGATCTGAAACAATGGCCTCAGCACCTGAATGGTTATAGGCATAGGGTGACCAGACATCCCGTTTTTCGCAGGAGTCACAATCGTTGTTGATTAACTTAAAGTTAGTGAAGGCGCGACAGGCGGAATCACTCTGATAGAAGTGCTCCACTTTCTCAGTTCTATACAGCGCGCGATCAGTTCAGTTCTATACAGCGCGCGATCAGTTCTCAGTTCTATACAGCGCGCGATCAGTTCAGTTCTATACAGCGCGCGATCAGTTCAGTTCTCATACAGCGCGCGATCAGTTCAGTTCTATACAGCGCGCGATCAGTTCTCAGCGCTCAAATATACACACAGCAGTCCACATGTATATCGTGTAGAGCATCTCATGTAAATACAGTCGGTTATGGCTTAAGTGAACGTAAACAGGTGAGTGAAATCTGAATGTGTGTCAGTATTACATGCATCCGTCTTAAATGGACAGCATTCCTAATTAAATAGCCTACCTATCTATGCCATTAATATTAACCAACAAAAGATGTTAAATAAATGTAGACTTGTTATATAAACCTACTGTATCTGAAAAATTTGTTAAATTTGTATCTCTACCAAAAGTTTTTCCCAAATTCAATCCTTAATTCAAATTTCTCATAAACTTAATTGATTTGGTAATGACTATTTTTGTTTGAAGACTATAAAATAGCTACCAAAATAAATGTTGGTAACTGCAGTTTGACTAAAAGTAATGACTAAAAGTTGACAAAAATGCAATGACTTTTCGTTGACTAAAACTAGACTAAAACTATTAAAGACTCAAATGACTAAAATGTGACTAAGACTATTAAGCTTTTTTCTCTCAAGATAAAGACTGACTAAATCAAAAAAGCCTGCCAAAATTAACACTGCTGCGGCAGAAATATATTAATATTGTTCAGCGGACAGTACATACTGCTACTACTAGGCTACTATTAAAATTATTAAAACTTTATTATTATTTTTTTTTTAGAAATTATCACACAAGTTATTCCATTTTTTTATTTTAATAGTAAACCCCCTTTGTTTGCCAAAATAAATCAACTTTGATTTTCAATAATTTAAAGAAATTAATGTTTTATGTCTTCATTTGAAAACCAGATACAGAACACAGAATTTCTGAGGAAAAATAAAACCTTTCATTAGGCTATTTTAAGAATACATTTAAATAAACTAAGTTGTTTTTATGCATTCAAATAATTAGACATACTACACCAGAATTTAATAACAATAAAACATATGGTGAAAGAAAATAAAACACCCACTTATGAAAGTGGATGAAGATTTTAAATTTCTTGAAGTCTTTAACAACCTAGAAATGATGATGTGTTTTAAAATGAACATGCACTAATGTAAACGTAGCCTAACAGATGTGTAAACTGAAAACTATTTGAACTTTTTTAAAATTATTTATTTATTGTTGGATATATTTTGTTCCTTTGTGCAGTGGCTCAGGAGATGAGGCTTTGAGTCTGTATAAATATCAACAAGCTGTAAAATAAAACCAAAGTTTTTTTTTCGAAAATGTATTCTTGTTAAAAGTGATTTCATAAAACTGGTATCGAAAAAAGAATCGCTCAGGAACCGGTATTGAACTCAAGGTATCGGTACCGAAAATTTTTGAACGATACCCAGCCCTAGTGTGGTGATGATGGTGAGTGTGTGATGGCGAGTGTGTGTGGTGATGATGGTGAGTGTGTGATGGCGAGTGTGTGTGGTGATGATGGTGAGTGTGTGATGGCGAGTGTGTGTGGTGATGATGGCGAGAGTGTGTGATGGTGAGTGCACGTGGTGGTGATGGTGAGTGCGCGTGGTGATGATGATGAGTGCGCGTAGTGGTGATGGTGAGCATGTAATGGCGAGTGCGTGTGGTGATGATGGCGAGAGTGTGTGATGGCGAGTGCGCGTGGTGGTGATGGTGAGCATGTGATGGTGAGAGTGTGTGATGGTGATGAGAGTGTGGTGATGTTGAGGATGGTGTGTGATGGTGGTGAGGATGGTAACGTGTGTCGTGCTGATGATGAGCGTGTGATGTGTTTGTGGTGATGATGGTGAGCGTGGGTGAGGATGGTGTGTCGCGCTGATGATGAGCGTGTGATGTGTTTGTTTACAGGGGCGACGATTACAAGAACCACAACAAGTGCATCAGTGAAGACCAGAAGTACGGCGGTAAAGACTTCCAGGCGAAGGCGAACAAGGGTGATGTGAAGCAGCAGCAGTGGATTCAGGTGAGCAGAGCTGAACGTCAGTGAAGGTCTGATGGGTTCGTCTGGTCACTCACGCATCTGTCCTTCTTCTCCAGAGGATCCAGCAGGCCATGGAGCAGCCCGACATCGAGCCCAATGTGCGGAAGATCCTGCAGAAGGTCATCGCTCACGATAACGTGCCGCGCAAGAAAGCCAAGTTTGAGGTGAGAATCTGAGACTGCTGTGATGGAGATTTGTTCAGTCTGATGATCGAGTGCTGAATCATTGGTTTGTTCACATGCAGAACTGGATGAAGAACTGTCTGAAGATCGACACCCCGTGTTTTCTGGAGAAGGTCTGGGAGATTTGCTCAACGGCTGCCGACAGCGTAAGTGTTTAACCTCCTTCTGATGGTGTAAATGTCTTTATTTTTCTGAAAGAAGTCTCTCCTGCTCTTCAAGACTGCATTTATTTGATAAAAGTAGAGTAAAAACCGTGAAATAGCATTATAATTTCGAATAGCTATTTTCTATCTGAATGTGTTAACCCCTTAACTGACAAAGATCGGCGACGGCCTCAGATTGTTTCAGTTTCACAGCACGTTAAAACTTCAGACTCTTACTTGATCTGGACAAACTGCATCAGTAGAAAGATTAAAGACTCTAGCTTTGATATTTGACCACTGTTTTGATAAAACATTGTTGCAGTGACAGTAATTTAGTAATTTAAGTCAAGAGTGCAAAATTATAATGTTACATTTATGTTATATTTGGAATAGAAATTTCACCACACATTCATATTCAGTCACGTCTGCAGCGGTTTATTTGTGTTATTGTGTTATTTTGTTACTCATGCTTTGTGAGCATGTAGCTAATGTAGCTTGATGCTAATGTTAGCTCTAATGCAACTGCAGAACAAGTCCAGTTATGATTCATAATAATTCATGTAAGGTCGTAAGTAAATGTTTTGTATTTTTTTAGAAATGTTTGTTGATCAGTAAATCAGTATATTATTATGATTTCTGAAGATCATGTGACACTGAAGACTGGAGTAATGATGCTGGAAATACAGCTGCAGATCACAGAAATACATTACAGTTTAACACATATTCACATAGAAAACAGCTGCTTTACATTGTAATATTTCACAATTTTTACTGTATTTTTTATTTAAATAAATGCAGTCTTGGTGAGCAGAAGAGACTCAAAAACATTTTAAAAAATCATTATTATTATGACATTTTTATTATTTATTTTTCCATGTATAAGCTTATAAAAATAAAGTGTGCAGCTGAAGTATTTTCATTCGCTCTTGTTTCGTGATGTTTCAGAACAGCAACCAAACCAACCATCAGACGGCGAGTGAACACGAGAGCCGAAACGGCCCGAACGACGGCGCTGAGACGAAAGAAAACAAGAGAGATGAGAGGAAAAAAAATAAGAAGAACAAGAGGAAGAGGAAGCATTCAGAGGAGCAGAACGGAGAAAACACAGACGAGAAACAGACGAGAAAAAAGAGGAAACGAGAGGAGAAAGAACAGAACGGACATAACGCAGACGAAAAGAGCAACAAAAAACAGAAGAAAAGAAAGCGGGAGGCGTTTGACGGTAAACGTCGTATTAGTGCCGTACTGACCGTTTGTCCTCATGTGACCTCTTAATCACTTCCTGTGTGTTTGACCAATCAGAGAGTCTGAATCCGGAGGGGGAGGAGCCAGAGAGCCAGGAGTCTGCATCAAACTCTACAGGTATTTCACCACAATAATGATGTTTGATATCAGTCAGAGATGGTTATAATTACTCTGCTGTATTACTCTTAAATTCATAATTTTATTCTGAATGTGTTGTGATTTAATAGCATCATGTGTCATATTTATTCATGGATTCAGTAGTTTGTGCAGGGAATGGTCTCTGTTTGATTGTAATGACTGAAGCATCACTGATTCAGCTCTTCTGAACTCTGCTGGTTTTCTCAGGGAGGTTTTATTGGAAAGGGACGATAAAGGCGGTTCTGAGAGACGCTCCGGAGGACGGACTCGCTGTCAAGAAACTCCGCAAGAAGGTGAGCTGAACCTCAGGACAGACTCTGAGAGAGACGCTGTATCTGAAGTCGTATGAGTTGGGTGTTTTTCAGACGTTTGCTGACTCTGGTGTTTCTGCAGGTTTTAGCGGCGTATTACTCGTTCACTGGAAACTCAAACTTCAGATCGGAAGAGGAGCTTCTGTCTCTGTTCAACAGAAAGATCAACAACCCAAAGTTTAAGATCCTCAAAGACCGAGTCAGACTGGTGAAATGACGGACGCTGTTCATCATCTCTAGCTGTAATAAATGCTCCGAGTGAACTCACGTCTATCTGTGTCTTTAGCGTCTGCAATCATTTGATTCAAATCAGGACTTCAGAGCGTGTATCACAAATATTGTTTCTGATTTATTTTTTATTAAACCGTTCCAAACACCAAACCATTAAAGGGTTCATATGATGCTTTTCTTTAAAGATCATTATTTTGTGTTTAGTGTAGCAGAATATGTTGACATGCTTTAATGTTAAAAAAATAATTTATTGTAGTTCCTCTATGCTCCGCCTCTCAACAAAGCCCCTCCTTCCGACAAGCACAGTCTGCTCTGATTGGCCAGCTGACACAGTGCATTGTGATTGGCTGAACACCAAGAGTGCATGTCGGAAATTTCACGCCCCTTACCATAATCGCAAGCTTCAGCTTTCAAAATAAAAGTTAAGACCGTTAATAATGTCCTTCAGTTTTGCCATCAGTTCAAGCCTGAGAAAGCACTTAACAGCATCAGATTAGAGGATAGAGTGTCAGTAATGTATAATAATAAGATTAAACACTCAATTTTCAGTTAAAGGCATTTCATTATTGAGGTCAGTGATGTCATTGTCTAGCTCAGTTTAGTTTAAATAGTATCTGTGAAATCAAATTGACGATAATCGCTAGAAATGAAGTGTCTCCAACTGAGCAAGCCAGAGGCGACAGCGGCAAGGAACCAGAACTCTCTCTGAGACAGAATGGAGGAAACAACCTTGGGAGAAACCAGGCTCAGTCGGGGCCAGTTCTCCTCTGGACAGGAGATTGTTTAATTATTGATTTAATTAAAATTTTTAATGTGTAAATGTATTATATTTCTATTTTTATATTGTTGCAATTTCTAACAATAACCAATGATGGAATCATTTAACAAAGTTTGTAATATATTGATGCAAAACACTACAGTACAATCACAACATAGGTTTATTTGAATCAAAGCAAAAATACAGTAATTGGCTATGAAATAGAATAGAAAAGACAGTACTGTAAAACATCAAATGCAGTGTTCCTCAGCTTGCTTGTACTGTAAGAAACAAAACAGGAGTGATTACTGTACTTCTACATTGTCCTCAACTCTGTGTTGTGGATTTGGCCACAGGTTCTCATCTACATCACAATGGATGTTTTCATTAGCCAAACATCTTGGAAAAAACCTTCGGGCATGGCCAATCCAGGCCTGACAGTGGTCTGCTGTGATGTCATTGCAGGCGTCATCCATGGCCTGGAGAAGAGGGACTTGTTCATGAGGGTGCCTATCATGAACCGTCCATCTCCAGGCGGAGAACAATCCCTCAATCGGGTTAAGGAAGGGAGAGTATGGGGGTAAATACAGGGTGGTAAATTGTGCATGGGCCTGAAACCATGCTTGCACCACATGAGCATGATGGAACCTGACATTGTCCCACACAATGACATAGGTCACACCTTCAGCTCTACAAACCTTCCGTTAGTTTCTCAATTTGGTGTGTTTCCCTGGGCCGTGAAGAAATATAGAGCTGAGTATCATCAGCATAACAGTGAAAGCTAACACCATGTCTCCTGATAATATCTCCCAAGGGTAACATGTAAAGCGTGAACAGTAACGGCCCTAGTACTGAGCCTTGAGGTACTCCATACTGCACTTGTGATCGATATGATACCTCTTCATTCACTGCTACGAACTGATGGCGCTCAGATAAGTACGATTTGAACCATGCTAATGCACTTCCACTAATGCCAACATAATTTTCTAGTCTATTCAAAAGAATGTTGTGGTCGATAGTGTTGAACGCAGCGCTAAGATCCAGTAGCGCTAATAAAGAGATACAACCACGATCAGAAGCAGGTCATTTGTAACTCTAATGAGAGCAGTCTCAGTTAGGGATGCGCGGTATACCGATACTGGAAAAATACCGGTATATATTATATTTCAAACGGTACGATATCATAATTTTGCTCAATTCGGTGCAAAATTATGCTGCAGTTGCAAAATGCACCTGTAGGTGGCAGTGCTTCCCAAATTGCTGCGCAACCGGTAAATGTGACAACAGAACAATGCGATGGATCAAACAGATGAAACTCAGCGCACCCAAAATTAATAAATAAAGAGAGCAGTGGAAGTGAAATATGGCATTACTTTGGATAAAAAAAACAGATGACAAAGATGAACGAACTGACCTTACTGCACCTGTATGCAAGCGTTGCTATAGGCCTAAATCATGTTGCCACAGCAACACATCAAATCTTTTTAAGCATTTGTCGCTTGCTCATCCTGATCTTTTCAAAGAATTAAGAGATCGACAGGTGAGTGCATCATTCATAAATTCAGATTTGACCTTTTATTCACATCTGATCAACGCACATTCAGATGTAATACAGTAAGCGCAAATGTGCATGTGAGACACGCTAGAACCAATGAAGTTTTGGTCACGTAATATATGCATTTCATACAATCACATTTTAATTGGATATGAATTGAGCAAGAGTTTTGCTATATTAATTTTAGCATCAATGATAAGAAGGGAATGTTTCTGACGCGCTGCTGATCACTAATATGAAGCAGAGAGTGAGATTTATATTTAATGCTTTTTCTTTGGTTGAGTTTGAAATCTGAAAACAATCTGAGAGAGAGAAATAATAACATGATTTTGAATATTACTTTGACTGTTAGAATAACACTTTACAATAAAGCAACATTTGTTGCATCAATTGCGCAACTTAAGTGCTATTTCTTTCTTCAAACTTCTTCAAAATGAAACCTATGTTTCCGGTAGGTTTTTTGTTACAGTTTGATACAAAGGTATTAACATATGGATCTGTTTTTATTATTATTAATAATAGTAGGCTATATATTTTTTTAATTCACTTATCTTTTGAGGCTGGTTATTTGTCACCTATGGTCGATTTAGTATCGATACCGAGGTACTACATTCTGGTATCGTGCCATCCCTAGTCTCAGTACTATGAAACTATCTAAATCCTGACTGGAAACCCTCACATATATCATTTTTCTCTAAGAAGGAATATAGTGAAGTGACATTTGTGACATTCAGCCAAGTATGGTGACCCATACTCGGAATTCGTGCTCTGCATTTAAACCATCCAACGTGCACACACACACACACACACACACACACACAGCAGTGAACACACACACAGCAGTGAACACACACCCGGAGCAGTGGGCAGCATTTATGCTGCGGCGTCCGGGGAGCAGTTGGGGGTTTGGTGTCTTGCTCAAGGGCACCTCAGTCGTGGTATTGAGGGTGGAGAGAGCGCTGGACATTCACTCCACCCACCTACAATCCCTGCCGGCCCGAGACTCGAACCCACAACCTTTGGATTACGAGTCCGACTCTCTAATCATTAGGCCACGACTTCCCCCACAATTCTCATATAATTGCGAGGATACTACCTTTTCTAGTATCTTTGACAGAAAAGGGAGATTTGAGATCGGTCTGTAATTAACTAAATCTTTGGGGTCAAGTTGTGTTTTTTTTAAATGAGAGGCTTAATAACAGCCAATTTGAAGGTTTTGGGGACATATCCTAATAACAATTATGAATTAATAATAGCCAAAAGAGGATCTATGACTTCTGGAAGCAGCTCTTTTAGTAGTTTAGATGGAATAGGGTCTAACATACTGTTGGTTTAGATGATTTACAACTTTATACAATTCTTCCTCTCCTATAGTAGAGAATGAGTGGAATTGTATGTGTTTGGAAACAAGCAGCGATTAAGACAGCTGACTCCACTGTGATGTGACCCTGTCTCTCTCTCTCTCACACACAGGACGAGTTACTCTACACTGCGCATAACTCTGCATTTGAACAGTCAATAGCAATTACTTAAACTAATAACAAAACATACTTACAGTTGCTGATTCAGAAGCACCAGATTGTCATAGCAAAGGCAGAATTGGCCCTTCTTTTAGAAATAGCCTTTGTGCACAGCCAGCCTTGTACTCTCCTAGGTTCACGAAACTCACAAATTCAAACATTTGGGTTGCGCTCTTCTGTTGTAAGTAATCTCAATGATTCCTAATTGCATCTACTCTCGGAAGGCCAAATAAAGTGCTTCTGCTTTCTCATAGAAACACACAGCATCTCCCTGACAGCTGCATCAACACTACTGCGGTTACTGAAGCCACGCCGCCTTTCTTTGCGTGAACATTTGGGCGGCATTACGCAAATATTTCCACATCGTGACGTAGACGTGTGGGGGGGTGTTTAATGAGGCGTTTTAGCCTTTGTGACTCTGCAGATCTTATACATGCACAAACAGCTACGTAACACACTAAAGACAAGGAAAACAAGAAATCGCATCATATGACCCCTTTAAGGTGGTGCAGTTATAAAACAAAACAAAGAAAAATGAAAAAGTACTACAAACACCATGGTTAAACTATGGTTAGTGTAGCAAAGCCATGGTTAATTTGTGGTTACTATGGTTTAACTATAGTAACCTTTTTTCATCTTAAAAGGACACAGGATAAATATAGAGACGCAGTTTTCACTGATTTATGTACTCGTCTAGACCAACTCTGAAAAAAGTGCAGAGGTTTAAAGACAGATTTTTCTGTGTCTGAAACTTATCTAGCTGGAAACACAAGTTAAGTTATATTTTCCTATATTCTCTTTTGAGTAGTCAAAGAAAACAACTTTAAAACAGAAAAGTCACTTACAAAATGAGATCAGATGAGCATGAATTAAATCTGATCAGAATGTCTCTGTGGTTCAGTGACAAACAAGTGAATGAATCCTCTTCAGAAGAGACAAAAACAGCAACTCACTTCAGTGTCTGGCTTATATTATAATCACGTCCATAAGCTTTGTGTGAGATTTGGAGAAGCTAATTAATCTGTTGTTTGAGCTCTTCATATTTAAGGAGAGAACTATAGTTTCCAAAAATTGGACATCGCTTATGATTTTCAAGGGTGTAGAGTTTAGTAGAGATGCTATGACATGATCCTATCAATATCAGACACTACTGAATTATCCCCAGCAATAATGTTGATCAAACAATAACATGTCTGTTGTCTGTCGTTGTATAATGCATATATGCAGGAATTACAACTATACTTTGATACTACACTCTTAAAAATAAAGGTTCTTTATTAGCATCAGTGGCTCTATGAAGAACCTTGAACATCTTTCAAATGCAGAAAATTTTATTTAGATTTTTAAAACGTTCTTCTAATGGTTCTTTTAGGAACTGTTCACTGAAAGGTTCTCTGGAGAACCAAAAATGGTGGTTCTTTGGCATCACTGTAAAAACACCCTTTTGGAACCTTTGTTTTTAAGAGTGTATGTAGCTGAAGTGGGCCCGAGCAGGCGTAATTTAGCCTGGCTTTTAAGCAGCATTGCATCTCTACACTGATTAACCTCATTCGGCTGTGAAGACACCTTTGGGCAGTCTTACCTCTCCGCACGTGTGTATGGGGTCAGACCCTTCCCAGACAGCACACTTACGTCTGCAAGATGTCTGTTAAAGATCGCTTGATCTGGGAAGCATCTGCTAGACGTCTTTCAGATGTCAGTTTTACATACTTTCTAAATCATAAACATCTTAAAGACATCTAATATACGTCTATTTGACATCTGACAGGAAACTTCCAATAGACGTCTTGCAGATGTAAATGTAGATGTCAAATAGACGTCTCCATGATGTGCGTGTGCTATCAGGGTACTGTGTTTACACTTCTAAACACTTCTAAACAGCACAGAAAGGTGTGTAAGTACGCGACCCGGGCGCGCTGTGTGTTCCGCCGGTAGCTCCGCGGCGCACCGGAGAGATTAGCTGTTGAAGGTGGGGGTGTGAGGGCTGAATCTGACTCTTGTGTGGGACATTCCTTCTCTCCTGGGGCAGGGGTCAGTTGGCCCACCGCACAGAGGCTCCATACAGGTGCGAGCGCTGCACAGACCCACGGGTCACGACTCGCCGCAGTCCGGTTTCCAGCTGGAGAAAGAGCTGCCTGTTAGCGACACACACACACTCACACACACTGATAATCCCCGTGTGCGGCGCTGATCCCGCGCTTACCTGTAATCATATCGCTTTGAGCACAGCCTAGCTCACGTTAAACGCCGCTTCTGCATTAACTTTACAAGCCTTTACCTGCCATATTTACTGCTGGGAAGGTTACACTGGAAATGTAATAGGTTACAGATTACAAGTTACCCTATTTTAAATGTAATAGGTAGTGTAACTATTTCAATTTCTTTATTAAAGTAACAACTGAATACATTTGATTACTTTTAATTACTTTTCTAAATTTCTAGCGAACGGTTTCACCTGTTAATCATTTTGAAACATGTAAAGCAGACAGAGTTAACCTTAGAGCAGTGCTGAACACTGATTACTGTCAGACTTTCAGAATCCTTCACTTCAATTAAGATTATAATTATTTGATTTCAAAGCACAGCCACCACAAAATCAGACTTTAGCACCACTTCTTACTTTGAGAACATTCTGAAGTTAAATACAGATTTAAAATGATAACAAATATAGGTATGATATACCTATGATACTGTTTTTGATATCAAATCTTGGCATAGTTATGACACGAAACACTGGCACCCATACCCAAAAGGATCACACCTCTTTCTTGATAGCTCCGCCCCCAAAACCACAAACTGCTATGTAACACTGGCACCTCCCCCATCAAGATTAGACACGCCCCTTACTGGTGATTGGCTAGAAGTGTGTTTTGGTTCTCGGTCCAATCCACTTTCAACAGCGTTGCTCCGAAATCCCTTAAAAAGGAAGGTGTGACCAAGTATGGTGTTCCACTAAAGAATTTGCATTTCACCCATGCAAGTGCACACACACACACACACACACACACTCACACACACACACACACACACACACTCACACACACGTTGGTTTTGCTATACTTGTGAGGACTTTCATAGACTTCTATTGTTTTTATACTGTACAAACTGTGTGTGCTATTGCCCTACACCTACCCTACACCTAAACTTAGCCCTCACAGGAGACTTTTTGCATTTTTACATTTTAAGATAAACTTCATTTAGT
>NC_136761.1:28832200-29077200 GCF_936440315.1 Barbus barbus | reverse complement strand
CGAAATTAACTAAATATCTTCATGGAACATGATCTTAATATCCTAATGATTTTTGTCATAAAAGAGAAATGTATAATTTTGATCCATACAATGTATTGTTGGCTATTGCTACAGATATACCTGTGTTACTCATGACTGCTTTTGTGCTGCAGGGTCATATGTGTTTGTAACAAATGACAAATTTAGGCAAATTGAGTTGATAATAAAGTTGGACTGAACTAAAAATGAAGCATTGGAACATTTAGTTCTGTAATCATCGACCAATTTGTGAGTTTAATATCAGAAATGCAAACACTGCAAACCGTTATAATCTCTCTGGCGGTGTTGGAAATGCCATACTATCATACTACTCTTACTATTTCTGCAGCATGCAGTATGTATGCTGCTCATAGTATGCACATTTGCTGTATGCATGAAATACCCGGATGACCTACTATATTTGCCAGAATCTGCTAAATATAACTCAAGTACACTGAAATCAGTACAGAAGCTGTGAATGGCATACTATCATACAACTCCTACTGTACTGCAGTATGCAGTGTGAATACTGTGAATAGTATGTGAATTTTCCTGCTACATTTGCTAAAATTTGATGTATGCATCTGAAGACGCTGCGTGGGGTACTGTTTCCCAGAATGCAATGCGCTCCATGTGACCTTTCATCTTCAAACGCGTGAGTGAACTGGAGGCGGGGAATAATAATTATAAATGTTACACTTGTATATGCACGTTTACACATATACATGTAATCTACAAACTATCGCTGTGCATTTAAAAACAATATCATTTGTAGGACATAAATTGTACTTTAATCTCTACGGCACTTTTCCGATCAAGTCAAATGACGTCACCTTTATCTCTATAGCGCTTTATACATGGTTTCAAAGATATTACATAATAATAGTAATATTGCAGTAATATAATATATAAATAAATTATATATATAACTAGAATTAATATTTCAATTAAGCAAACAGAATTAAATTCCGATGCAAACAGCTCTAATAAGAAACGGAGTGTATTTACTCTAAAGACCAGTCTGTTGTCAGAGGCTATTTCCGTTAACTCCGGCCACCAGTGCCTGTCTGTGATACACAGCTCTGCTGAAGACACGTGTATTTCTGTAGAATCAGCGGCGGAGAGAGAAACAGATACCAGCTGCTGTTCAGACGAGTTCGGTTTCAGCTTCTCAAACTCCTGCGACTCCTTTCCCATCACATACCAGATCAGAAAGGCAGTTATTTCCAATAAAAAATTCAGTAAATATTTGAAAAGTGGAGATTAAACACCTCATTAATAATACAGTGTGCTTAGCTGTTAGTAGGTTTTTGTCCCAATAAAGTGGCGTTCATCAAATAAAATGTATGATAATTTACACTAAAATGTTGTCTAATCTGTTATTGCATACTGTTTTATAATGTACTACAGTATAAATATCTGCCACCTAACTACTGTTTACACACCTGCTGCTAAAGAAAATGCTGCTATTTTATTGTAAACATAATTTATCATTATTTGCACTTAGTGTAATTAGATTATATCACTTTTTCCACTTAGTGTAACTGCCAAACATACTGTTCAGTTAAAGACAGCTCATTCAGTTCAGTCCATAGCCTCTGTAAAGTTATTATGAAATGAGTTAATATTGTTTACTAGTATGAAGCCTTAATAACAAGCCTTTGTAAAAGAATAGTTAGCACATTTGTTTGTAAGGTACCAACCTTCACAGCTGTGCTGAATTAATGTTTGTGTTTGTCATGTGACAATTAAGCATCCTACACTGAAACATGTGATGCTTACTGTATACTGTTTCACACACTATTCTTTAAACAATAGTAGGCAGTATGCACTGTGTACTGGGCAGTATGCAGTAAGCAAGAATGCCATTTCGACCACAGCCAGCCTCTCATGCAGTGCACACAACCGGAAGTGGCCTCTGAATTCCCTAAGAAATGTCCGGTTTTCGCTGTCGGTTCGCTGAAGTGACTCACTTGAATCTTTGGAGCGTCTTGCGTCACGAATCCGCCCGCGCTGGAGTGTGACGTCATCAGGCCATCATGGCGGAGTACAGTGAGCTGATGAACCTGAGGAGACGATTCAAGACAAACGAACAAGAAGAGGAAGACGAACAGAGTGAGGAACACACACACACACACACACACTCTAAATATCAGCGGCTTTAGCTGAACTCTGCTGGAGTGTGTGTCGTATCAGCTGTGTTTAGATACACAGGCTCTGGTGTCGTGTTGTACAGTAATTCTGATGTTGTGTAGATGTACAGTATCTCTGATGCTGTGTCGGTGTAGATGTACAGTATCTCTGATGCTGTGTCGGTGTAGATGTACAGTATCTCTGATGTTGTGTAGATGTACAGTATCTCTGATGCTGTGTCAGTGTAGATGTACAGTATCTCTGATGCTGTGTCGGTGTAGATGTACAGTATCTCTGGTGTTGTGTAGATGTACAGTATCTCTGATGTTGTGTAGATGTACAGTATCTCTGATGTTGTGTAGATGTACAGTATCTCTGATGCTGTGTCGGTGTAGATGTACAGTATCTCTGATGTTGTGTAGATGTACAGTATCTCTGATGCTGTGTCGGTGTAGATGTACAGTATCTCTGATGCTGTGTCGGTGTAGATGTACAGTATCTCTGGTGTTGTGTAGATGTACAGTATCTCTGATGTTGTGTAGATGTACAGTATCTCTGATGTTGTGTAGATGTACAGTATCTCTGATGCTGTGTCGGTGTAGATGTACAGTATCTCTGATGTTGTGTAGATGTACAGTATCTCTGATGTTGTGTAGATGTACAGTATCTCTGATGCTGTGTCGGTGTAGATGTACAGTATCTCTGATGTTGTGTAGATGTACAGTATCTCTGATGTTGTGTAGATGTACAGTATCTCTGATGCTGTGTCGGTGTAGATGTACAGTATCTCTGATGTTGTGTAGATGTACAGTATCTCTGATGCTGTGTCGGTGTAGATGTACAGTATCTCTGATGCTGTGTCGGTGTAGATGTACAGTATCTCTGGTGTTGTGTAGATGTACAGTATCTCTGATGTTGTGTAGATGTACAGTATCTCTGATGTTGTGTAGATGTACAGTATCTCTGATGCTGTGTCGGTGTAGATGTACAGTATCTCTGATGTTGTGTAGATGTACAGTATCTCTGATGCTGTGTCGGTGTAGATGTACAGTATCTCTGATGTTGTGTAGATGTACAGTATCTCTGATGCTGTGTCGGTGTAGATGTACAGTATCTCTGATGTTGTGTAGATGTACAGTATCTCTGATGCTGTGTCGGTGTAGATGTACAGTATCTCTGATGTTGTGTAGCTGTACAGTATCTCTGATGCTGTGTCGGTGTAGATGTACAGTATCTCTGATGTTGTGTAGATGTACAGTATCTCTGGTGTCGTGTCAGTGTAGATGTACAGTATCTCTGATGCTGTGTCGGTGTAGATGTACAGTATCTCTGGTGTCGTGTCGGTGTAGATGTACAGTATCTCTGGTGTCGTGTCGGTGTAGATGTACAGTATCTCTGGTGTCGTGTAGGTGTAGATGTACAGTATCTCTGGTGTCGTGTCGGTGTAGATGTACAGTATCTCTGGTGTCGTGTCGGTGTAGATGTACAGTATCTCTGGTGTTGTGTAGATGTACAGTATCTCTGGTGTTGTGTCGGTGTAGATGTACAGTATCTCTGGTGTCGTGTAGATGTACAGTATCTCTGGTGTAGATGTACAGTATCTCTGGTGTCGTGTCGGTGTAGATGTACAATATGTCTGGTGTTGTGTAGATGTACAGTATGTCTGGTGTTGTGTAGATGTACAGTATCTCTGGTGTTGTGTAGATGTACAGTACGTCTAGTGTCGTGTCGGTGTAGATGTACAGTACGTCTGGTGTCGTGTCAGTGTAGATGTACAGTATGTCTGGTGTTGTGTAGATGTACAGTATGTCTGGTGTTGTGTAGATGTACAGTATCTCTGGTGTTGTGTAGATGTACAGTATCTCTGGTGTCGTGTCGGTGTAGATGTACGGTATCTCTGGTGTCGTGTCGGTGTAGATGTACAATATGTTTGGTGTTGTGTAGATGTACAGTATGTCTGGTGTTGTGTAGATGTACAGTATCTCTGGTGTTGTGTAGATGTACAGTATCTCTGGTGTTGTGTAGATGTACAGTATCTCTGGTGTTGTGTCGGTGTAGATGTACGGTATCTCTGGTGTCGTGTCGGTGTAGATGTACAGTACGTCTGGTGTCGTGTCGGTGTAGATGTACAGTATGTCTGGTGTCGTGTCAGTGTAGATGTACAGTATCTCTGGTGTTGTGTTGTCTCTGGTGTAGATGTACAGTATCTCTGGTGTCGTGTTGGTGTAGATGTACAGTATCTCTGGTGTCGTGTCGATGTAGATGTACAGTATCTCTGGTGTCGTGTTGGTGTAGATGTACAGTATCTCTGGTGTCGTGTCGGTGTAGATGTACGGTATCTCTGGTGTCGTGACGATGTAGATGTACGGTATCTCTGGTGTCGTGTCGGTGTAGATGTACAGTATGTCTGGTGTCGTGTCGGTGTAGATGTACAGTATGTCTGGTGTTGTGTTGTCTCTGGTGTAGATGTACAGTATCTCTGGTGTCGTGTTGGTGTAGATGTACAGTATCTCTGGTGTCGTGTCGATGTAGATGTACGGTATCTCTGGTGCCGTGTCGGTGTAGATGTACGGTATCTCTGGTGTCGTGTCGGTGTAGATGTACAGTATGTCTGGTGTCGTGTTGGTGTAGATGTACAGTATGTCTGGTGTCGTGTCGGTGTAGATGTACAGTATCTCTGGTGCCGTGTCGGTGTAGATGTACGGTATCTCTGGTGTCGTGTCGGTGTAGATGTACAGTATGTCTGGTGTCGTGTCGGTGTAGATGTACAGTATGTCTGGTGTCGTGTCGGTGTAGATGTACAGTATCTCTGGTGTTGTGTTGTCTCTGGTGTAGATGTACAGTATCTCTGGTGTTGTGTTGTCTCTGGTGTAGATGTACAGTATCTCTGGTGTCGTGTCGGTGTAGATGTACAGTATCTCTGGTGTCGTGTCGGTGTAGCTGTACGGTATCTCTGGTGTCGGTGTAGCTGTACGGTATCTCTGGTGTCGTGTCGGTGTAGATGTACAGTATGTCTGGTGTCGTGTCGGTGTAGATGTACAGTATCTCTGGTGTCGTGTCGGTGTAGATGTACAGTATCTCTGGTGTTGTGTTGTCTCTGGTGTAGATGTACAGTATCTCTGGTGTTGTGTTGTCTCTGGTGTAGATGTACAGTATCTCTGGTGTCGTGTCGGTGTAGATGTACAGTATCTCCGGTGTCGTGTCGGTGTAGATGTACAGTATCTCTGGTGTTGTGTTGATGTACAGTATCTCTGGTGTTGTGTCGGTGTAGATGTACAGTATCTCTGGTGTCGTGTAGATGTACAGTATCTCTGGTGTAGATGTACAGTATCTCTGGTGCCGTGTCGGTGTAGATGTACGGTATCTCTGGTGTCGTGTCGGTGTAGATGTACAGTATGTCTGGTGTCGTGTCGGTGTAGATGTACAGTATGTCTGGTGTCGTGTCGGTGTAGATGTACAGTATCTCTGGTGTTGTGTTGTCTCTGGTGTAGATGTACAGTATCTCTGGTGTCGTGTCGGTGTAGATGTACAGTATCTCTGGTGTCGTGTCGGTGTAGCTGTACGGTATCTCTGGTGTCGGTGTAGCTGTACGGTATCTCTGGTGTCGTGTCGGTGTAGATGTACAGTATGTCTGGTGTCGTGTCGGTGTAGATGTACAGTATCTCTGGTGTCGTGTCGGTGTAGATGTACAGTATCTCTGGTGTTGTGTTGTCTCTGGTGTAGATGTACAGTATCTCTGGTGTTGTGTTGTCTCTGGTGTAGATGTACAGTATCTCTGGTGTCGTGTCGGTGTAGATGTACAGTATCTCTGGTGTCGTGTCGGTGTAGATGTACAGTATCTCTGGTGTCGTGTCGGTGTAGCTGTACGGTATCTCTGGTGTCGGTGTAGATGTACGGTATGTCTGGTGTCGTGTCGGTGTAGATGTACAGTATCTCTGGTGTTGTGTTGTCTCTGGTGTAGATGTACAGTATCTCTGGTGTTGTGTTGTCTCTGGTGTAGATGTACAGTATCTCTGGTGTCGTGTCGGTGTAGATGTACAGTATCTCTGGTGTCGTGTCGGTGTAGCTGTACGGTATCTCTGGTGTCGGTGTAGCTGTACGGTATCTCTGGTGCCGTGTCGGTGTAGATGTACGGTATCTCTGGTGTCGTGTCGGTGTAGCTGTACAGTATCTCTGGTGTCGTGTCGGTGTAGCTGTACGGTATCTCTGGTGTCGGTGTAGCTGTACGGTATCTCTGGTGTCGTGTCGGTGTAGATGTACGGTATCTCTGGTGTTGTGTCGGTGTAGCTGTACGGTATCTCTGGTGTCGGTGTAGCTGTACGGTATCTCTGGTGTCGTGTCGGTGTAGATGTACGGTATCTCTGGTGTTGTGTCGGTGTAGATGTACAGTAGCTCTGGTGTCGTGTCGGTGTAGATGTACAGTAGCTCTGGTGTCGTGTCGGTGTAGATGTACAGTAGCTCTGGTGTCATGTCGGTGTAGATGTACAGTAGCTCTGGTGTCGTGTCGGTGTAGATGTACGGTATCTCTGGTGTCGTGTCGGTGTAGCTGTACGGTATCTCTGGTGTCGTGTCGGTGTAGATGTACGGTATCTCTGGTGTCGTGTCGGTGTAGATGTACGGTATCTCTGGTGTCGTGTCGATGTAGATGTACGGTATCTCTGGTGTAGATGTTGGTGTAGATGTACGGTATCTCTGGTGTCGTGTCGGTGTAGATGTACGGTATCTCTGGTGTCGTGTCGGTGTAGATGTACGGTATCTCTGGTGTCGTGTCGGTGTAGATGTACGGTATCTCTGGTGTCGTGTCGGTGTAGCTGTACAGTATCTCTGGTGTCGTGTCGGTGTAGATGTACAGTATCTCTGGTGTCGTGTCGGTGTAGCTGTACAGTATCTCTGGTGTCGTGTCGGTGTAGCTGTACAGTATCTCTGGTGTCGTGTCGGTGTAGCTGTACAGTATCTCTGGTGTCGTGTCGGTGTAGATGTACAGTATCTCTGATGTTGTCGTGTCAGTGTTGATGTCATGTCGATGTTATTGTTGTTGTTGTTGTGTGTTCTCCTGCAGGTTCTGGTTGTTGTTGTTATCAGTCAGTGTTATATTGTTGTTGTTATTGTTGTTGTTCTTGTGTGTTCTCCTGCAGGTTCTGGTCCTGATGAGGCTGTGGAGGAGAAAGCCTCGGCTCGGATCAACCGGCACTCAGTTTTCTGGATCCTGGCGTCTGTCGCTCTCACCTACTATCTGGATTTCTTCTCTGTCCTTCTGAACCACAGTGACATTCACAGGTGACTAACTACTAACCTTAACCATAACTAGTACTGTCAGTCACCGCACAGACTCACACACAGCAGCTGTTACTGATGGGTGTGTGTGTGAAAGAGAAAGTGACGTGACATGTGGCCAAGTATGATGACTCGCATGCTGCATTTCACCCTAAGAACACACACACACACACACACACACACACACACACACACCGTGAACACACACCCGGAGCAGTGGGTAGCCAATGCTGGGGGACTCAAGAGCACTGGACATTCACTCCCCCCACCGAAAAGCCCTGCCGGACCTGAGATTCTCTAACCATCAGGCCATGACTGCCCCCTGTGTGTGTGTGTGAGTTTTTGTGTGTGTGAGAGTGTGTGTGTGTGAGAGAGTGAGTGAGTGAGTGAATGTGTGAGGTGTGTGTGTGTGTCTGTTAGAGAGTGTGTGTGTGTGTGTGTGTGTGTGTGTGTGTGTGTCTGTGAGAGAGTGTGTGTGTGTGTGTGTGTGTGTGTGTGTGTGTGTGTGTGTGTGTGTGTGAGTGAGTGTGTGGTCAGATTGCAGTGCTATAATCGTATCACAGCTCCCAGTCTCAAACAGCTGAAGCTCTTTTCTTCTTATCCTGGTTTACAATACAGATTATAGATCTCTGGTTACCAGGAGAGAACTTACACGCTAACAACACACACACACACACACACACACACACACACGCCTTCATAGTTAAACAATGAAACACCATGAACTCTACTAAACTCTGCAAACTCACAACTCTATAGAAGTTAGTCAGAAGCATCTGGTGCAGATTCATGAAAATCTTCTTAAGAAAGATGACATTTCTTAAGAAAAATTCTAAGAAGGTGGTACAAATGTTCATAAGTTCAGTTCTTAAAAACCTTAAGAGGTTCTTAAAAAAATTCTTAACATTTTTAGAAGAATTTAGAAATTAAATTAGATAAAAATAAAAGCTTCACACACAGTCATGATGAGTATTGTTCTCATTGATGTCACTTGTGCGCATGTCTGGTTATAATAATATGTCTTTATATGTAAACTAGAGTTCTGTTGTGATGTTTAATATTTGAAAAAATTCAATAAATTCATATTATTAAAGAAATAACCTTTGGGGATTTAAGATAAATTGGTTGTTATCCTAATGTTGTTTACAATAATTTTAAGGAACATTATATTCAGGAATTCAAATTCTTCTTAAGTTTTGTCTTAAGAAAAAAGATAAGGACATTCTTAAGAAATGGTTTTAGGAATATAGAACATTCTTAAGTTAAATATGAAGAAAACTAATCGCAATTAATTACATCCAAAATAAAAGTTTTTGTTTACATAATATATGTGTGTGTATTGTGTATATTTATTATGTATATATAAATACACATGCATGCATATATTTAAGACAAATATGTAACGTTTATACATTAAATATGTTTATATATGATATAAATTATATGAATATAAATATATACATGTAAATATTTGCAAAATATATACTGTATGTGTGTGTACTTATTTATATTTATATATATATATATATTTCACTGGTAGTGTCTGGTATTTTAGTATAATTAAGATGCTTTTTTAAATAGTATTTATTAATGAGTTTTTAGTTTTATTTTAAGTTTTCATGTAAAAATTTTATTAAAGTTTTAATAATTTTTATTTTTTTTGTCATTTTAGTTTTGCCTTTTAAAAAAAATGTCTATAGCTTTTATTAATTTTATTTCCGGTTTTAATTTGAGTTGTTTTAGTATGTCAAGTTAAACTAAAAGAGGCGTGTCAGGAGGTCTGATCTGGTTTGGTGTGCTGCAGCTGGTGGTTTTGCGTGGGTCTGGTGCTGCTGGCGCTGTGTCTCGCTCTGGCCTTGTTCTGTATGGTGTATCTGGAGTGGTTCAGAGGAATCAAGCAGTATGATGAGGAGTATCCAGCTGTTCCAGCCGTCACCACCGCAGCCTTCATCGCCGCGTCCTGCAGGTCTGAACCCACTCCTCCGTCTCTGAAGACCACCGCTCCGCTACATCACTTTAACACACTTCAACGCATTCACCCTTCTATCTCATTACTCATTGAATTCTCATTGAGATTTTACACTTTAAAATTTTTTTTTTAATGTCTTAATGTAAATTTTAATGAGCACAAGCTAGTGTACATCATTCAGATTCACTCTTCACTATTTTTATTTTTAAATTAGCACCAAAGTACTAAAAACACCTTTTAATGTTTTGAACAGCAGGTGGCGCTGCATGCTTCAGAAACGGCCGTACTCTGCTTGTTTCCAAATCCTTACACACACTTGAACCTAAAATAATCATTCAGAAGATTCGAAAAGGTTGAAGCGAATTACAATGTAAGCTCAGAATCGATTTCAGAGAGAATCGTGATGCATTCAGAAGATTGCTCCACGAATCGATTCGGCATCGATTTATGGTCCCAGACCTACTGTTTATTGCTAAATATAGTTTGGTTTGCTGCATATAAATGAAAAGTACTTTCCGTTTCGTTAATTTAGTGTAAAGTGTTTGTTCAGTGTTTTTGTTATCGATGTGTTTCAGCTTGAACATCGCTCTGTGGCCCGTCTGGTCGTTCTTCACGCCGGTGATTCTGTTCACGCAGTTCATGGGTGTGGTGATGCTGATCTCACTGCTGGGCTGAAACACACGGTGAGTGAGTGTGTGAGTGAGTGTGTGTGTGAGTGTGTGAGTGAGTGAGTGAGAGTGTGTGTGTGAGTGTGTGTGTGAGTGAGTGAGTGAGTGAGTGAGTGAGTGTGTGTGAGTGTGTGTGTGTGAGTGAGTGAGTGAGCGTGTGTGAGTGAGTGAGAGAGAGATTGAGTGAGCGTGAGCGTGTGTGTGAGCGTGTGTGAGTGAGTGAGAGAGAGATTGAGTGAGCGTGAGCGTGTGTGTGAGCGTGTGTGAGTGAGTGTGAGCGTGTGAGCATGAGCGTGTGAGTGAGTGAGCGTGTGAGCGTGTGAGTGAGCGTGTGTGAGAGTGAGTGAGTGAGCGTGTGAGTGTGCAAGTGAGTGAGCATGAGCGTGTGAGTGTGAGTGTGTGTGTGTGTGTGTGTGTGTGAGTGTGTGAGCGTGTGAGTGAGCGTGTGTGAGAGTGAGCGTGTGAGTGAGCGAGTGAGTGAGCGTGTGAGTGTGCAAGTGAGTGAGTGTGAGCATGAGTGTGTGTGTGTGTGTGTGTGTGTGTGAGTGTGTGTGTGAGCGTGAGTGTGAGCGTGAGTGTGAGCGTGAGTGTGAGCGTGTGAGAGTGAGCGAGTGAGAGTGTGAGTGAGTGAGAGATTGCGTGAGCGTGAGAGTGAGCGTGTGTGTGAGTGTGTGAGTGAGTGCGTGTGTGTGTGCGCACATTAAACACATCTGTTCTAATCAGTCGCAGATCACCACATCACGGCTGGAGTCTGCGACAGATAGAGAGGTCAGCTGATCGGTGACGGACACGTAACCTCTGACCTCTGAGGACTCACTTTAATGAACGCTGAGGCACAGGAGGTGTTTAGTGTTTCCTGAACTTCAGCCTGACGGAGGTGAATGGGAGGATTCTTTGAGGTCCTGCTTATTAAAAATGCAGATTGCTTCATATTAACTTGAAAACACACCGTTTACTTGGCACTCATGTTTTAATGTTTGTCTGTAATTAACCAAATGCATTAACAGATTAAATAAAGGATGCATTAAATGAAATTTTCTGTCTATCTGTTTTTAGATGCTCATAACGGTCAGCGTTCACGGTTCAGGTCTGAATCTGTGTAAATGAGGTTGTAGCACAAAACGAAGTAATGTGAACCACAGAGATTGTTTTACTCAAATTGAAAGCCCATAGGAAGTTCCTGAAGAAAAGCCATGGTGGTTTATCCCTCAGGTTCATCTGTGAGCTGATGTAATGTTTGAACAGCACTATTTCAGATGTTTTGCACTGTGTAAAGACCGATTTTCAGATCAGGTTTTGGGTGGCTACTGTTCAGGAGTATAATATACAAGACTGCTGTTCTTCATTTGACCTGAATGGTGTTATCACATGAAAACATACTAAGGTGTTTATGTAAATGAGAGCAAGTGTCTATGTACTTGTGAGGAGCAGATGTGTGAGAATAGTGCATCTGGCTAATTGAAAGCCTTCCACACTGGAAGTCAAGTTCTTCCACACTGACTGAATCAATCATGCCTTTCTGAACCGTGTCTTATACACAGAGACACTGTCATGTTAGAATAGAAAAGGGTTCTGTCCAAACTCTTGCTATAAAGTTAGAAGAACACAATTCCCTAGAATATCATTATATGCTTTAACATTCAGATTTGTACTCATAGAAATGACTAAAGTACTCAAACTTGTTCATTAGAAGGGGGTGACCCAATAATTTTGGCAATATAGTGTATATATAGTGTATATGACAACATTTTGTTACTATGTGTCAGCACGCATCATTAATATGCGCCTTCTTTTTGACCTGTATGTAAATAATGTGGACTTTGTGTAAACAAAGTTAAAAATGAACTTCAGTTATCTCGGATCTCATGTTTTGATCCCATTTGGACTGGTTTCGAATTCTAACAGAAATACCAATAGAATTTATTTTCTGTAATTATGCGGTTCCCTAATAAAACACTCCGAATTTTCACTCAGAAATTGCTAGAAGCCTAAATGACCCAATTAGTTACAAAGAAACACGCTATAACACAGAATTAAATATGACATTTTGAAGTTACTCCAGTAATCTTTATTTACAACAACAGCGCACTCCTGATCAAACGCTCGCTGATGACATTACGAGAGAATGGCTCTGTGATGATGATGATGATGATGATGATGATAAGCGCGTGATCGCATCTGTCAGACTTTATCAAAGGTCTCCAGGGTCGATCAGCGGAAACCAGCGTGCGCGTCTCGATACCTTTGATCCGGATCACGGCGGAGCTCCAGCGACTGAACGCACGGGATGACTGGAGGCTGATGCGGTGCGTGCGCACGGTAATCCAGGTCAGAGCCGTTATAATAGAAGCTCTTTTGTTGGAGCTCTCTGGCCCGGATCGGTTTCATCTAATTGTGGGTGTCTTTGTAATCGAGCACACCGTCAAATTCGGTTTCTTCCCGCAAACTTTTCTTCAGAAGTGGCTGCGTCTGATTTCAGCCACGTTTCGCAATCCGTCGCACGCAGATTTCGGGTTGCGCGCATTCTTCTGATTGCACATCCGTTATACGAGTCTGCGCTCAACAAAGGGCCGTCCATAAAGAGCCTTTGACCAGTGAAACCCGAGATCCTGAAAGCTCGCTGGAGGCCGAGGAAAAGCGCACTGGTGCTTCACATCTGACCAGGGCGCGAGGAGCAGCGTGGAGACGCAGCGCGAACGCATACTTGGTGAAGTCTGGCGCAGCGGTTCTTGGCACAGTCGCTTTTCCAGTAGCTCGCAGATGAATGAAACTCAATCCGCGTTAATCTGCCGCGCTCTGTAGGAGGTATATAGCAGCGATGGACGCGCACTGAGCATGTCCGCGGCGCGGCGCGCATCAATCCCTGATCGACGGCACCATGGTGGAGCACAGCGGCCTGGACATCATGTGTCTGAACAAATACAGCCTCGCTTCCTCCTCCTCCTCCTCCTCCTCCTCGAACGCGGAGAAGAAACTTTTCTCCAAGCTCAAGGTGAGTCTGACCAAGAAGTACCCTCAGAAGAACGCGGAGACGCTGAGCGCGCAGTACGGGACCAACCTGCTGCTGATCGGCGTGTCCGTGATGCTCGCGCTGGCGCAGCACGGTCCCGCGGTGAAGAAGGAGCACCTGCTGGCCTTCATCACTGTGCTGATGCTGGTGCAGCTCGTCTGGATGCTCTGCTACATGATCCGGAGGGAGCGGGAGCGCGGTCCGGTGCCGGAGAGGGACGCGCACGCGGGCACCAGCTGGATCCGAGGTGACGCGCGTCTACTGAACTGTTAGCCCGGTCTCATGAAAATGCGTATCAATAGCACGATTTTTTGTATTATACGTGCTATTTCTACGCATAAATTGATTTGGCGTGCATATAATGTTTGACGTGCATATGATACGCGTGCATATAATACGTATTTTTGGCATACATATAAAACGCATCTAGCCCACACCCCTAAACTTACAGCATTATATGCACGCCAGATAAATAAATAAATAGTATGCCAAACAGAAACAGAAAATCGTGGCATTGACACGCACATTCATGAGATCGGGTTACACTAACTGTGCCTCGCTGAGCGTGCCTGAGAATGAGGGATTGTGCTGTGTGTGTGTTCAGGGGGGCTGACGATGCTGGCGCTGCTGTCGCTCATCATGGACGCGTTCCGCATCGGATATTTCGTCGGATATCATTCGTGCATCTCCGCCGTGCTCGGGGTCTATCCCATCGTGCACGCGCTGCACACCATATCTCAGGTGAGAGGTCACATTTATGTCTGTAGCACTTTACGCGGATTTATTCAAAGCAGCTTCACTCCAGCTAACGCTATCAGAATGTTCTCTCAAAGTTATGAGCAAACGTTCTTTGAGTAACGTTAATAGAACGTTCGTCCAAAAATATCTCATTAATAATGTTAAAACACAAAAAACATTATGCATCATTCATGGAATTTTTTAAATGTTACTTCTTGTTTCAGAGAGTTCAGAGAACATTCAAAAGTAACATTCACATAATGTTTGTACAATGACTAAATGAAACAGTCCTTTAACATTCATTAAAACAAGACCGTTTTTAAAACATTTGAAAACCTTGACTTTTAGAGAATATTCAATAGTGACATTTAATGGGAACTTTAGAAATATGTTCCTTTTGTTAATCTGGGACAGAAATAAACAGGAAAATAGCAGTATTAATTATGTTAAGTTATGAAACATATTCAGTTTCAGCTGTAAGGAAGCTCTACAGAAGACAATAGAGGCATTATTCAGATCAGTTCAGTTGTGAAGTTCATTAGTTCTGAAGTGAACTCTGTGATGTCGGTGTGTTTGATCTTGATTGCAGGTGCATTTCCTCTGGTTCCACATCAAAGATGTCATCAAGAAATATGAAACTTTTGAAAGGTACAGACACGCTTCTATCTCGCAGCAGATACTTTTATTCCAGATGAGAACAAATAACAGAGATTGAGTCCTGAAGACAGATGCAGGAGAAGTTCTGCCATACACATGATGTGCATTCATGCATCTGGCAGATATGCATTTCATCAGTTCACAGCACAATACTCTGAATGCACTTGCAGTCCAGTCAATGCATGCCGTTAGAAGGTGTTGAGTCAACATTAGACACACGTCACTCAGAAGCAGATTCCACGTGTAATTTCACTGGAGATGCTGATGAAATGGTCTCAGCTTCACATGATGAATCTGATCATGTGAAACACCAGTGTGTGTGTGTGTGTGTGTGTGTGTTGAGCAGGTTTGGAGTGATTCACGCCGTCTTCACTAACCTGCTGCTGTGGTGTAATGGAGTGATGTCAGAAGCTGAACATTTCCTCAACAACCACAGGAGACGCCTGACTGCGCTGGGATACGCCAATCTGTCCACAGGTTTGTGTGTGTGTGTTTGTGTGTGTGTGTGTGTGTGTGTGAGCGGACAGTGTTTTTCAGAGTGCTCTGCTCACTGTGGGAGGAGTCTGGGATTTTTCCTCTGCTACAGTCTCTCTCTCTCTCTCTCTATTTCATAAAAGCAGGTGTGTGTGGGCATTTGTCACTGTTCACTGTTCAAAATAAAGGTTCTTTATTGATTTGGATGCATGAAGAAACTTAAGCATCCATGAGACCACTAAAAGTTCTTAGTAAAAAAATAAGACAAAATCAAGCAGATGTGGAACGACATGAGAAATGATGATAATTTTTAGGTGAACAATCCCTTTATTTATCCCTTTGATTGAAGCAATAGAAATTAATAGAAATATACCAAATACACTACTGTTCAAAAGCTCAATATGATAAAGAGGTCAATTAGATTTTTATACCTTTATTCATCAAGGATGCATTCAATTGATGAAAAGTGACAGTAAATTAATTTATAATGTTACAAAAGATTTGTATTTCTAATAAATGCTGTTGTTTTGAATTTTCCATTCATCTGTGAATCCTGAAAAATAAAATGTATCACAGTTTCCACAAAAATATTGTGCAGCACAACTGTGTTCAACATTGATAATAATCAGAAATGTTTGTTGAGCAGTAAATCAGTATATTATTATGATTTCTGAAGATCATGTGACACTGAAGACTGGAGTAATGATGCTGAAAATACAGCTGCAGATCACAGAAATACATTACAGTTTAACACATATTCACAGCTATTTAATATCGTAAGACTATTTCACAATACTACTGTATTTTAATACATACAAAATAAATTAAAAACACGTAGTGAACACAAATAAAACTGCTTTGACACAGAAACTGTATCTCCTCTCCTCTCCTCTCCTTCTTTGGTCGACCACGGCGAGGCCTGCTCTGAGTGGAACCTGTCCTGTTAAACCGCTGTATGGTCTTGGCCACCGTGCTGCAGCTCAGTTTCAGGGTCTTGGCAATCTTCTTATAGCCTACGCCATCTTTATGTAGAGCAACAATTATTTTTTGCAGATCCTCAGAGAGTTCTTTGTCATGAGGTGCCATGTTGAACTTCCAGTGACCAGTATGAGAGAGTGAGAGTGATAACACCAAATTTAACACACCTGCTGTGTCAATATACATATGTCAATGTAGTTTATATAAATTTTTATTTCAGTTTTAGTTGTAATTATTTTAAAACTTCACATTCAACTTAATGTCACACTTTATTTTAAGGTCCAATTCTCGCTATTAACAAACCATTAACTACTACTTTTGCCTCAATCCACTGCTAATTGGCTCCTTATTAATAGTTAGTTAGTAAGGTGGTTGTTAAGTTTAGGTATTGGGTAGGATTAGGGATGCAGAATATGGTCATGCTCTACTGTTTGAGATTATGTGCTTTATAAGTACTAATAAACAGCCAATGTGTTATTAATAGGTATGCTAATAAACAACTAGTTAATAACGTGGATTGGTCCCTATACTGAAGTGTTACCCATCTTAAAGGAAAATGAGCAGTGTTTTTTTTTTGTCAAGTAGCTGAAATAAAGTAAGTTTAAGCTTCTTTTTTGAATACAAATTCTATTTTATTTCAGTTAACTTTTATTTCAATATCAAATTTTTTTAGTATGGTTTTTATTAACTATAATAACCCTGGGTTATGTTAACTGCTGTTTACCAGTGGAATATTATTGTAGAGTGTAACTGAGTTTTCTATCTGTGTCCCTGCAGCACAAAAGCAGTCATCAGTAACACAGGTATATCTGTAGCAATATATAACCAACAATACATTGTATGGATCAAAATTATACATTTCTCTTTTATGACAAAAATCATTAGGATATTAAGATCATGTTCCATGAAGATATTTAGTAAATTTCCTACCGTAAATATATCAAAACTTAATTTTTGATTAGTAATATGCATTGCTAAGAACTTCATTTGAACAACTTTAAAGGTGATTTTCTCAATATTTAGATTTTTTTGCACCCTCAGATTCCAGATTTTCAAATATTGTCCTATCCTAACAAACCATACATCAATGGAAAGATCATCTTTCAGATGATGTATAAATCTCAATCTCAAAAAATGGACCCTTATGACTGGTTTTGTGGTCCAGGATCACATATGTGTTCCCGTTGTTTTCACTGAATCCCATTGCGTGAATCGGAGCGTATATCAACTGATTGTCTGTGTGTGTGTGTGTGTGTGTGTGTGTGTCTGTGTGTGTGTGTGTGCTCGTGTGTGTGTGTGTGTGTGTGTGTGCAGTGGAAGCGGAGCCGCACTGTAACTGCACCACCAGCGTCTGCTCCATGTTCTCCACCAGCCTCTACTACCTGTACCCCTTCAACATCGAGTACCACATCTTCGTCTCGGCCATGCTGTTAGTGATGTGGAAGAACATCGGCCGCACGCTGGACCTCCACAGCAACCGCAAGCGTCCCAGCACACGGAGCCCGGGTCTGCTGCTCGGCCCCATGCTGGGTCTGCTGGCGCTGGCCAGCTCCGTCACCGTGCTGGTGGTGTACCTGATCCAGGTGTGTGTGTGTGTGACAAAACCTGACAAAATCTCCAGAATCTTCCCATTGGGGACATCCTCATTTGTAAAAATGGTTTAATGCTGATGGAGTGTGGCCCAAAACACAGGGTTGCCAGATCTTTCTAACAAAAGTAGCTCAAAGGCCGATTAAAAATAGCCCAAAATGGCCTAATCCAAATACCAAAACACAACATATCTTATAGTTTATCTTATAACACCTTTATAGCTAATAATGCACCATTATGCTTTATACACAATTTCCCTAGTAGTAATCATTAATAGTCTGTTTTCATAAAAAACTCTGGTGGTGTACCTGATGTAGGTGGAGAAGTCTCCGCAGGCCGCCGTCTCCATGTTCTACTACTACGGCGTGGTGATGCTGAGCTGCATGTGCGTCGCGAGCGGAGCCGGGCTGCTGGTGTACCGTCTGGAGGCCTGGCCCATGGACACGGGTTCGAACCCGGCGCGTGCGCTGGACGCAGAGCTGCTGCTAGGCTCGTCGCTGGGCTCGTGGCTGATGTCGTGGTGCAGCGTGGTGGCGGTGGCTGCGGCGGGACGCGGCTCTCCTGGCTTCCGCTGGACCTGCCTGGCGTACTCGCTGCTGCTGGTGCTGGAGAAGTGCGTGCAGAACCTGTTCATCGTGGAGTCGCTGTACCGCCGCCGCAGGGATCCAGACGACGCGCTCACAACCGAGGTGTTCTGCGTCACGCCACCATACGACGGCATCGTGAACCGTGGCTACGAGACGCAGGAGAAGCACTGCACGACTCTAGAGGGAGAGATGCCCGAGAACAGAGCGGCGTTCGGCAGGAAGCAGACTGACGTCACACCTCCAGTGGGAAACCGGCTCGACGTGACGCCCGGGAGGAAGAGGCAAATCCTGAAGAACATCACCATCTTCCTCTTCATGTGTAACATCTCGGTGAGAACCGTTGTGTGTGTGTGTGTGTGTGTGTGTGACAAGCCCAATGACCCTATCCAAATATCAAAACTCAACATATGCCACTCCCACACCTCAAATACAGATTTTAGTCACTGCTATGCATTATACACACTAGTAGTAATCATAAACTGTCTGTTTTCATAAAGGAGCTCTAAGGCCCTCCGTCACAAAAATGTATAATTGTTAGAATGTGAGAATAGTTGTTTATGTTAGAATAGTGTGTGTGTGGTGGAAGAGGGAAAGTCAAGTCAATATTATTTGTATAGCGCTTTTAACAATGCAAATTGTGGGAAATAGGACAAAAGCCCATGACAGCAGAGCGAGACAGAATCATACTGAAATGGGACTGAAAAGTGATTGTGAAGGGGGAGGAGAATCTAAACATGCGTCAGGTTTTTCAGCAAGAAACACTTCTGAATAAGATACACCTGTGTATCCTCACTTCTCACAGTACAATTAGAGAGTTGAGATGTCCTTCAAGATGGCTGACTTTGATTCGGTCATGGCCTGAAGGACAGAGAAGTGAGGAGGCATCAGTTTGAGTATTGAGCAGCACCTGTACTTCGCTGAATGCATCCGACAGATGGAGCGTAATACAATGGGAGTGCAGCAATTCTGACTGAAACATACATTTCTGCTCAGATATTTTTCATCTAAAAGTGGAAGCACTTCACATGTCTGCCCTATTTACAACAGTGCCATAAACGGAAGTACAAAGAGTGTGTTGCGGTGGATTGCAGCAGTGTTGGCAAACATTTTTTATCTAAAGACAAAGCCACACTTTGTTGAGCAGTTTAGATGTATTATATTTTAATAAAAAAGAAAAGAAAAAAATAAGCATGTATGTTTTGTTTTTCCTGCTGGTGTACCAAAAACATACTAAACCATGATTTCAAAACCAAGGCACATCCTGGAGCTAGGGCTGGACGATATGGCAAAAAACATTGACCGATTCTCGATTTCTTTAATGATTTTTAACTAGTCAACTTGAAAATGTAACTACAACATGATTCAAGTAACTTGTTCTTTATTAACCCTCGAGTTAAAGAGAATTCTGTTCCGAGTGCAGCACACATGATGTAAATGTTAAACAAATCACTTGTTAAATATCTTTGCAGAAAAGATGCATGATCTACAACTACATCTTGTACAAATGTGTCTTATACATATTATATGTTCAGAAATAGTACGAGGAAAATGCTTTTAAAAATCTCAAAAGTCAAGGTAATTCAATTTCAAAATGACTGAAGTTATAACAGCAGTAGACTATTATTAACTATAAATGTTCTGTAAACACAATGAACACAGCTTTCAGTCTGTCTCCGTGATGCAAACATCAGATATCAGACACACAGTAGCAGTTCTTCACAGATTTTTATTCGATTCTGCTGCTTTTCCATAGTTTTTTTCTGTGTAAGCATGGATGTGTTTAACTGCTGCGCTTGCATCTCTTATGAAACAGCATTCTATAAACACACCGCATTTCTATTCAAAATCGCAGTTCCTTGATTTCTAAAAATTAAAATCGTGGCAAAACATTAAATTGGAATTAATCGATAAAATCTGAAAAATCGCCCAGCCCTACCTGGAGCATAATTTTTGTCCTCTTGTCCATAAAACATCAGTTGATAGTGACCACGACTGTCAGGCTCCAAACAAATGATGTTTGTTGTTCTCTCTGCGTCCAGCTGTGGATTCTCCCGGCCTTCGGCTGCCGGCCGCAGTATGACAACGGTCTGGAGCAGGAGACCTTCGGCTACAGCGTTTGGACCACGGTGCTGAACGTGGCCATTCCCATGAACCTCTTCTACCGCATGCACTCGGTGGCGTCGCTCTTCGAGGTCTTCAGGAAGGTTTGAGGGTGTGTGGAGGACTCTATCTGGTGCTCACAAACACTGACAGACACACAAACACTGGTCTGAGGAAGCTCATGCGTTCAGAACCCCTGTGATCGGATCCGGTTCTCATGGACTCGATCGCCTCTTAAAGATGCTCTCAATAACTTGACAGACTAGAGGTTCTCAGGCCTGAAGATTCTTCACACTCTCCTCAGTAATGTTTACACACACACGCGCACACACACACACACACACACACACACGTGCACACACACACACACACACACACACACACACACACACACACACACACGTACGCACACGCACTCACACGCACACACACTCACACACACACACGTACGCACACGCACTCACACGCACACACACACACACACACACACACACACACACACACACACACACACACACACACGTACGCACACGCACTCACACGCACACGCACTCACACGCACACACACTCACACGCACACACACACACACACACACGTACGCACACGCACTCACACGCACACACACACACACACACACACACACACACACACACACACACACACACACGTACGCACACGCACTCACACGCACACACACTCACACACACACACACACACGTACGCACACGCACTCACACGCACACACACACACACACACACACACACACACACACACGTACGCACACGCACTCACACGCACACGCACTCACACGCACACGCACTCACACTCACACACACACACGTACGCACACGCACTCACACGCACACACACACACACACACACACACACACACACACACGTACGCACACGCACTCACACGCACACGCACTCACACGCACACGCACTCACACGCACACACACTCACACGCACACACACACACTCACACTCACTCACACGCACACACACACACACACACACACACACACGTGCACACCCGCGCACACACGCACACACACACGTACACACACACACACACACACACACACACACATCTTCACTTGATCAAGGATGATGTTCTCTTATATCAAGTTCTCAAGTGGGTTTAAATCCTGAATGTTTTTAGTACAACGTCTGATTGGAAAATCCTTGAATCTTGCAGGCCATTGAGCAAACATATGGTGCATATTGTAGTTTTTAATTGTTTAACTATGCAAATGCTTATTTAAATGAAGGAGAAATGGAGTAAAACCACCAAACTAGTGGTGAGTTGAGTCTGATCAAATCAGCTGATCCTGATGTCGACTTTCTAACTCTGTATTTTTGTTTTGTTTTTCAGTACAAATATCGAAACATTCTCAAATCAAGATGCATTTGCTTGGAAAGGGAAATGAGTTACGATATTAAGTCTTGAATTCTGACATTTTTATCAAAATTTTTGAATAATTAAATTGAGTTTCTTCTGCCAATGTAGTCAGAAAAATAATCTTCATTGGCAGACATTTGCTCAGACATTTAATCATTAACTCACTTGATTTTGATCGGTTTTTCAGAAAACAAGACTTGATATCTTCAGTCATTGTGCTTCTCCAGTAAATGTTTCTTGATTTCATTTAGATATTTGTACAGGAAACAGTCCTGAGGAAGAAGTGTGATCAGTTTGTGCAGTGTGATCAGAAGCATAACTGATCATAAATGCACAGGTATATCACTTGCACTTGAGGATTTTTCTGACTGTAAAACTCAAGTCTGGCTGAAACTCCTGCTGATGCCACGAATCTCACAAACTCTGACAAACCCAGCGACTTTTCTCAGATATGTTCGTTATAACGGCTTCTAAAGCAACGTGAAAACACTTTCAAAACATTTTCAAAACTTTGCCTCTTTTTTTTTTTTTTTTTACTTTACACACAAATCCAAGAACTGAACACGAAATGCAAAACGCCTCACATCTCTTTCGAAACGAAGCACTGCATTCAAAATATCACAAACATCTCAAAAGCAAACATTTGAAAACACCTTTGTCATAATATTAATTCCTGTTAGATTTGCGTGTTTCATAGAGAATTGTGTTGTTTTGCAAATAGTGTTTTATGAAGACTGAGTCAAAGATTGAGAATTAGTGTCTGGTTTTGTAGATCTGGTGTCTGCTTCTGCTGTTTGAGTGACAGCTTTCAGAAACTGTGACGAGGACAGAGTTTGTGTGGAAGCAGCTGAAAAACACTAAAACAAATGTACAGTGACACACGAATAACATCACAGACCCCCTGAGACGGATCTCCAGTTATATTTCATCATGATCTGTATTCAGACATACATTTATAGCACATTATCTGTTGCATATATATGTTTTTTTGCATTCCTCTTGGTTCTCTCACGAACATGTTTCTGAAGGACGTGTTGTGAAGGGTTCCTCAGTCCTGAAGATTTCTGTGAGCTATGGTTCTCAAAGAAGGGCTTGAAACGCTCCGAGGCTGGAGAGAGATGAGGTTTTATCTGTGTGTTTATGGATTTAATGGGAATCTCAGCTGGGATTCTGACTCGAATCCATTATTCATGCTTCAGCGGGAGACGGATTGTTTGTTTGGGTCTGAAGTGCAGATGTTCACGTCTGGACAACATCAGCATCACAAACACACAGGACTCATGGAAAAGACTTTATTTAGGATATTATATTTCTGCGGCAGCGCTGCTGTGGAAACGCTTCTGGTGACTGTGATTATGGGATGTTCTCACGTCAGTTCAGGTGCTGTGATGGAGAAACGATGTGAAACGCTCCTTTCATTCACATGTAAATGTTTCTGTAGCTTCAGCAGATGTTTAGTATTAAACGACATTATCCTCAGCCTTTCTTCTCTCTCTTTTTTTTAATCTCCTCTCAATAATAATAATAATTTTTATTTGTAATGCGTCTTTCTTACACTCAAGGTGCTATAACAATATAAAACAGCAATAAAAGAAACAACCACTTCATAACAGCAATCCCACAAACACAATAACAACAGCAACTGCAAAATTATAACTTAAAAGCTTCACTAAAAAGATATGTTTTAAGAAATTTCTTAACCAAAAGATGAAGCATTTCTTATCGAAGGCGGTAGAGAATTCCACAACCTAGGAGCAATACAAGAGAATGACCTCCCACCCATCGTTTTAAGTTTACAACGAGGCTGATACAGAGTAAGAGCGCAAGCAGACCGGAGAGGCCGAGATGGTGTGGACACTGTAATCAAATTACATATATACTCTGGGGCCATTCCATGTACTGCTTTATAGGTTAAGATAAGAACTTTGAAATCAATACGTGACTGAACTGGAAGCCAATGTAGTTGAGAAAGCACTGGAGTGATATGACTACAGGACGGTGTATAAGTTAAAACACGAGCAGCTGAATTTTGCACATATTGCAGCCTCTTAATCAGATTTGCAGGTAACCCTTCAAAGAGGGAATTACAATAATCAAGCCTTGATGTTATAAAGGCATGAATAAGCCTTTCTGCATCATGCATAGAAAGAAACGGTCTTATACGTGCAATATTTCGAAGATGATAAAAAGCTATTTTAGTAACATTCTTAAAATGAGTGTTAAAAGTCAGCTGTGCATCAAAAATCACACCCAAATTCTGCGCCTGTACAGAAGGAATCTGGCAATCATCCACTAAAAGTTTAAAATTATTACATCTATTTACAGCAGTCGAAGTGCCAATCAATAGAACTTCAGTTTTTGAACAGTTTAACTGTAGGAAGTTCTGTTTCATCCAGACCTGTATTTCCAGTAAACAAGCAGATAAAGTTGAAAGTGCCGATGTGACATCAGGTTGAGTACTAATGTAAATCTGGGTATCATCTGCATAGCAATGATAACCCAGACCATACTTTTGAATAATCTGCCCAAGGGGCAACATATAAATGCTAAAAAGAGTAGGACCCAATACCGACCCCTGAGGGACACCCTGCCGCAATGGGACAGTCTGAGATCTGTTTGCACCAGAATCGATAAATTGAGTGCGTTCTGAAAGGTATGATTCAAACCATTTTAAAGCTACACCAGAAAGACCAATCCATTCATGTAATCTGTCCAGTAATATAGTGTGACAGATGGTATCGAATGCAGCACTGAGATCTAACAAAACCAAAATGCCACAAGCCCCAGAATCTGCTGCAACAAGGAGATCATTCATTACCCTCAAAAGGGCAGTCTCCGTACGATGTCCAGACCTAAACCCTGATTGAAAAGGTTCTAGTAGTCTGCTCACGAAGAAATTATTTTGTAGCTGACCAACCACCACACGCTCAAGAACCTTAGCAACAAATGGCATGTTTGAAATAGGCCTATAATTAGACATGTCGGCAGTATCACTCCCAGATTTTTTCAGTGCTGGGGGAACAATCCCTGAAACAAGTGAAGTGTTCACAATCGCTTTAATATGAGGAATAACAACTGGCAGACACTTCTTCAACATACTAGTAGGAAGTGGATCAAGTATAGAGGATGAAGAATTCATTGCTGAAACCAATTTAGAAATAAAATCAGAACTAACAGCAGTAAAACTTAACAACAGAGAAATAGGAGAATTACAGGGATGCAGATCTAATGGCTCTGATGGAACAGAGACAGATGCAATTGCATTTTCTCAATTTTACATGAGAAATATTTAAGAAAATCATTGCACTGCTCTGTAGTGAGGCAATTATCCCTATTGATTGGTTTAATTAGATTATTAATTGTATTAAACAGTACTCGTGGATTGGAAACCCCACTACTAATGATCATTGAATAATACTCTGTTTTTGCAATTTTCAAAGAATTATGATACTCAAACTGATGTTCATACAAAAGCTTGTGAACTGTTAGGCCAGATTTCCTATATTGTCGCTCCAGCTGCCTTAAGCTTACGAAGAGATTAAAACACTCTAATGTTTCCATAAAACAAACACTATTATTGCAATTTTGATTGTCCACATGGATATTAAAATCACCAGTCAAAACAATAGCTGAGCAAATTGCACTGACAAGTGTCAAAAGCTCAGTAAACTCAGAGAAAAACGCAGGGTTATGTACGTAGTACTATGAGATTCTGTCAGGCGAGTCTCAGTTACAAACACAAATACAATAAATAACCAATGTTTGATACATTTGTCAGAAAATAAGACTTAAAATAAGTAATTTTGGTTTCGAGGTGTCTTGATTAAAGGATGTTTAGATATTTGACAAAAATACAGAGGACAAAAAAATCATGTTTTGCAGTTCGTGTTCTGCTTTTTGTTTAAACTTTTACATTTATGCATTACAAAAGAGGTAAAGTAATTTGTCAAAGAGCCAAGAATATCTGTAATATATCAAGGCCGGTTTATTGTGTAACTAGAAGCACAGGAGTGCTGGTGATTATTCAGGAGATCTTCATGGCTTTCATCTCTGAGGCTGAAGCTGTGTAATGGAAAGATTTATTCAGACGGTGTGTCAGCGTGAAGACGCCGGTCCAGCGAGTTCTCCTGGAGCTCTTCATGTATAAATGCAGATGTGTTCATTATTCAGAGGTTAGGAAACCTACAGAAAACACCGCTGTGCTCCAGAAGATGCAGTCTAACAGGTTTTTACTGCCGTATTTCTGTCTTGTTTTCCAGTACAAATGCCTAAATATTCTTAAATCAAGACAGATTTACTCAAAAATCAAAATGACACGATACTAACTAATGATAAAAGTCATCCAAAAACCTTGAGTTTATGCTTAAAACAAGAAGAAAAATAAATCTGCCAACGGGGTCAGAAAAATCTAATTAATTCAAAGGGAAAACAGGATTATTTTGTTTTGTTTTAAGCAAACGCTTCATCTTTTTTTAATGGGAAAACAAGACTAAATATCGAGTGAAGTCACCGTTATAGAGCACTTTTTACAATGCAGATTGTGTCAAAGCAGCTTTACATTATTAAACAGAGAAATAGTGTCGTTCTCTTCCTTAAAAATCTGACGTAATTTTACTTCCCAAAAAGCACTAATTAGTTGTATGAATGTTTAGATAGTTGTACTGGAAACGAGAAAAGCTTCTGTAAGAGCAGCATGTTCTGCAGGTGTTTGAGTAACTGATCCTGGTGTAAAGTGCTTTCTGTCTGGACTGATGGACTGAGTGGATATCAGAAGTGTCTCTGTGAGATCAGTGAAGGGTTTGAGTCTGATGGAGGTCTCTGGATCCTCCAAACACAGATGTGCTCCTGATGAGGCCAGATGTCTGACAGCTCGAGGTGTTCTCCCACAATCCTCTGCGGCCGGAGCAGCTGTGGAGGGAAGCTTCTCTCGTGTGTTTGTGATGTTCAGCAGCACCTGAGGCTCTTCACTCTTTTTCCTGAGACTCTGATGTGATTGTTCTGATCCTCTGTTTACTGTAGGTGGCGCTACAGACCCATTTATCCTCTCATCCTGCTTTCATTGAGGGTTTCTGAGCCTGTGTGTGTGTGTGTGTGTGTGTGTGAGTGTGTGAATGAATCAATCTTCAAGGGAAATCCTGAACTGAGGAATCATTCTCACTCTTATTTGTGTCGTTTCAGATGTTTATTTTTGTGCGTGTCCTTAAAATAAATAAATAATTCTGTGCGTGCTGCAAATAATGATTGCAATCATAGCTCATCATTATCATTGTGAAGCTGTGTGTTGATGACATCTGCTCACTGACACATAAATATCTACATTTTCTTGTATCAGGATGCATTTACTTGACTAGTAAAAGGACTTAAGATATTTTGTTTACTTTTCTGAAAAAAATATTTCCAAATTTGGTTGTTTTTGCTTCAAAACAATTAAGAATATCTGCCAATGGGGTCAGAAAAATCATCTTAATTCTAAAGATAAACAAGATTATTTTTCTGACCCCATTGGCAGATAATTTTACATGTTTTGAAGCAAAAACTAACACAATTTTGAGTTTTTTTTTTCAGAAAACAAGACAAAAATACTAAGGGGGAAAATCCTTTTCTGCAGGGCATTTACAGCTGAGCGCGTTAACACTGGCGGGGCATGTTGTCACAGCGAAAGCCTGCTGTTTATTCATTTGATACATCTGTTAAGTTAAAAAAAGGTTACACTTTATTTTAAGGTGTTCTTCTTACAATGTAATGATACATTTAAGTACCGAGTAATATTAATTACTCAGTACTTAATTTACATTACTAATTAATAAGAGCTGATAAAATGTAAAAACTGTAACTTGAATGCAATTGAAGTCGCTTTGGATAAAAGCGTCTGCTGAATGCATAAATGTAAATGTAATTAATTAACTACATGTACTTACTATATGGTTAGGGTTTTGCTTAGGGTTACTTGCTTGTAATTATGCATAGTTTATTGTTATAATAATAGTAAGTACATGAAACGTGTAAAAAGGACACTTTTAAATAAAGATACCAAAAAAATAAAAGAAAGACCCATTAACAGTCTCTTTAATCTGATTGTGAATGACCTGCACATCTCGTCTGTCTGCGTTATATTTAATGGGTTACCAGATAATTTGAACAATTGAAATTTAAATTATGAAATACAAATCATGCAACTCTAATGTAATTATTCTAATCGAGTTGTACGATTAGAAGCGTGACAGTCATGTAAATATGAGGCAGGGTTCTTTTATTCATTCAGTGCATATCCAGACTCTCTCTCTCTCTCTCTCTCTCTCTCTCGCTCTGTGTGTCTCTCTGTCTCACTCAAAATAGCCATGCACAGTTCCCTCGCGCTCAGAGAGTTCAGACAGCCGCCGCGCGCAAACCCCGGATCGTCTGGAGTGCACCGGACTCGCTCGGTGTCGGATTCGCTCCTCGGTCATGTGGCGCGCCTCGGTACCGGAGCCGAAGCGAGCGCACGCAGCCGATGGCGCCCCGTGAGCGCGCCGGAACCCAGCATGCGCAACCGAACCGAGCCGCGGGAGACGCTGGCTCGCGCGTTGACCGGCAGCCTGCTGTGCGCGCTGATCCTCTGGACGCTGCTCGGGAACGCTCTGGTGTGCGCCGCCGTGCTGCGCTTCCGCCACCTGCGCGCCAAAGTCACGCACGTCTTCATCGCGTCGCTGGCCGTGTCGGACCTGCTGGTGGCCGTGCTCGTGATGCCGTGGAAGGCGGCGGCGGAGGTGGCCGGGTTCTGGCCGTTCGGCGCGTTCTGCGACGTCTGGGTAGCTTTTGACATCATGTGCTCCACCGCGTCCATCCTGAACCTGTGCGTCATCAGCGTGGACCGCTACTGGGCCATCAGCAGCCCGTTCCGCTACGAGCGCAAAATGACGCCGCGCGTCGCCTTCGTGATGATCGGCGCGGCGTGGACGCTGTCCGTGCTCATCTCGTTCATCCCGGTGCAGCTGGACTGGCACAAAGCCGACGCGGGCGCCGCGGAGCCCAACGCGTCCGACACGGACAGCTGCGACTCGAGCCTGAGCCGCGAGTACGCCATCTCCTCGTCCCTCATCAGCTTCTACATTCCCGTGGCCATCATGATCGTCACCTACACGCGGATCTACCGGATCGCGCAGGTCCAGATCCGGAGGATCGCGTCGCTGGAGCGCGCGGCGGAGCACGCTCAGAGTCGCCGGTCCGACCGGAGCCTCCACCGGAACCTCAAGACGTCGTTCCAGCGCGAGACCAAAGTCCTGAAGACGCTGTCCGTGATCATGGGCGTGTTCGTGTGCTGCTGGCTGCCGTTCTTCGTGCTCAACTGCGTGGTTCCGTTCTGCCGCCGCGAGCCGTGCGTCAGCGACACCACCTTCGACGTGTTCGTGTGGTTCGGCTGGAGCAACTCGTCGCTCAACCCCGTCATCTACGCCTTCAACGCCGAGTTCCGCAGGGGCTTCTCCAGCCTGCTGCGCTGCCGCGGCCGCTGCCCTACTCCGGTGGAGACGGCGAACGTCAGCAACGAGCTCGTGTCCTACAACCGGGACGCGGCGAGCGCGTGCGTCAACATCATCCCGAACGTGGTGGACCAGACGTTCGACCGGATCGCGCAGCTGTCGCGGGGAGGCTACGACGAAGACGACGACCTGGACGGCGCGTTCACGCCGAACGGCATCCGCTGAGCGCGAGCCTTAACGAAAAGTTGGCTGTTGGTCGCGCGCACTGTTGTTGTCACATGACCGCGCTGCCGTTTGATCCGGTGAGTCCCGTTATGGTTATAGGGTTGAGTTTTGTTTGAATTCCGATTCTTATCGATTCCCAGTGTTGATTCCAAAGTGGTTAAAAAATCAACTCAAATATTTAGATATCAAACCTATTTATTCTTGTCTCTTTTTGCAAAACATTGAATTGCTGCTGAATAGCTGAACTGATCAAGAGCTGCTTGTGTGTGGAATAGAGCGCCATTCTGGATACATTCAGACCTTTTCTTTTTAAATGAAGGTTATAGTTCTCTCTCAGTTCTGAAGAAAACAAGATAAGGCTAGTACAAATCTGATGGAATGATTCAATGATTCAGTCTTTCATTCAGTGTTTTTGAACAAATCTCTTGAATGAATGATTCAAAGACACACAGGGGTTGAAATGAAAAACACTGAAAGTACTTTTCCAGCAGAATAAAGATTCCTTCTGTCCACTTCACCGTGCTTTCATCCAGGAATATATTAAAACACATTATTCATAAACATTAGAATAAAAGACTCTTCAAGCGCTGTCTTTATATCACCTTTATTTCTAAAGCCATTCATACACCGACTGATTCTAGCAGATGAAGCAGGAAGATGACATACTAATGCTGTCAAACTCATCAGTTATGAAACTAATTTCACGTCATGCAGCTCTACAGAATAACTCAGTTCAGTTCACTAACAGTGTTTCTGCTGCCGAATCAATCAATCATGAAGCAAATCTGATTCAGATGGAACCCAGCTAACTCTCAGATCTTCTGGCATTGTTCTCTCAGTAGCATTAATACTTTAATAACTTTAATAACGTTCTCAAAAGGTTTGCACAAGAACATGGGTTCTTTCTGAAATGCTCCGGCTTGATGTTTATTCAATGTTTGAAATGTTACTTGTTGCAGAACATTCATAAAAGATACAGTGGAATATTCCCTTAATGTTTGTATAACCAGGAAAAACGTTGTCAAGACGTTGATAAAAAGGATGTTTTGAACGTTCAGAGAACATTCAGAAATAGTGTTTAATGGAAATGTTAGATAAAAGGTTCTTAGAACATATTTCTGTAGATAATAGAGTCATTCAGACCAAAGTCAAACCGATAATATTAAAGAATAATAAATGTGTTTTGAATCAGGAAAATAGCCTAAACAAAGGAATTATACTGTGAGCAATAAACTACATCTGAACTCAAAATAATCACAGATATGCATCAATACTTATTATTCATGGATAAAGTTGAGTGATTAATTTGACTTGATTTCCAGTCTGATTTCTACACGGCATGGTTTTCATATTCAGTGTTTCTGTCGTGTTTCCAGCACAAACATCTCAACATCCTTCAATCAAGATACATTTACTGGAGATATTGAGATAAACAGAGTACAGTGAAGGAGTTCTTGCTTTAAATCTGACAGTGGAGTCCGAAAAATAAACTCAAAGGAAAAATACGCTTATTTTCACATTCCATTTGCAGAAATTTGTTCTTGTTTTAAGCAAAAATGTTCTTAATTTTGATTGATTTTTCAAAAAACAAGACTTAATATCTTGAGTCATTTTCTCTCTCCAGTAAATGCATCTTGATTAAAAAGAGTTTGGATATTTGTACTGGAAAACAAGACAGAGATACTGAGTTAGAAAATCATTTTAGCAATGCATATAGATTCAAGATGATGCTCAGATCTGATGTATGGTCTAGAGTTGAGAATTTGATCTGGAGCTGGTAGTGCTGATATCTCTGAGCGTGCTGCTGGTTTATGATCGCAGGCGGTCATCTGACACACTGTGCGCTGGACCCAAATGCAGTCATCTTCCTCATCTTCCTCATCCTCCGTGACTCACAGCTGCGGGAGAGATTCTGCAGCAGCAAGCCTTACACCGAGTGCAATACTCCTCCATCTCTCCAGCTCAACTCTGTTCTAACGCACTTCTCACTCGCTTCATAGAGCTGTGACGTGTTGTGGATGTCGTGATGAAGGATGCTCTGATGATTCTGGAGCTCCAGCACTGTTTGATGGTGAATGTCTTCATTGTGCTTCATCACTGTTACGTTTATTGTTTACAAAAGCCAAGCCTGTAGATTGATCGTAATGAAACGCCTCCGGAGCTGTAGACTGTGAACAGAGACTCTGGGGATGTGTGTGTGTGTGTGTGTGTGTGGATGCTGTTCTTCCCTCACACACACACATGAATGTACACTAACAGTCATGTGCACATATGTTTTTTAATAAAATGACCATTAAATGAGCTATTTTGTGTGATGTACGGCTCTGAAGCTGGACAGTGCTTGCTCTGTCTGGTTATTGTTATGGTGGAAGTGGTTTCTGATCACTAAACAATACAGTCTGTCGGTCAGATGATCTGTTCCAGGTCTGCATTTAAAATGCAAAACACTCACGTTCTTCCTCGGTATTTCTGTCTTGTTTCCAGTACGAATATCTAAATACTGTTTAATCACAATAGATGCACATTTACTGGAGAAGCAAGCGACTAAAGATATTAAGTCTTGTTTTCTGAAAGACGCAAACAGGAGTGAGTTTTTGCTTAAAACAAGATTTGTCTTTCTGACCCAAATGACTGATTTTTAAATGTTATATATTAGTTAATATTAGTTTGCCACTTTGTTGTGTTTTTTTTGTACTTTTTTTAGGTTTTATGTATATATATATATATATATATATATATATATACGTAAGCTTTTATTTTATTTCAGTTTTAGTTCTTGTAGTACATCAAGTTAAACTGAAAAATAAAATAGCTGCAATAAAAAGGTTTTATATAGTTTTATAATAATTTTTTAATGTTTTTAATTTAATTTCGGTTTTAGGCTAAATGTAATAATCCTGATATCATAAATCATTTTGTTTTTCCAGTAAATGTATTCTGATTTAGATGCTTTTTGATATTTATATTAGAAAACAAGACAGAAATAATAATTCTGTACTGATAGTCTGCGAGCACTTAACACTGATGTAATACAGACTGAAGGAGCAGAAACTAAAGCTGATCAATACTTCAGTGATATCCAGCTGTGACGCTGTAATTCAATCTCGCTCAGATTCCTGATCGTCTGAATGTGAACGCGAGCAAACCACTCTGTCTGTCTGTCTGTGTGTGTGTGAATATGAGTGTGTGTGAATATGAGTGTGTGTGTGTGAATATGAGTGTGTGTGTGTGTGTGTGTGTGTGTGTGTGTGTGTGTGTGAGATTCAGCAGAATATGATCTGATACGCTCTGTCTCTCAGTGACGCTGTGATATAAAATCCTCCAGAAACACTGAAATCATGCAGGACTTCAGTCTCGTTTCTCTCAGACGGGTCGTTGGACATTCAGGGTTTCGTTCAGACGTCTGCGGTGTGTCTCTTGACAAAATACTGGAATATGATGCAGTTCTGACTGAGAGAAAACAGAGATGGTGTTAAAGTCAGGCTCGGGTCAGGAGTTTGGGATGTGATTTGTGTGACCGCACGTTTGCTTCATTTCACTACAGACTGAACCAGCGTGATTCAGTCTGTCCTGCTCCACATCGTCTCTTCCTTCAGTCTAGAGCTCAGAACACATCCTGAACACACATCTAAGAGTTTATTCTATCACACTTTATTAAACTAAACCATTTTATTCCTCTCTGTATTCTCAAGGTTTGTTCTTATATCATTCACACTGATTTATACCACATTTACTCCTAAAAACATGCTGAAAATGTGTTTGTTTTCTGTCTGTTGACAGTATTTTCTGATTTATGGAGTGATACAAAGAAGAGAAATACAAACCTTTAAATCTAATATGACGACAAAATCAGACTAGAATTATGACCCTGACTTTATACAATAATCAGATTTATGTTCTGGAAATTAATGCAAATCCGTGCATATTCAATTAGATAATGAATAATTAGCATTTTTAAACATAACATTTCAGAAATACAAAGGTTTGCAATTCTTAATGTAATCAATCAACTATGTATGGTGATGTATATTATTATGATTATGTATGATCTGGATGTCAACGGTAAGCTTGTTTCTCAGCATCCTTCAAAATATCTTTTGTGTCCAACAGAAGAAAGAAAGCCAAACAGGTTTATAATGACATGAGGAGGAGGGAACGATGACAGAATTATCATTTTAGGGTGAACTATCATTTCAATACAAGAGCTTTACAACAAGCACAACTGAACAGACTCAACACACACACACACACACACACACACACTCTCTCTCTCTCTCTCTCACACACACACACACACACACACACTCTCTCTCTTACACACACACACACTCACACACACACAAACACTCTCTCTCTCTCACACACACACTCTCTCTCTCTCTCACACACACACACACACTCTCTCTCTTACACACACACACACACACACAAACACTCTCTCTCTCTCACACACACACACACAAATATCTGCCAACAGAGTCAGAAAGATAAACTTTATTTACAGTGAAAACAGCTTGATTTTTCTGAATCAAAAAAGAGCATGTTCTTCAGTCATTTTGCTTCTCCAGTAAATGTATTTAAGGGTGTTTAGCTATTTGTACTGGAAAACAAGACAGAAACACTGAGCAAGACGAGTGATCTGAGCTCAGTCTCAGTGATTCTTCATCAGCAGAGCTGCAGAGACTGATGACACATGTCAATCTTTCATTAGATTGTGTAACAGAGCGCTGCAGAGACTGTAATCACTGGATTACTGTGAGCCGCTAATGGAGTCTAATCCACAGAATCATTCAGGAAAACAGCAGCACAGAAACCACAGAGTTCACTCAGAAATCATCATTCATCCTCCACACACCTGACTGTACGAAAATGGACCATGCTTTTATACAGTAACCATGGTTTATGGTTTTCAGAAAAATATAGTAACTACAAAATTAACCATGATTTGCAGTAAAAACCATTCACTAAAAATGTCATTCAATAATCCTTATAAACATCACTAATAATTACAAAGAAATATTATTTTTTAAACATTAAGTTTAGTAGAAAAACTGAAATAGTATTTTCTTGTAAAATGCACTTTATCTGTCGCTTGATTCTCATGATGTTATTTGGCTTTTCTTTTTTTTTGTAGCTATCCTCAAAAACCCCGTTACAGCACTGAGTGAATGAATGGGGAACTGTTCAGCTCGTCCTGATGAAGAACTTGCTCTGATGTTGTGACTTTGTGAGTGTGTTCAGACGTCACTCTCTCGCTCAGATGAATTATTATCAGCTTTAATGTCTCTGGAGAGTGTTCTCTGTAATCACAGCTGTAAGAGAAATCACAGAAACACAGCAGCAGACGCCTCGACCTACAAACACCATCATCTGACCGCAGTCTCCTGAAGAACACCAGAGCCACAGCCAATCACCTGCGAGCGGCTCGCACACACACACACACACACACACACACTCATTATCTGAGAGCTCTGTTGTCTGTCTGTCGTTCAGGATAAACAGGATTCGTCCGTTTTGTTCTCTGTCCTGAAGGCATTAAATCAGTTTTACAGCTGCGTTCACTCATCTTTCTCTCTCTAAATGAGGACAGCGCACACACCTCTGTTGTTCCACATACAGCTAGTTAGAAACTGTAACCTGACACTAACCCATAAACTAACCCAACAAAAAACTCTCTACATTTTTACAATGAAACAAGTTATTTAAAAAAAAAAAAAAATTTTTTTTTTATATATATATACAGTATATATATATAATATAAATTACAATGTCCCCCAAAATAGGTTTGTCCAGTTTAGTTCACTTCCGTACAAATTTAAGTCAAGTCAGCGTTATTTATATAGCGCTTTTAACAATGCAGATTGTGTCAAAGCAGCTTTACAGAATTAAATAGGAAAACAGTGTGTCAGTAATGCAGAAGGACAATAGTAAACACTCGATTTTTAGTTAAAGGGAGAAACCAGGCTCAGTCAGGGGTCAGTTCTCCTCTGGTCAGACGAATCAGCAGATTGTTCCATGCTGCAGCAGAGTCAGATTGTGCAGAGGACTGGTTCCTGTGGTCTTGTCCCGATGGCCGTCTTGGAGACAGGGTCCTCACTGGGGTCTGTCTCTGGGGTCATCTAGGTGTCCTGCTGTAGAGGTCATCTCTAGGTGCTGATCCACCATCTGATCTGGATACAGTCTGGATCTGGGTGGCTACGGTGATCTCGGAATAAGAAAGAAACAGACTAATATTAGCGTAGATGCCATTCTTCTAACGATGTAACAAGTATGTTGTGTGTTATGGGAAGTGTTCCTGGTTCCGGTTGATCTAATTAATGCAGCCTAACAATCCTTTAACGGATTTCAATTATAGAAATGTGATAGTGTATTATGTGTAAGCCAGGTTAAAGAGATGTGTCTTTAATCAATATTTAAACTGAGTGTGTCTGCTTCCCGAACAGTGTTAGGTAGATTGTTCCAGAGTTTGGGCGCTAAATAGGAAAAGGATCTGCCGCCTGCAGTTGATTTTGATATTCTAGGTATTATCAAATGGCCAGAGTTTTGAGATCGCAGCGGACGTGAAGGACTATAATGTGATAAGAGCTCACTCAAGTACTGAGGAGCTAAACCATTCAGGGATTTATAAGTAATTAACAAGATCTTAAAATGTATCCGATGTTTAATAGGGAGGCAGTGCAGTGTTGACAGAACCGGGCTAATATGGTCATACTTCCTGGTTCTAGTAAGAACTCTAGCTGCTGTATTTTGAACCAGCTGGAGTTTGTTTATTAAATGTGCAGAACAACCACCCAGTAAATCATTACAATAATCTAGCTTTGAGGTCATAAACGTATGAATTACCATTTTTGCATTTGACGTTGAGAGCATACAGTTGTGGTCAGAATTATTGGAACCCTTGGTAAATATGATCAAAGACGACTGTGAAAATTAACCTGCTTTGTTAATCCTTTTGATCTTTTATTTTAAAAATTCACAAAAAGCTAACCTTTCATTGGATAATAAGAATTTAAAATGGGGGGAAATATCATTATGAAATAAATGTTTTTCTCAAACACACGTTGGACACAATTATTGGCACCCCTAGAAATTCTTAAGAGTAAAATATCTCTGAAGTATACTCCCATTCATATTCACAATTTTGAGCACTCTAGGGTGATTATGAACATGAAATTATCCAGCCATGGCTTCCTGTTTCACAGAAATATAAATAGGAGGGAAAACAAAGCCCAAATTCCCTTAATCATCATCACGATGAGAAAAACCTAAGAATATATTTCTGATGTGCAGCAAAAGATAATTGAGCTTCACAAATTAGTGAAGTGGCTTTAAGAAAAGAGCTAGAGCAGTGAAAATCCCCATTTCCACCATCAGGGCAATAATTAAGAATTTCCAATCAACAGAAAATGTAATGAAACTGCCTGGAAGAGGACGTGTGTCTATATCGTCCTAATGCACGGTGAAGAGGAGAGTTTGAGTGGCTAAAGACTCTTCAAGGATCACAGCTGGAGAACTGCAGAAAATAGTTGAGTCTCGGGGTCAGAAAACCTTAAAAACAAATTGTCAAACAGCACCTACATCACCACATGTTGTTTGGGAGGATTTCAAGAAACATTCTCCTAGCTCATCCAAAAACAAACTCCAGCATATTCAGTTATCAGACACGACTGGCACTTGTCTGTACAATGTACAATGAAATATACTGCTGTATTTGTGATGTTGTGGGCCTATATTTCTGCTGGAGGTCCTGGACATCTTGTTTAGATACATGGCATCATGGATTCTATCAAATACCAACAGATAAAAAATCAATAAGTGACTGACTCTGTTAGAAATCTTCTAATGGGCCATGTTTGGATCTTCCAACCGTACAATAATCCAAACACAAACCTCAAAAACAACACAAAAATGGGTCACTGAGCACAAAACCAAGCTTCTGCTGGCCATTCCAGTCCTCTGACCTGAACCCTGTAGAAAATCGTCAGCTGAGAATCTGAAGGATCTGGAGTGATTCTGGATGAAGGAATGGTCTCTGATCTCTTGTCAGGTGTTCTCTAACCTCATCAGGCATTATAGGAGAACATTTAGAGCTGTTAAACTGACAAATGGAGGTTTCAAAAAGTATTGAATAAAAAGGTGCCGTTAATTGTGACCAATGTGTATCAGAGAAAAACATTTATTTCATAATGATATTTCCCCCCATTTTAAATTCTTATTATCCAATGAAAGGTTAGCTTTTTGTGATTTTTTTAAATAAAAGATCAAAAGGATTAACAAAGCAGGTTAATTTTCACAGTCTTCTTTGATCATATTTACCAAGGGTTCCAATAATTCTGACCACAACTGTAGGTCGCAATTTAGATATATTTTTGAGATGGAAAAATGCAGTTTTACAGATGCTAGAAACATGGCTTTCAAATGAAAGATTTCTATCAAACAGCACACCTAGGTTCCTAACTGATGAAGAAGAATCGACAGAGCAGCCGTCAAGTGTTCGATAGTGTTCTAGATTATTACATGTGGGGGTTTTAGGTCTGACAATTAACACCTCTGTTTTTTAAGAATTTAGCAGTAAGAAGTTACTCGTCATCCAGTTTTTTATATCGATTATGCATTCCGTTAGTTTCTTAATTTGGTGTGTTTCACCGGGCCGTGAAGAAATATAGAGCTGAGTATCATCAGCATAACAGTGAAAGCTAACACCATGTCTCCTGATAATATCTCCCAAGGGTAACATGTAAAGCGTGAACAGTAACGGCCCTAGTACTGAGCCTTGAGGTACTCCGTACTGCACTTGTGATCGATATGATACCTCTTCATTCACTGCTACGAACTGATGGCGGTCAGATAAGTACGATTTGAACCATGCTAAGGCAGTTCCACTAATGCCAACAAAGTGTTCTAGTCTATTTAAAAGAATGTTGTGGTCGATAGTGTCGAACGCAGCGCTAAGATCCAGTAGCACCAATAAAGAGATACAACCACGATCAGATGACAGAAGCAGGTCATTTGTAACTCTAATGAGAGCAGTCTCAGTACTATGATACGCTCTAAATCCTGACTGGAATTCCTCACAGATGCCATTTTTCTCTAAGAAGGAATATAATTGTGAGGATACTACCTTTTCTAGTATCTTTGACAGAAAAGGGAGATTTGAGATCGGTCTGTAATTAACTAGATCTTTGGGGTCAAGTTGTGTTTTTTTATTGAGAGGCTTAATAACAGAAGGTTTGAAGGTTTTGGGGACATATCCTAACATAAAGTATACTTTCTTGTTTTAAGTATATTTAGATATTTGTACTAGAAAAAGACAAAAACACTGAGGAGGAACATCAAGTTTTGCAGTGAACAAGATTTACTAACAAAACCTCCTTTTGAGGACGGCCTTATTTGTTAACAAAGTATTAAATTAAGTAAATATGTTTTTTTTTCTTCATTGTGAATGTTTTCTGTTAGGGTTGTTATCTCAAATGTGTCTTGATTTAAGAATATATTAATATTTTTTTATACCAGAAAACAAGATGCCTACAAAGTAAGAAAGTCATGTTTTGCAGTGTTGTTTTTCCATCAAGGGTACTGCACTGGAAAAACAGCAATGAAAGAAATAATCAGTAAGACACACAGGAGGTTTTTCTCTCTCATCTGATGGTTGTTGATCATCATCTGTTTATAAAGAGGATCCCGTCTCAAACACACTTCTGATTAACCAGCACTAACTTCAAATGCTGCAGAATCATCTCTGCTGTTGCATTATAGATATATCCAGTGTGTCAGGATCGTTCACTATAGTTCGGTGTTTGTAAAGTCTATTATGCATGTTAACAAAGACGAGAAGACCGTGTCATTTCTCATGTGTTTGACTCTCAGAGATCAGGACGTTCCTGTTTTTCTCACACGTCTCGATTCAGTGAAGATCGACTCGTGTTTCATGAATCCAGTGCCGTGTCACAGCGACCGCTGAATGATTGTGTCCTGCTGCTGTTCTGTGTTTGTCTTCAGTAAAGCAGCGCCTGAGGTCAGATCATGATCCGTGACACATCTCTGTCTTACAAAGAGCCCTATACCATACTTGAGTAAAAGTACAGATACCTTACAGTGACAATTGCTCCAGTACACAAGTCACCGATTCCAAAACAACTCGAGTAAGTCTTAGAGTATCTGATTTTAACAGTACTTAAGTATTTTATGCTAAATATAGGCTCAAAGATGCACTAGTCAAAGAGACGTGCCAGTGAGAAACTGTAACGTTGTGTAGAAGCTGGAGAAAACAGGCAGAGGCAAGGATCTATGTGCAGATATTTCATGGACAAACTAGAACAAACAATCAACCAAAAGCCACAGGGAACAAAGAATAGAATGGCAGGCAAACAAACAACTAACGGCTTGATTTTTACCGTACATGTCTGCCATATGGACATCATCTTGAGAGTCACCACTGTGCATCGTGAAAAGCACTATACAAATAAACTTGAGTTGAATAACATTGAAATAGCATAAGTTAATATTAAGTTAAACATTTACTAATACATTATTAATTCAAATGTAAAGTTGTATCTGTTCAAATTTGTTAATTTACATGAACTAAGATGGACATTTTATTAACTAGCATTAACAAATATATATATATATGATTTATTAGCCATACGCAGGTATTTTGATGATGTTAGGTTTGTATTTCTCTCTTGACGAGTTCATTTATATTCTCATGTCTTTGATTTATATTTATTTCAAGTGATGATTAAAATCATCTAGTGAAGTGTGTTTTACTGGCCGCTGACTCCATTACAGTTTCAACAAAGATTCTGTTCTTTTCAGCTCATTTATTTTGTTGAACCTGAACAAGAAATCTTTAAACATGCTGCTAATAAAATGTTGTTGACCTGAAGCGCTTTCCCAATCTGAACAAACACTCTAATGCTGAACAGTGTGTGTTCCCATCATGCACTGCAGCTTGAAATGTCATGTGCTTCCTGTTATTAAAGCCATGATTGCCTTACGTTTCCTGCTTTAATTAACTGTTGGTTTTCTGTCTCACGGTTCAGAGATTTGACTTCACTTCAGCATCTCTCAGAAGCGCTGGGTTTCATAAATCTGCCTCCAGGTTCAACAGGAAAATAATGGCATAATGTTGGCAGATTGATAAACGCTAAACACTCTTTACGAGAACACTGAAGACGCTGAGATGAACAGAAGAGTTTGAGTCGTCAGAACGTTTATTTAAAAAGTGTCAGATGTTACATACATTTTTCACACTGACAATATTATAGAAAATATATGTATTGTTATTATTAATACAGAGGTAAACTGGAGGCAGAAGCTCAACACTGTTTCTGTCTTGGTTTCCAGTGATTCACTGAATCATCAACTGACTTTAACTGGAAGAATGACGTTTTGTTATTGACTAATTATTTTCCTGTTTGACACGGTAAAGCTGTTTTGACTCGAAACATCCTTAAATCAAAACATTTACTGGAGTGAACTGTACTGGATGAATAATGAAGATGATAAAAACAATAAAATTCGTCAAGTTTATGACTGAAAACAACAAAAATATCTGCCAATAGGGGCAGAAAAATTCATTTTGAAAATAAATGTGTTGAAACTGTGATTTATCTGAAGCTGAATAAATAATCTTTCCATTGATGTATGGTTTGTTATGATCGGACAATATTTGTCTGAGATACAACTATTAGAAAATCTGGAATCTGAGGGAGCAAAAAAAATCTAAATATTGAGAAAATCTCCTTTAAAGTTGTTCAAATGAAGTTCTTAGCAATGCATATTACTAATCAAAAATGAAGTTTTGATATATTTACAGTAGGAAATTTACTAAATATCTTCATGGAACATGATCTTAATATCCTAATGATTTTTGTCATAAAAGAGAAATGTATAATTTTGATCCATACAATGTATTGTTGTCTATTGCTACAGATATACCTGTGTTACTCATGACTGCTTTTGTGCTGCAGAGACACATATTATAAAAGAATTCTCACCTTTTTTTAAGAAAACAAAAGGTAATATCTTGTAATTTTGCTTCTCCAGTCATTGTGTGGTGATTTAAGGATGTTTAGATGCTGGAAAACAGTGTTGTTTAGCTGATCGTGTCTGTGGGTTTATTCTAAACCACTGAGGTTCAAAGCGTTCTTCAGTCATAATGAAGAGCTGGTCATCATTTCCGAAAGGAAACATCAGTCGCACATCATTATATAAACTCCTGCGTGGTTCAGAAGCAGCTCTCCATCTCCACACCATCACTTCTGAGTCCGTTAGCAGCGGCGGTGTCCAGAGCGTCCTTCATCTCTCGCTCCTCGCTCGGCTCCGGGACGCCGTTGATCTTGGAGAAACTCTGGCTGATCTCCATGAACGTCTTGTTTTTGGTCTCCGGCAGAACGACGAGCAGATAAACGGCTCCGGTGGCGCAAACCACCACAAACAGCAGGAACGCAAACGTCTGCAGCGCCTCCTGCACACACACACACACACACACACACACACACACACGTGTTGGTTTTTGTGGTTTATGGGGACTCTCCATAGGCGTAATGGTTTTTATTCTGAACAAACTGTGTGTGCTATTGCCCTACACCAACCCTACACCTAAACTTAGCCCTCACAGGAGACTTTGTGCATTTTTAGATTTTCAAAAAAACACCATTTAGTATGTTTTTTAAGCCTTTTGAATTACGGGGACATAGGCAGTGTCCTCATAAACCACCTTCATATTGTAATACCTCTGTCATACCCATGTCATTATACACATTTGTGTCCTCATAAACCACATAAACATGGACACACACACACACACACACACGCATTTCTAAACTGTAAAAGCTACAAGCAGAGATTTTGGGATAAACTGCAGCATCCTTACAGTGGATAAAGTAATTAATTTAGGGATTAAATTAAAAAAAATATTATTATAATATTATCTTAAAATAATTAAATAAAAACAAAATAAATTATTAATTATGTTTTCTTATTTAATTATAGTAATTAAACTGAACTTAATTTCAGAATTTAACTTAGGGATAAAATCAATTAAAATTTAATTATTAACTATTATTTATTTATTTACTACTTAATTATAGCAATTAAATTAAAATAATAAATATTTTAGATATAAAATAATTAAAATTTAATAATTTACTATTATTTATAGCAGTAAAATTTTAATTTACAAATTTATAGCAGTTCAATTAAAATAAAATAAATTAACTATTAATTATTTATTATTATTCAATAGTAGGAATTTTAAATAAAATTATTTTAAGGATAAAATAATTACATTAAATGTTTATTTATTATTATTTAATTACAGTAATTCATTTCAATGACAGTAATTATCTTAAAGATAAAATAATTGATTTACTCTTTTTTTATTAATTATAGTAGTGAAGTCAAGTCAGCTTTATTTATACAGTGCTTTTAACAATACAGATCATGTCAGAGCACTTAACAGTATCAGATTGGAGGATAGAGTGTCAGTAATGTATAATAATTAGATTAAACACTCAATTTTCAGTTAAAGGCATTTCATTATTGAATTCAGAGATGTCATTGTCTAGCTCAGTTTAGTTTAAATAGTATCTGTGAAATCAAATTGACGATAATCGCTGGAAATGAAGTGTCCCCAACTGAGCAAGCCAGAGGCGACAGCGGCAAGGAACCAAAACTCTCTCTGAGACAGAATGGAGGAAAACAACCTTGGGAGAAACCAGACTCAGTCGGGGCCAGTTCTCCTCTGGGCAGGATATTATTAGTAATTAATTAAATTGAAATAATTACAGATAATAATTATTGCAGAATGGATGGGTGGACAGATGCTGTCTATGTAGTGGACTGAATCAAATAGGATTTGCTCTAGTAATCTAGTAAACTCAGTCATGCATGTTTGAAGACACATGTCTGAAATATTCATATTTCTATGTGTAAAGCTGCAGAAGCACAGTGTTGCGTGGAGCAGTGAGTGATTCAGCTGCAGCAGAGACATTCAGATGCATTAAAGAGAATAAAAGTGCTTTTCTGTGTCATGCTCTGACCTGCAGTGGATTATAGGAATCAGATTATACGTGCAAGACTGAAGGCCTCACATCACCCTCACACAGCGTGTGTGTGTGTGTGTGTGTTTACTCTCACCTGTATGAAGGGGAACAGGAGTCCCACAGCGAAGTTTGACAGCCAGTTGACGGTTCCTGCGATCATGAACGCGGCCGGACGATACGACTGTTCAAACAGCTCCCCCGTCAACACGAACGGCACACCGCCTGACACACACACACACACACACACACACACACACACACACACACACACACACACACACATCAGTGCATCAAACTCATGATCACAGCAAACACAGGCTGATCTGTTATTAATCAAACAAAGTATTTTTTAAGGACAGTAACTACAGAATCACAATACAGTAATTCTGTCTAAAATCACAGAGCTTACTCATTCAGAAGAAAGCCATAGCCTCTATAACAGTTTTTTCAACTGCTCACACTCACAATCTTTACGTCACACAATTTCTGAAAGCTGACACAATTCTCTATGTAACACACAAATCTAACAGGAATTAATATTATGGCAAAGGTGTTTGCAAATGTTTGCTTTTGAGATGTGTTTGTGATATTTTGAATGCAGTGCTTCGTTTTGCAAGAGATGTGAGGTATTTTGCATTTTGTGTTCAGTTCTTGGATTTGTGTGCGAGCAGTTGACTGTAAACTGTAAATGTAAAAAAAAAAATTTGACATCCAAGATCTTACATCAGCTAAGCATGCAAGCAAGGTTTCTAAACCTTTTTTGTCATTGTGTTTTAAAGGTAAATAGATTTGGGTGTCATCTGCATAATGAAAGGACACTCCATGCTTCCTAAAAATTGAACCTAGTGGAAGCATGTCCAGTGAAAACAAGATGGGAGCCAAAATAGAGCCTTGAGGAACACCACAGGTAAGAGGTGCTACAGATGAAACAGCACGATCAATACCTACTGAGAAAGTTTAATTACTAAGATAAGATCTGAGCCAGCTCAGGGAACTTCCTTGGATGCCACACACTGAGGCGCGATAAAAGAATGCAATGCTGCATGTGCTTTACTGAACCAATCATAGCTTTAGAATAGGCCTATAAACACACATCTACACAAGCTTGATGTGTTTCTTTTCTTCTGTACTGTGTTATACTGTATTCACAAACACTAATGCTTACAATAAAACAAATTTGGTTTCAATCTTGGTTTCGTGTTTATCGTGAATTTTTCAACATTTTTCTGCCAATTACTTTCAATCTTTACAGAATGCACACAGGAGCTCATGAAAGAAGAGATTTAGGTTTTGAATAACCGCGTGTCTATGATATATCCAACAATATAAAAACAATATATTTTTAGTATCTGTGTCTGATTTTTATTATCGGTGTCTTGTCGCTGTCATTCTGTTGCACTGTGGAGCTTCTGCCACCAAAACAAATTCCTCGTCTGTGCAAACATACCTGGCAATAAAGCTCATTCTGATTCTGATAATATTGTGGCAAAGATGTGTTGCAACGTAAGAAATGTTTGCTTTTGAGATGTGTTTGTGATATTTTGAATGCAGTGCTTCATTTTGCAAGAGATGTGAGGCATTTTGCATTTTGTGTGCAATTCTTGGATTTATGTGTAAAGTTTTGAAAAAAAGAGGCAAAGTTTTGAATGTAAGCAGCTGAAAAAAACCCAGTAAATGAACAGTTTCACTCAATAACTGCTAATGAAATCAGGAGAATGTTGAACTCTAAAAGCCCCGTTCACACCAAGAACGATCACTATAAAGATAACGATATTAGCGTCCACACGAGCAGATATTAGCGTCCACGCTCGTCTGTCGCTTTAAATTCTCGAGCTCGTTATAGCAGCATGGATTCTGATTGGCTGTTAATGTTTGTATCGTTCATCAGCTGGAAAAAATCAATCTGAAAGTGATTCCAACAAAATAGTTCCTGTGTGCCTTTATCGTTATAGCTGTGATGTGGACTCTGCTATTCTCTAATACTCAGAACAATATTTACAGCTATTTCTTTATTGTTCTTGTGCTTGGTGTGAACAGGCCTTAAATCTTACTCTCGCTTACAACAAAACTGACCAAATCTTGTGATCAGTTCAACACTCAGCTTTTTAATTGCCTTTTGAGAATCATTTACTCGCGCTTTGAACAAAACAAACAAAAAAACAGCAAACTGACCAACATTTAGATCTCTTATTAAAACAGAACCAATCAATATTTATAATTCTAAACAGAACAATACAAACCATCATTTACATCTCTTAAAGTAACAAAATCACCTAATATTTGAATCTCTTAACAGAACAGAATAACTAATATTTTAAAACCTTTTCATTGAATGAAACAACCAATTTTTTAATTTCTTAATGGAACAAAATGTTTCGTTCAGAACTCTTCAAAATCGTATTTAAATCTCCTAACAGAACACACAATTGAATTAAACCGGCCATCTCAGTCCAATGTCATCATCAGTGCTGAACATCATCATAGCATATCAGTCAGTCTTTACAGAGATTTTCAAACTGTAATCTGAAATTTCTTAAAATCAGAAGAAACAAACAAAAAAGCAGTGTCTTACATAAGACTGAAAAGATCCACAAATCAGGGTGGATCCAAGTGTGTGTGTGTGTGTGTGTGTGAGAAAAACAAACAAACGAATGAGTGAGGAACATTAACACAGATTTGATGCATAGACACACACACACACACACACAATGAATCAGTGTAATGGAGGAATGAGAATGAAACCCTGAGAGAGATCAGCCCTCCCTCCAGCCGTCTGTCTCTGTCTGTGTGTGTGTGTGTGTGTGTGTCTAGTCTCTGTCCTCACGGCTCGTGTCCTGAGGATTGGACAGGGATTGAGCCGCACATCTATTTTTAAAAATCTGCTTTAATGTTTTTTGGACAGCAGGAAACATTTGACTTCCTGCACATCTGGATCAGTCACTTAATAACACAATGACCACAACCACACACACACACACACACACACACACGTGCACTCAGGTGAGGCTGACACCTGTCTGTCCATCATGATTCTCTCTCTCTCAGAGGTGTGTGTGTGTGTGTGTGTGTATGCGTCTGACATTAATAATTATGTCTGCCATCCAGTCAGGTCAGGAGACAGTGATGTAAATGAGATGCAAACCATCGGAGGGAAACAGTGACAGTTTCTGGATTCATATTCATATGGCTGTTCACTTCATTTCCTACTGTATATTAAAGTGAGTTATTAGAGATTCAGCATCGTTTCGTCCTTCTGAAGGTCAATGAGAGCGAGAGCTGGATACACGCCTCCAAATCAATGACTTATTCAGACAGACGAGGAACGGCTCCTTTATAATCTTATTATCAGAACTGACCCAGAGCAGTGACCTTTGACCTCCGACACATGATGAACACACACGTCTGTACCTGGACCGGAGCAGAAGGAAGCAATCAGAAGCAGAATGGAGGTGAAGCTGAGATACGGCATCCAGGAGAACCTGTCCTACACACACACACACACACACACACACACACACACACACACACGGCTTGAGATCAGAGTGATAAATGTGAAAACCAGTCATAAGGGTCAATTTTTTTGTGAAATTGAGATGTATACATCATCTGAAGCTGAATAAATAATCTTTCCATTGATGTATGGTTTGTTAGGATAGGACAATATCTGTCTGAGATACAACTATTAGAAAATCTGGAATCTGAGGGAGCAAAAAAATCTAAATATTGAGAAAATCTCCTTTAAAGTTGTTCAAATGAAGTTCTTAGCAATGCATATTACTAATCAAAAATGAAGTTTTGATATATTTACGGTAGGAAATTTACTAAATATCTTCATGGAACATGATCTTAATATCCTAATGATTTTTGTCATAAAAGAGAAATGTATAATTTTGATCCATACAATGTATTGTTGTCTATTGCTACAAATATACCTGTGTTACTGATGACTGCTGTTGTGCTGCAGGGACACAGATGTGTGTTTAGTGTGAGGATGTGACTGTGATTTACCTGATAATGCAGGAAGACTGTGAGGAGACTGAAGAAAACAGCCATGGCTGAAAAACCGAAGATCAGTAACGGCCTCCGACCGACTTTCTCAATCACTAAACCCTGAAACACACAGCGCTTCATTTCAGTTTAATCTGCACTGCTACAATCACTCTCAGTGCTGTTACTGGCACAAACCACCTCGGCAAATATACATGAAGCGTCACTGATTGTAAATAAATTACATGAATTAAATACAGTTTTAAATGTCTATTTATTTTTCTATTTTAAAATAATTAATTTTATTTGACAACATTTAAAAACAGGAATTACATAAAGAGTTTTAATATGTCTATTTATTTTTCCATTTAAAACCACAATTTATTATTTTATTGAACTACATCCTGTAATGTTAATTACATTAACAATGATATTTGACCAATTTAAAAAGAACCTGTTTTGTTTAGAAACATTTTAAAGCATGAACTACATAAACAGTTTTAGACGTCAACTAAGTATTCAATTTTAAAATGGCTTAAATTATTATTTTAACTACATTCAATAACAAATTAAATATTTTTATATTACAGTTTAAAATTAATTTATTACTTTATTTTACATTATTTTAAAACATTTTTACTATGTCTATTATTTTCCATTTAAAATGGCTTAATTTATTATTTCATTTAACTTCATTTTATAACATGAAGTCAGACATCAGGTATCACACACACACACACACACACACACACACACACACACACACACACACACACGTTTGCTTAAGCTAAGTGGGGACATTCCATAATAATGGTTTTTATACTGTACAAACCGTATGTGCTATTGCCCTACACCTAAACCTACCCCTCACAGGAGACTGTGCATTTTTACAATTTCAAAAAAAACTTTTAGTTTATTTTTAAACCCGTTTTACAAATGAGGACGTCCCCAAAGGGAGGTTTTTGGATATTTTGTCAGGGTTACCTCAATTTTGGGTATGAATTTGTCCCCAAAATATGGTTAAGTAGGTACACACACACACACACACAATTAGTGGATGATGCTGATATAGTTAGTAATGAACTAGACTCGATCTCTGCTCGTGTTCTGCTGGACGTTTATTTGTGATCAGAGAGCATCATGGGAGTATCACTATCACTATCACACTCACTCTGCTCCATTGTGCTGCTAATGCAGAATTCCCATGATGCTCTCTGATTCAGGCTGACCGGCCTGTGATTTCCCAGGAGCACACGGCTCTTCCCTTCTCCCTAAACTCATTACAGCACATCATTCCACAACACGGACGCTTTCAAAGCAGGATAATATGAGAATCGATGAGGCTGAGCTCAGTGTGAGCTGTAAAGCAGAAGACAGTAGAGGGATTGTTCAGATCAGGTCAGTGATGACTGGATGGGTCTGGTTCTCTCACCGATACGATGGCGGCCAGCGTCTCGATGCCGCCGGTGCTGAGCGTGATGTACGGGATCAGCGTCTGCTGGAAACCTGCCTCCTGGAGGATCCCGTTCGTGTAGTACCAGATCTACAGGACCAAACACATACTAACTCAAACACTTCATCATCATCATCATCCTGCTGCTTCCTTCATCCTTTCATCTGTCTGTCAGATCAGTGTTTATTAACCCTATCAAGCTGCTGGATCATTTCTGATACGTGCATTTCCTAGAAATGATCAAACTTTGCTGTTAAAGCTGTTTCTCACTCAATCTACTCCATTTTTCTGTCGGATGGGATAGTTTAGAGTTTATATCCAGTAAAAGCTCTTTTAATGTAATTGTAGAAACATCCAGCTTCAGCGGCTGCTTCTCGTGTCAAATCTTGACTGATTTTGATCAAGTTAATGTCAGAATAACTGCGCTCATATTTCCAGATGAACACTTACTGGACTGAAGCAGCTCGGCTTTACGTGATTCTCCATCAATCATTTTTTTACATCGAGTCATTTTAGTTTTCCTAGTTATTCACTGTTAATCACACAACTGTTCAAAAGTTTGGGGGTCATTGGAACGTCTTTTGAAAGGAATTAATGATTTTATTCATCAAGGATGCATTAACCCTTGTGCGACCTTATGGACATTTTTGTCCATTTCAGTTTTGTTTTTTGTTATAAGTGTGCCTGTGTTAATGCCAACTGCATACATTTTGGCTCAGGGTGTTAATTTTTTATTATTTTAATATTTCACCCTCATTTCCTTCAAAAAATAAATTTTACCCTCCGTACAAAAAATACTCACACTCAGGACCTTAAGGACAAAATGTCCCCATTAAAACCCATTGATGCAATTTTTGTTAATAGGCTTTCATTCTGCCGGCAAGGTTTCAAAATTGCTTTTTTTGCTATTTTTTACCAGATGGTGCCATTTTTTTCAGGTTTGGTCTATAAAGGGATTTTCTAGCAGGTTTAGAGTTCAACATGTTTCATATATAAAATATTGTTCATAAATCATTTTCAGAAACTTAAACCTGTATAACTTTTTTTGTTTCACTTTTTTTTTTACTTCAACAATAATCTGTCATGGGTCTTCTTTAAAATGAGACCACACTTAAGTCTCTGCTCCCAAGCTTCCAGTTTTTATGACCGTTTTTTTTTGACATGGACATTTTTGTCCACTTTGGACCGAAGTGTAACTTTTTTTAATTGATGCACAAGGGTTAAATTGATCAAAAGTGTCAGTAAAGACATTTACACACGTGGTCAGAATTGTTGGCACCCTTGGTAAATATGATCAAAGAAGGCTGTGAAAATTTATCTGCATTGTTAATCATTTTGAGCTATTTAAAAAAAAAAAAAAAAAAAAAAAAAAAAATCACAAAAATCTAACCTTTCATTGGAGAATAAGAATTTAAAATGGGGGGGAAATATCATTATGAAATAAATGTTTTTCTCTAACACACATTGGCCACAATTAACGGCACCCTTTTATTCAATACTTTTTAAAACCTCCATTTGCCAAAATAGTATAGGAGTTTTCTCCTATAATGCCTGATGAGGTTAGAGAACACCTGACGAGAGATCAGAGACCATTCCTTCATCCAGAATCACTCCAGATCCTTCAGATTCACAGCTTCTTCTCTTCAGTTCACACTCATTTTCTACAGGGTTCAGGTCAGAGGACTGGAATGGCCAGCAGAAGCTTGGTTTTGTGCTCAGAGACCCATTTTGGTGTTGTTTTTGAGGTTTGTGTTTGGATTATTGTACGGTTGGAAGATCCAAACATGGCCCATTAGAAGATTTCTAACAGAGTCAGTCACTTGTTGATTTTTTATCTGTTGGTATTTGATAGAATCCATGATGCCATGTATCTAAACAAGATGTCCAGGACCTCCAGCAGAAATATAGGCCCACAACATCACAAATACAGCAGTATATTTCATTGTACACATGGGGTACTTTTTATCCCTGTGTTCACCAAACCCATCTTGAGTGTTTGCTGCTAAAAAGCTCATTTTTTAGTTTCATCTGACCATAGAAGCCAGTCCCATTTGAAGTTCCAGTCGTGTCTGATAACTGAATATGCTGGAGTTTGTTTTTGGATGAGCTAGGAGAATGTTTCTTGAAACCCTCCCAAACAACATGTGCTGATGTAGGGGCTGTTTGACTATTTATTTGAAGATTTTCTGACCCCCGAGACTCAACTATTTTCTGCAGTTCTCCATCTGTGGTCCTTGGAGAGTCTTTAGCCACTCAAACTCTCCTCCTCACCGTGCATTAGGACGATATAGACACACGTCCTCTTCCAGGCAGTTTCCTAACATTTTCTGTTGATTGGAAATTCTTAATTATTGCCCTGATGGTGGAAATGGGAATTTTCACTGTTCTACCTCTTTTCTTAAAGCCACTTCACTAATTTGTGAATTTATCTTTTGCTGCACATCAGAAATATATTCTTTGGTTTTTCTCATTGTGATGGATGATTAAGGGAATTTGGGCTTTGTTTTCCCTCCTATTTATATTTCTGTGAAACAGGAAGCCATGGCTGGATAATTTCATGTTCATAATCACCCTGGAGTGCTCAAAATTGTGAATATGAATGGGAGTATACTTCAGAGATATTTTATTCATAAGAATTTCTACGGGTCAAGAATTTCTCTCATGACCCCAAACTGTTGCCCATTAGTGTGTGTGTGACTGTTCATGATAAACTCACAGCGTTGAGTCCGCAGAGCTGATAGCAGCTCATGACGACGATCACCGTGATCAGCTGCCAGCGGAGCGACCGCTTCCGGAAGAGATCGAGCACCGATGACGTCCTCTGAGTGTTCTGAGAGCGACTCTCAGCGTGCACCTCCTCCAGCTCACGAGCCACGTCTGACCGGCCCAGGAACGCCTGGAACGCTGAGACACACACAAAGACACGTACACACACACAGGATCAGTCATTGCATTGCATTATATGTTTGGATCATTTCATTCTCATCTTACTAAGATACATTGGAGATATAGCGTTTACATTACAAACATCAAATTGTCATCATATAAAGATCAGCATCTGCAGCAAATTCATATTTTTATCTCAATATTCTCACTATATCAGACTATATGAGCCATAAAAGTATCAAATAAGATACAAAACATACATTTTTTTTAAAGGTTTTTTTTTCTTCTAAAGGTAAATAAACCATTCATAAAAATAGATTTTGCTGATTATTATTTCATACATCAGGCATTACAGGTTTAAAGAGATATTTCTTCCTATTTAACCCTTAAATATGGTATAAATGAATGTGTTTAGTTTGATTCATATATTTTTGACTTGAATAACCACAGTTAATTGAGATGTGAATTAATGATTTTTTTCTGTGTATGTGTGCGATCAGAGATACTGATATGAAAGGACTGCAGAAGAGCAGCACTGAAGCACGGACTTGTCTGTCTCACACACACGCACACACACACGTTTCCTCACAGGAGTGGAGTTTTTGATTGGTGTTGTGATGTGATGATGTGCTCAGCCTCATTCTGTCATTCTGAACACACCTGATCTCATCATGAACACCAGAAACCACAACAAGCAGAAGAAAGCAGCAGAGCGTTTGATCCCAAACCTCCGGAAACTGACCCTGATGGCAAGTTTGAAGTTCTCGTTTGGCTCTCAGCGAAGGCGGTCGCATTTTCTTCCTCTCCCTACCCTTACCTCCCCTGCTTGCTCTCTCGTCTTGTCCTTGTCTAACACTTAAGAGACTCTCTCTGCACTATTCTACAAAACCAAAATTATGGATCTGATCAACTGGTCTCTTAACGTAATTGACACCATCTTCTCGACTAGAAGTTTGGGATCGGGAGAACCCAAGTGTCCTGCTGGGACTTTCGCAGCTGGCTACACGATGGACGCATGGGAGAGGTGGTGGGTCGTGTGTCTGGCGGCTCTTTCCGTGGAGGACATTGAAGACATCTACCTATTCGGAACCATGATAACTGGGTTTCTGCTGTTTGGATTAGGCGTTGCCTTGAGTTATCGGAGAATTCAGGAGACGGGAACAGCTGTCCAAAACCTCACAAGGCTGCCCATCATGATTGAAGCAGTGGGCAGAGCGGTCGCCTCTGAGACAGAGACTATTAACCGCAATATGGATTCGATCACGGCTAAGCTCTCGGCTTTGGAAAGGAAAATTGATGGACAAGGAGATCTGAATGGACAATAAGAATAGCTGTGAAATTAGAAGGCAGCTGTTTGCCCAAAGACCAAACAATCTTATCTCTTTTCGGCTTCCCAAAACAACAGACAGCTTGGCAAGGTTGCTCTGGAATCTAACTCCCCGGATGAATGCTGCAGGGAGACGCTCTTTCTTCCCTCCCCCCTCAACAGACACCTTGTGATTGTCGAGCGTTTGGGTTCCGGCCAAGGTCGTTTCCATGGCAATTGCTATGTCGCACCACAAATCTGCGGACTGAGACAACTTGTTTGGAATGCCAGCACGGCGAATCTCTAGGCACACGAACTTACACATACACACACTCATACGCTCATACATACAGATATTCATTCACCTCCCATTACCCCCATCCAACGCCTTTGCCGCTTCTTCCCGTCAGTCTGATAACGGGTCTGTGTTAGCGCTGTAATGGCTGCAGACCGGATGGCTGTTCGTCTGAACTGGATTACTCTCACCCTACTGCAAGTTGTGTGTTCCTGTATTGATTGTGCTCTATGCTGAGGTTTTTGTCTGTTCTCACACTGTACTCCCGTTCAGGAGCATAGTGTGAGGATTATTTTTTTCTCCTTTCTTTCCTCATGTTGTGCTGTATTCTTCTTCTCGATTGCATTTCGTTGCCTTGTACCTACATGTGCAATGACAATAAATTGAATCCAATCCAATCCAAAGTTAGACGAGAATAAATGACTTAAATGAGAGTTTAATGAGCCGTTTTCACTCAAAACCAGTCTAGAGTTCGGCACAGTCAATGTGACTGATTGTTTTATTGATAATCACACTCTGCTAGATCTGATTACCTTTCATCTCTTATTTATTCAAGGCATTTATTCAATGCAGTGGCTAAATTAATGAAAAATAAAGCATCGACAGGTGTTGACATTTCCCAACAGCACAGCAGTAATGACTTTATGAACTACTTTACTTCCAAGATCGATACTATCAGAGATAAAATTTTAATCAGCCGTCAGCTACAGTACCGCATCAGATAGTGCACTATAGATCCCCTGAGGAACAATTCTACTCATTCTCTACTATAGGAGAGGAAGAATTGTATAAACTTGTTAAATCATCTAAACCAACAACATGTATGTTAGACCCTATTCCATCTAAAATACTAAAAGAGCTGCTTCCAGAAGTCATAGATCCTGTTTTGGCTATTATTAATTCATAATTGTTATTAGGATATGTCCCCAAAACCTTCAAATTGGCTGTAATTAAGCCTCTCAAAAAGCTGGTTTCTCCCAAGGTTTTTTCTCCATTCTGTCACTGATGGAGTTTTGGTTCCTGTCGCCTCTGGCTTGCTTAGTTGGGGACACTTCATTTCCAGCGATATCGTTGACCTGATTGCACAGATACTATTTAAACTGAACTGAGCTGGACGATGACATCTCTGAATTCAATGATGAACTGCCTTTAACTGAAAATTGAATGTTAACTGTTGTCCTTTTGCATTATTGACACTATTTTCCTGTTTAATACTGTAAAGCAGCTTTTACACAATCTGTATTGTTAAAAGTGCTCTATAAATAAAGGTGACTTGACGGTCACTGTGTGTGAACATCAGGACAGAATCCGTGTGTGTGTGTGTGTGTGTGTGTGTGTGATGATGAAGACCTTTCTCCGCTCCCGCCTCGTCCCGGCGCTCCACCAGCAGGAATCTCGGACTCTCGGGCAGAAACGGCAGGACACACAGCTGCAGCAGGGCAGGAAGTGCCAAGAAACCGAACAGGAAGTTCCATCTGCTTTCCTGCAAGAACACAGCAGACGTTCAGAGAGATGCACACAAGGTTCAGTCAGACACAGCTGATACGAGCAGAGGAAGAACCACGACCGGTTTGACCCATAACTCGAGTTTCAGGAGCCACATGTTCTTAAAAAATAAATAATAAAAAAAAAAAACTTACAGTAATGCATCCAAGGTTTACAAATGAGGATTTGTATGTTCTGTATATTTATATTTTATTATTTTTATTGATTTATATTTCAATTCACCACATGAAAGCAGAAATACACAATAAAGCCTGATGTTTCAAGAACTGCATGGTCTTTTTAACCAATATTGTTTATGACTTTTCCAGTCATTCCTGATCTACCTGATAAAGATTAGCATTTATATTTTTAACTCACATTTTCTAACCAATAAAATATTACTGAGCTTGGCATAACTAGACAAATGTATATTCAAGATAAAAGCGCCCATGGTGTTTTAAGGGTTTGTTAATTTACATGCGTTTTCCAATCAGTCCTGCTTTACTGGATAAGGAATAAAGGACTTTTACTCACAATTTCTAGCCAATAAAGAATTCTTGGCATCACTACATCAATGTATATTCATTATAAAATTGCCCATGGCGTTTTCAGATTTGATGAATTTTCATGACTTTTCCAAGTCTTTAAAAATGAGGCTGGTTTTTCAAGACTGTGAATCCTGATTGTTCAGAGATTCAGAGATGTTGAAATAAGACCGATGCTGATTGTGTAGCAGCTTTATCTGATGTGAAAGCTAGTGGAGGAGAAGGAGCTTCCCCTTTGATCCACAGCATCATCTGCAGGAGGAACGCTCGCGGCTTCTCTGCTGTCTGGGGCTCTGACACCAGCCTGCTTTACGATTAGGAACATCATCTAAATCAGGAACGTCTTTAAGATCACGACCCGACAGAACAGCTGTCTGATCTCACACACCAATCACAGAGCTCCAGACCCACTCCAGACAACCTCCAATCTGTCTTATTTCACTATCATTCAGATTCTACTATAGGTTTTGTTAATATTTACATTTTATTTTGATATTACCTGCTTATTTGATTGCTAATTTTAGATACAATTTTAATAATTATGTGTTTGTCTTTTTTTATGCAGTGGTCACCAAAATGATTAGAACACTAGTATTTTCAGCAGCTAAAGATGGTTTTAAGTCAGTTATTTCTATATTTTGCTGTAGTCATCATCCAGTCTGTCTGGAATGACATGAAGAAACAGAACAAACTGAGACTAAATCCAGAAGAACTGTGTCTCCAAGACGCTTCAAGAAACCTCCTGCAAAGCTACAGAACTGTTAAAAGTTTTAGACATTTGTGTAAAAATGCTGTAAAATGAGGATGCTGTCAAAAATAAAGTCATAAATAGATTTTCTTTATCAATTAACTTTTATTAACCCAATTAAATCAACATTTATTGAGCTGAAAAGAACGCACGTCACGCCTCTGTTCATCAATCTGCTCTGGCTACCAATAGCTGCTATCATTAAATTCAAGGCATTAATGTTTGCCTACAGAACCACCACTGGCTCTGCACCCCTTTACCTAAATTCATTAATTCAGACTTATGTGCCTCTAGAAGCTTGCGTTCTTCAAGTGAACGACGCATTATTGTTCATCCCAAAGACACACAAAAACACTTTCACTGACTTTTTCATGAACTGTTCCCATCTGGTGGAATGACCTGCCCAACTCGATCCGAGCAGCCGAATCCTTACCATCTTCAAGAAACGGCTAAAAACTCATCTGTTCCATCTTTACTTGACCCTCTAACTCTAGCACTCTCTATTCTAATTTTATTTTATCTATATGTCTTTTTATTTAAAAAAAATGTAATAATAATAATAATAATAATAATAATAATAATATGCACGTTGTTGCTCTTTTGTTGGTTTTGATTGCTTCTTATGTCCTCATTTGTAAGTCGCTTTGGATAAAAGCGTCTGCTAAATGACTAAATAAATAAATAAAATAAAAAACATTTGGTGTGAGCATCCTTTGTATTTAAAGCAGCTTTTGTCCTCGGTGCAATGGTTTTAGTTTTAGTTAACTATAATAATTCTGCTTCAAACGATTTAAAATCAGACAAAACAAGCATCAAAATCAGCCGAAACTACTCAAAATCAAAATCTGTCTTATTTTAATTCATGTCTTTGAAGAAGCAGGATTCTCATGGTCTTGAAAAACCCAAATATATGAGGAATATAAAAATATAAAATATAAAAAAATATAAAAAGTGTAATTTCTAGACCTGGAAAAGCCTTACAAATAGCTAAAATCTTCAAAACTCCATAGGCATTTTTATAATGAATATGCATCTAATTATGCCAAGCTCTAAAATATTTTATCAGACTGAAACTGTGAGTAAAAAATATTTTTAAAAACCTTAATCTATAAAATCACAGATGACAGGAAAAATCATGTAGATTCAGTCTGGTTAAAAAGAGCAGGGACCCTGCAGATCATTCAGAGTGATCCGCTAAAAACATGCAAGTGTGAAGAGAAACACGGTTCAACTGATGGAGCTGCTGCTTTGACTGATACTTTTCAACACTGAATAAGATACAAATGTGTTTATGATTGGATGAATCTGTGAAGAATCAGAACTTTTGACAGACAGATTTGAATATTTGTCAGATTTTTTTTTTTTCAAAATCTTTCGTACCCCAAACTTTTGAATGGTAGCATATCATGGTCTCCAGAAAAAATATTAGTGTTTTTCAGCTGCTTCCACACAAAATCTGTCCTCGTCACACAGTTTCTGAAAGCTGTCACTCAAACAGCAGAAGCACAAACCAGATCTACAAAACCAGACACTAATTCTCAGCCTTTGACTCAAGTTTTCAGTTTCATAAAACACTTTTTGTAAAACACAACACACAGTTCTCTACGAAACACACAAATCTAACAGGAATTAATATTATGGCAAAGGTGTTTGCAAATGTTTGCTTTTGAGATGTGTTTGTGATATTTTCAATACAGTGCTTCATTTTGCAAGAGATGTGAGACATTTTGTGTGTAATTCTTGGAATTGTTTTGGCAAAGTTTTGAAAATGTGTGTAAGCAGCTGAAAAAAACTGTAAGCTGCACAAATCAGCATATTTAAATGATTTCTGCAGATCATGTAACACTGAAGACTGGAGTAATGATGCTGAAAATACAGCTGCAGATCACAGAAATACATTACAATTAAACACATTCACATAGAAAACAGATATTTTACAGTATAATAATATTTCCCTATTTTTCTTGTATTTTTGATAAGGTTGCAAAGGGGTGGAAAATTTCTGGTAAATTTCAAGAAACTTTCCAAAAATCCACGGAAGATTCCCAAAAATCCTGGAAAGTTTCCAAAATTTTTGTAATGTTTCCGAAATTTACTGGAAAATTTCCACCTTTTTGCAATTGTATCAAATAAATGCAGCCTTGCGGAGCAGAAGAGACTCACCTGTCCAAAGATCTCAGGCAGTCCGAGCACCTGCCCGATGAAAACACCCAGACAGATGAAGATGGCGTGAAACTGACCGATGGAGCCGCGCACCTGCCGAGGAGAAATCTCCCCCAGATACATGGGCAGCACGCTCAGAGCCACACCTGACAGATTTGAGATAGAAAATAAGTGTTTTTATTCTTATGAAGGCTTTGTGAATCCAGTCTCCATTTGCTCTCACTGGCGTCTATGAGAAACGATTGAGATATTAATGTGTGATTGTTTTGTACTGTGAGCTAATGAGCTGTGATGGGCTGATTATCTTTTGCAGCCAATCAGGACTGACCTGAATCCATGCCGATGATAAACCGACCAATGATGAGCATCTCGAAAGATCCAGCCATCTCTCCCAGAGCCAATAGGAGCGCAGCGATCAGAGCCAAAACGTTGTTGGCCAGAAGAGTTCCTTTCCTACACACACACACACATTATTATTAATCGCATGTTTCCTCAAAAAAAAAAATCATAATTTACTAACAGTGACAATGAATATGAGCTGAATGTGAATAAATGCTGACAGCGATAGACTAGAACCACAGTCAGACCCCTGAAATCTCCTCATGAACACCAAAACAAGAATCTCCAAACCTGAGGAACATCAACTGACGTACTGTAATATCTGCTGAGCCACATCCACACACCTGAAGACCACTGAGACAGGACGAAACACCTAGGAACCATACAATACACCCCAGCAACAGCACACTACACCCTAGCAAGCACACATTAAACCCTAGCAAACACACACTACACCCTAGCAACCACACATTAGAACCCTAGCAAACACACACTATCACCTAACAACCACACAATACAACCTAGAAACCACACACTACATTCTAGCGACCACACACTTCACCCTAGCAACCGCACACTACAACCTAGCAACCACACAATACACCCTAGCAACCACACACCACACCCTAGCAACAACACAATCAGAATCAGAATGAGCTTTATTGGCCAGGTATATTTACACATACAAGGAATTTGTTGTAGTGACAGAAGCTCCACAGTGAAACAGAGAGACAGCAACAGGACAGGACACAGATAATAAAAGAATATTATACAAATATACAAATAGGCAATGTACAAAACAGCAAAAACACATATATAATATAGACAATTATGTGTGTAGAGTTATGATATGTGCAGATTTGAAATGAAAAAAATAAGTGTGGTGAATGGATAATGTATTAGTTGTGTGTTCCACGTTTATTATTGAGTGTTCATGAGATGGATTGCCTGAGGGAAGAAACTGTTCCTGTGTCTGGTCGTTCTGGTGCTCAGAGCTCTGTAGCGTCGACCAGACGGTAACAGTTCAAAGAGGGAGTGTGCTGGATGTGAGGGGTCAAGAGTGATTTTACCAGCCCTTTTGCTCACTCTGGATAAGTACAGTTCTTGGAGAGTGGGGAGGGTTGTACCAATGATTCGCTCAGCAGTCCGGACTACCCTCTGTAGTCTTCTGAGGTCAGATTTGGTAGCTGAGCTGAACCAGACAGTTATTGAAGTGCAGAGGATGGATTCGATGATGGCAGAGTAGAACTGTTTCAGTAAGTCCTGTGGCAGGTTGAACTTCCTCAGCTGGAGAAGAAAGTACAGCCTCTGCTGGGCCTTTTTAACAATGGACTCAATGTGATTGTACCACTTCAGGTCCTGGGAGATAGTGGTGTCCAGGAATCTGAATGACTCCACTGCAGTCACAGTGCTGTTCATGATGGTGAGTGGGGGGAGAGCAGGGGGGTTTCTCCTGAAGTCCACGATCATCTCCACAGTTTTGAGCGTTGTTAAGCTCCAGGTTGTTAAGACTACACCATACAGCCAGCTCCTTAACCTCCTGTCTGTAAGCAGACTCGTCACCGTCCTGGATGAGGCCGATCAGTGTGGTGTCGCCTGCAAACTTCAGGAGCTTGACAGAGGGGTCTTTAGATGTGCAGTCGTTGGTGTAGAGGGAGAAGAGCAGTGGGGAGAGAATGCAGCCCTGAGGAGCTCCAGTGCTGATGGTGCGGGTGCTGGATGAGAATTTTCCCAACCTCACTAGCTGCAGCCTGTCTGTCTGTCAGGAAGCTGGTGATCCACTGACAGACGGAGGTGGGTACAGAGAGCTGAGTTAGTTTATTCTGAAGGGTGTCCGTCACGATGGTGTTAAAAGCGGAGCTGAAGTCTACGAACAGGATCCTCACATAAGTCCCTGGTATGTCCAGATGCTGCAGGGTGAAGTGCAGTCCCATGTTGACAGCATCATCCACGGACCTGTTTGCTCTGTAGGCAAACTGCAGGGGGTCCAGTAAGGGTCCAGTGGTGTCCTTCAGATAAGCCAAAACCAGTCTTTCAAATGATTTCATGACCACAGATGTTAGAGCCACAGGTCTGTAGTCATTAAGTCCAGTCATTTTGGGTTTCTTTGGGACGGGGATGATGGTGGAGCGTTTGAAGTAGGAGGGGACTTCACACAGCTCCAGTGATCTGTTGAAGATCTGTGTGAAGATGGGGGTCAGCTGGTCAGCACAGGTTTTAAGGCAGGCTGGTGACACACCGTCTGGGGCTGGTGCCTTCCTTCTATTGTTCTTTTTGAAGACCTGGCGCACGTCATCTTCACTGATCTGAAGTGCATGTGTGGGGGGAGAGGGGGGTTGCTGGAGGTGTTAATGGTTGTGTGGAGAGGTGTTCAGGGCGGGTGTGGGGTGTCTTTTCAAACCTGCAGTAGAACTCATTCAGATCGTCTGCCAGTTGTTGATTCTCCACAGTGCGGGGGGATGGTGTCTTGCAGGGCTGGACTGGGACAAAAAAAATCGGCCCTGGCATTTTGGCCCAGACCGGCCCACTACATACGATCAAAATACCCTAACGAAGTATTATTACTTCGTTACAATACACCACTGTGTGTGTTTGTGTGTGTGTGAGAGAGAGAGAGAGAGAGAGCCCAAAAGGGGAGTTGTTTAAAGATGTGATTGGGTCAGCCCAATGTCGATTAAGAAAATAACCAATGGGCTGCTGATTAAATGTCTCATGGGCCGGTCTGTCTGGGGGGAAAAAAAATCCTAAACCGACTTTGACAAATACATTAAACAGCCGCAAAAACCACAGCGCTGTCAACTATTTAGGCAGAAAAACTATAGGCTGCTAAGAGTTTTATGGGCCGATCAGACAAATATGGTATGAGATGATGTATAGGCCCGGCCCAAAAAGTACGTCGGCCCAGCGGGAAAATGCCCGGTCTGCCAGATGGCCAGTCCGCCCCTGGTGTCTTGTAGCTGGTGATATCTTTCATACCTTTCCACACTGAAGCAGGATCACTGGAAGATATTTTTTTCCTTAGATTGTCAGAATAATTCTTCTTTGCCGCTCTGATCTCCTTTTCCAGTGTGTATTTGGCCTGTTTATACAAGACTCTGTCCCCATTCCTGTAAGCATCTTCTTTGGCCTGACGGAGCTGTCTGAGTTTTGCAGTGAACCATGGTTTGTCGTTGTTGTAAGTTAGTTGAGTCCTGGTAGGAATGTACATATCCTCACAGAAACTGATATAAGATGTTACAGTCTCTGTGAGCTCGTCCAGATCATTTGCAGCAGCTTCAAAAACAGTCCAGTCAGTGAGAGAGAAACAGGCTTGTAAATCCCGCTCTGTTTCATTAGTCCATCTTTTAACAGTTCTTAATGCAGGTTTAGCAGATTTGAGTTTCTGCCTGTAGGTTGGTATAAGATGAACCAAACAGTGATCAGAGAGTCCTAAAGCTGCTCGTGGAACCGAGTGATATGCGTCCTTTATCGCTGTGTAACAGTGATCCAATATATTACTGTCTCTGGTGGGACATGTGATGTGCTGTCTGTATTTTGGCAGTTCACGGGAGAGATTTGCTTTATTAAAGTCCCCAAGAATGATTAAAACCGAGTCCGGGTGTTGTTGCCCACTCTCTGTGATCAGATCAGTGAGTTTCTGTAAAGCTGAGCTCACACGTGCGTAGACACTCACGAGAATGAATGAACAAATCTCCCGCAGTGAATAGAATGTCTTGCAGTTAATGAAGAGTGTTTCTAGATCTGAACAGCACATCTTCTTTAACACAGTTACATCTGTACACCACCTCTCATTGATGTAAAAGCACGTCCTGCCGCTGCGCGATTTCCCCGTTGATTCTGCCTCGCGATCTGCTCTGATCAGCTGGAAGTTAGGCAGATATAGCACGCTGTCCGGTATGGTGTCGTTCAGCCAGGTTTCCGTGAAACACAGAGCAGCAGAGTTTGAAAAATCCCTGTTTGTCTGGGAGAACAGAAGGAGTTCGTCTGTTTTGTTGGGTAGAGAGCGGAGATACGCCAGATGGATGCTAGGCAACACCATACGAAATCTACACTGGCTCGCTTCCCTGTCTGCGTGTCCTGAAGCGTTTCAACAGAGTTACGGCTCCGCCAACAACAATGTCCAGCAAAACGTCCGAATAGTCAAAAACCGGTAAAAGATTTTGTGGTGTGTTCTGCCGAATGTTCAGCAGATCATCCCTGGTAAAACTGATCACGTTTGAGAAACAAAAAACAGGAAAAACAAACAAAAACAGTACAAACACTGAAGAGCAAAGCACAGTAGCTGCCATCTGCGGCACCATCTCAGATCAGATAGTCTAATACACCCTAACAACCACACAGTACACCCTAGCAACCACACAAGTCGTGGCCTAATGGTTAGAGAGTCGGACTCGTAATCCAAAGGTTGTGGGTTTGAGTCTCGGGCCGGCAGGGATTGTAGGTGGGGGAGTGAATGTCCAGCGCTCTCTCCACCCTCAATACCACGACTGAGGTGCCCTTGAGCAAGACACCGAACCCCCAACTGCTCCCCGGACGCCGCAGCATAAATGCTGCCCACTGCTCCGGGTGTGTGTTCACGGTGTGTGTGTGTTCACTGCTGTGTGTGTGTGTGTGTGTTCACTGCTGTGTGTGTGCACGTTGGATGGGTTAAATGCAGAGCACAAATTCCAAGTATGGGTCACCATACTTGGCCGTATGTCACTTCACTTTTCACTTTTCACTTTCACAATACACCCAAACAACCGCACACTACACCCTAACAAGCATGCACAGACACACAGACACATGCACACACACAGAGCAGTCAGTGGTTTTGACAGACTTTGTGCTGCTGTTGTTGTGAATTAGTCCGCCGCGCCGCACAGACACTGATGATCCCTGACAGCGACTGACCGCTCATCTGCTCTCAGCCGCCATCTCCATGACGACTGCGCTCCGCCACCACCTGTGCAGAGCTAATAATGATCACCGTAACCGTAAGCAATAATTAAAATAAACATGTCAGAATAAAACATGAAATATCTTACTAGTTCAGCTGCATTAAACAACATCAGAGAAACATCTGACTGTTGTTAAATTATTAAAATGTTAATTAAATCACAAAAATATAAAATTAAATTCTTAAAAGTCATTTTAAGAAAAAAACACTTGACAGAAAAACATGAAAAAAGTTGTGAAAAACATGCATTAAATTATTGAAATATTAAACTAATTAATATATTACAAATATTAAGGGAAAGGGAAGTGGTGTGTGGCCAAGTATGGTGACCCATACTGAGAATTTGTGCTCTGCATTTAACCCATCCAAGTGTACACTCAGTAGTGAACACACACCCGGAGCAGTGGGCAGCATTTATGCTGCGGCACCCGGGGAGCAGTTGGGGGTTTGGTGTCTTGCTCAAGGGTCTCACCTCAGTCGTGGTATTGAGGGTGGAGAGAGTGTTGGTTATTCACTCCCTCACCTACAATCCCTGCCGGACCTGAGACTCGAACCCACAACCTTCAGGTTACAAGTCCAGCTCTCTATCCACTAGGCCAGGACTGCCCCTTTACCCCTTTATAAATTAATATATATCAATAACCAACATCAGAGAATTCTGAACATGTGAATGAGCTGTTAAATGACTGAAATATTAATATTAAATCTCAGGGCGAGATTCAATATTTTTCAGTCAGTATTTGAGCAGGTAAAAGCGTTTAGGAACCTCTGCTCTGAAATGTAACAAATGGCCAGACGTTTGTTCTCTGGTTTTGTAGAATAAAAAGAGAGTTTAATGTGAACATACAGCAGGACTGATTGTGTTCATGTGAGTGTGTGTGTGTGTTTACATGAGTGAGTATGTGTGTGTGTGTGTGTGTGTGTTTGTGAGTGCGTGGTTATATGAGTGGGTGTGTGAGCACCAGTGTGAGTGAGTAAGTGTGTGTGTGTTTATATGAGTGAGTGTGTTTGTGTGTGTGTGTGTGTGTGCGCGTTTATATGAGTGTGTGTGTGAGCGTGAGTGTGTTTATATGAGTGTGTGTGTGTATATGAGTGTGTATATGAGTGTGTGTGTATGTGTGTGTGTTTATGAGTGAGAGTGTTTATGAGTGTGTATCGTTAAATGAGTGTGTGTGAGGATGTGTGTTTATATGAGTGAGTGTGAGTGTGTGTTTATAAGAGTGAGTGTGTTTATATGAGTGTGTGTTCAGTTGTTCTGTGGCTTCTCTCAGTAAATCTGCTCTGTGTCTGTGAGCTACAGTCGTGTCCGTCACCTGTCAGCAGATCCACTGATCCGCACGCTTGGGTTCAGCTGTGGCGTTCCCACTGTTAACTCTATAAGATCCAGAGTTTCTCACAGCTCTGGATTTAAACATGGACTACAAACATTCCGCAGGGATTTCAGTCCATGTCGACTAAATCACATGCTGCTATTTTGCACACATGCTGTTCCAGTCCGCTCCAAAGCTGATGTCATGTGTGTGTGTGTGTGTGCGAGAGAGGGAGTGAGAGAGTGTGTGTGTGTGTGTGTGTGTGTGTGTGTGCGAGAGAGGGAGTGAGAGAGTGTGTGTGTGTGTGTGTGTGTGTGTGTGAGAGAGGGAGTGAGAGAGTGTGTGTGTGTGAGAGAGAGTGAGTAAAGAGCCAGGCAGAAGATGAGGGCGCCACAACCTCAGATACCATCACTGACCCCAGCTCAAGAACACATGGGCACACCAGCACTCCTGCGTCTCCCAAGATAAAGGCTTCGAGAGATAACATCACTGAGCTGGAGCAGGACTTCTTCCAGTTTAAAGAGGAAACTAACAACAACCTTCATCAGCTCCTGAACGTGACCAGTGTGCAACAACTTCAACAACTCTGCTCTGCTGTAAGACACCTGGAGGAGGACAATCAAGAGCTGCGGCAGGAGCTGAGGAGGGTGAGAGAGGAACTGGCCACACACTGGAGAGACTGCTGGAGGAGACCAGAACACAGCTGCACACAATACAACAGCAGCAGTGTGTGAGCACACAACCCCACAGCAGCCCCACAACCACAACTCAACACCACACACAAACACCCAGCGCCTTCACAAACTCAGCTCAACAGCAGCGGTGTGTCAGCACACAATCTCAGAGCTCCTTCACTCCTGCAACCCGTCAGTCTCCTCAAGCCCATCAGAACCTCAAGAGGAAAGACAGCAGCAGCACTCAGATTCATCCACCGACTCCAACATCATCATCCACGAGCAATGGCAGAGAACAGAAGAGAAAAGACAACATCGTCATCCTCTGCGACTCCAACGGCCACCATCTTGACCCCAGACGACTGTTTCCGGGGAGATCCATGAAGTTCTGGTGTCCTACCTCACACTCTGCTTTAAGACTACTGCAAGAGGGTGTGTTAGGTGCCCCGTCACACATTATTATTCACAGCGGAACAAACGACCTCAGCATCAGAAAGGTGGACGTCACAAAATCTCTGTCCAACACGGTGAGAACAGCTAGCAGGAACTACCCCAGAGCCAAAGTCATCATCTCAAGCCTTCTACCTCACAGAGACGTACCACAAAGGATCATCATTGTGGAGATAGCTAACATCTGTGCTCCAATACCGAATGTTCACATAGCCAACCATCAGCAAGTCACACATCAGCATCTCTACGACCATATCCACATCCAGCGAGAGGGCATGAGACTGTTTGCAAAAACCAGAGGCATCAACCCTGAACAGCCCTCAGAAAACACATCTGGACCAGGAGGAGAGAGTTGAGCTTCCCAGCAGCCAGACGGACAGCTACACCTCTGTAGATCAGACTCCAGCGACCTTATCCAGATTAAACAACATGCTGAAACTTATATGTGATAATCTATTAGCTTAAGCACACAACGGGTCTATAGTCAAGAATGATCATTATTTCTTAATGACTTGTTTGTTTATTTATTAACTTATTTATTTTGCTTATTTATTTGTTTATTTTTTAAAATGTAACATTTGTAAAATGGATCCACTCACTGTATTTCTCTATATTCTCTATATTATCTTTTTAATTGATTAATCTATATATATTTACATGATTGTGTCATGAACTCGTACATTATTCTGGTAATTACAATAATACTCAATGCCATCGTTTAAATTAACATGTTATAACATTCAAGGGATGTTCTCTTCAGCTTTTGGGGAGAAAATGTCAAACTCTGATTTTGTTAATATTGTATATAGTTCAGATGTAATTATATTACTTGAGACATGTAGTCGTTCAGACTCAGAGAGCTACGTATAGCATCAATCAAACAGCCTAATGTTAAAAACAGAAGAGATTCAGGAGGAATCATCGTTTGGTTCAAAGACCACCTGTGGCAGTATATTCAGCCTGTGAAAAAGGGAAAAACACTTATTTGGATAAAACTTAAAGAGAGTTTGTGTTTAGATGAGGACCTGTACCTATGTGCCACATATATCCCCCCACATGAGTCGCCTTATTACAATGAAGACCTCTTCTCAAGCTTACAGTCAGAGATCATATACCTTCAGTCTCTATAGGCCCAGTTCTGTTAATGGGGATCTGAACGCTAGAACAGGGAGAGAAGCAGACTACATTAGTTCAGAGATAAATATATTAATAGTTCACATACGTACCAACAAAAACACTTTACTAAAGCACAACAGAATTATGACAACACCGTAAACAGACATGGAAAACAGGTCCTGCAGCTCTGCAAAAGCCTGGTCTATACATAGTTAACGGCAGAGTAAAGGCTGATTCTCTGTCGACTCACCTACTGCTCCTATCTGCAGCAGCACAGTGGATTACGCCATTACAGATCTAGACCAAAGTAAAATCAACTACTTCACAGTGATGCCACAGCTACTGTTATCAGACCACAGTCACATAGCCCTCAGTCTGAACAGGTCAGTGCATCTTCTGCCATCTTCAGAGCACCGTACCACCTCCGCTCCTAATTTATATGGAATAAAGACAGTCCTGCTCAATATGAAGCTGTGCTCCACAGCACTCATGTGGAGAACATGATAGACTCATTTCTACTGACTTCATTTGGTGAAGAGAAGAAAACAATCAATTTAGCAACAGAACAATTAATTATAAGTTTTTCTACAGTGATCAGAAAAGCCCTGAGAAAAAGAAAACATTACAGATGTAAAAAAGAAACTGCTAAAACTGGTTGGTTTGATAAAGAATGCCAAAAAATAAGAAAAGAATTTCGATCATTATCAAATAAAAAACACAGACACCCTGCAAACCAACAAACACGAGCCACATATCAACAAACCCTTAAAATATACAAGTCACTGCTAATACAGAAAAAAGCTGATCACATCAAAATAAAGCTTAACAAGATTGAGGAGGCAGTCGATCAAAATTTTTGGGAATTATGGAATAATTTAGATAAATTCAAAGCAGCTAAACACATTCCCATCCACGACCCAAACATCTGGACTGAACATTTCAGAAAACTCTATTCACAAAATGAACCAACCGCTACCCAAAAACATCTGACCTCCAGATCACATGACCTAGAATTCCCCACAAGAGAGCAGCTAAACCATTTAGACAAACCCATAGCATTACATGAACTAATAGGCCAAATTAAATCCCTGAAAAATAAAAAATCCTGTGGCTTGGATGGAATATCTAATGAGATGCTGAAACACTGCAGCTCCAAACTGAAAGATGCTATTCTGAAAATATTCAATCTCGTATAAAATCAGGACACTTTCCTGAAATTGGAAAGAAAATCTAATAACTCAAATTTTTAAACAAGATGAGAAATACGACCCCAACAATTCTCCTCGGAAAACTATTCAGCTCTATTATTAAAGACAGATTATTTCAGTTCATTCAAGAGCACAATTCTAAACAACTGTCAGATTGGATTTATGCCAAAACAGAGAACATCAGATCACATTTACACACTCATACACTCATACAGAAATACCTTCAGCAGACAAAACCAGGACAAATATTTGGCTGCTTCATTGATTTCCAAAAAGCCTTTGATTCGGTATGACACAATGGACTTTTCCTAAAACTTATCCAAAGTGGAATAGGAGGAAGGACATATGATATCATAAAGGACATATAGAACGGGAACAAATGCTGTCAAAATCAATGACAAACGAACTGATTATTTCAGTCAGACCAAAGGAGTCCTTCAAGGCTGCAGCCTCAGCCCGACTCTATTTAATATCTATATTCACGAACTGGCATCAGCACTTGATCAGTCCTCTTGTCCTGGTCTGACGAAAAACATGAATAATCCTGTCCTAATCTTGTTTGTGACCAGTTCAAGGTACGTGCTGCAATAATCATGCCTTCTGTTGATGGTATGTCAAGTTTGTATGTCTCAAAATGTGCATTTCTATCCACAAAACTTGCCAGAAGTCATGGTTTAAGGAGTTATTAAAAAAAAAAAAATCTTCCGGGGGTGCATGCCCTCGGACCCCCCGCGAGCGGCTTGGTAACAACCTCCGGCACGTAACAGCACCGCTGCTGGAAACATTTATAGGGGAAACACTGAGGAAGAATACATTCATGATTGGCAACAAAAAGTAACTCAAGTAAAGAAATTAACTTACTTCCACAGTATAAAAGCTGATTATAAATTAGCGCCATACCTGAGCAGTATTAAAGACCTTGTTCAGAGAAAGCTGCTGATGAAGTATCGTCTGAGTGAACACAGTCTGAGTGTGGAGACGGGCCGACACAAGCAGAGCTGGAGAGCCAGAGAGATCCGACTGTGTGTGTGTGTGTGTGTGTGTGTGTGTGAGAGAGAGAGACTGGGTTCTCACTGCACAGAGAGAGTGTGTGTGAGAGAGAGACTGTGTTCTCACTGCACAGAGAGAATGTGTGTGTGTGTGTGTGTGTGAGAGAGAGAGACTGTGTTCTCACTGCACAGAGAGAGTGTGTGTGTGTGTGTGTGTGTGTGTGAGAGAGACTGTGTTCTCACTGCACAGAGAGAGAGTGTGTGTGTGTGTGTGTGTGTGTGTGAGAGAGACTGTTCTCACTGCACAGAGAGAGTGTGTGTGTGTGTGTGTGTGTGTGAGAGAGACTGTGTTCTCACTGCACAGAGAGAGTGTGTGTGTGTGTGTGTGTGTGTGTGAGAGAGAGACTGTGTTCTCACTGCACAGAGAGTGTGTGTGTGTGTGTGTGTGTGTGTGTGAGAGAGAGAGACTGTGTTCTCACTGCACAGAGAGAGAGTGTGTGTGTGTGTGTGTGTGTGTGTGTGTGAGAGAGAGACTGTGTTCTCACTGCACAGAGAGAGAGTGTGTGTGTGTGTGTGTGTGTGTGTGTGAGAGAGAGAGACTGTGTTCTCACTGCACAGAGAGAGAGTGTGTGTGTGTGTGTGTGTGTGTGTGTGTGTGTGTGTGTGTGTGTGTGTGTGAGAGAGAGAGACTGTGTTCTCACTGCACAGACGGACTCAGAGGACGAGCTGCACTTCCTTACAGAGTGCAGCAAATATAAACACATCAGAGATGCCTATTTCAAACAAATAGCGCTAGTGTCACCTGAATTCCAGCAAACGAGCAACACAGAGAAACCCTGGTATATATTGGGAGAGAAGGAAAAGTGCATCCACCTGGCAGCGCAGTATGTGTCCTCCTGCCATCAAATCAGGGACAAAGGCTGAACCCTCTTTACCTTACAATAACTCTCTGTATTCTTTTAATCTATTTCTTTATTTATGTTTTCTTCGCTTTTCATTGTGATAAGTTGGACATGTATGTATGTTTATTTTCCCCCCCTTTTTTTTATTAATCTGTGTTTGTATAATATACTTATTGCTTTGGCAACATTGTGATATGTTACACAGTCATGCCAATAAAGCTCATTTGAATTAAATTGAATTGTGAGAGTGTGTGTGTGTGTGTGTGTGTGTGTGTGAGTGAGAGTGTGTGAGAGAGTGAGTGAGTGTGAGAACGAAAGTGTGTGTGTGATTTTGCTGTCTGTTTACTAGGGCATTACTATGCTGTTGCTAGGGTACTGTAGGTGGTTGCTAGGTAATTACTATTCTGTATGTACCTGTTTTCTTTGTCCAGCAGGTGAAAACAGTGTGTGTCTAATTACTGGAGTAGCAGCAAACTCTCCATGATCTGAGGAATCATTCATGTCTGAAGTACAAACACTGCAGGGTGACACACACACACACACACACAAACTAGGAAGCGTGTTAGTTAAAACACGATCACGTTCGTCTATAAATCAAATAAAGCCCAGAATCTCAGTGTCAGATGAGCTTCAGGTCGTGACTGACGGGTCAAAACACTCAATACACATTGATCAGATCCACTACAGACTCTCGCTCGCACACATTAAACATGCATGTGAAGCCTCATGTGTCATTTACGGGAGAATTTCCTCCTCCAGTGCGATGAGACGTTATATAGCGGTTCAGGGTGAGGGGGTGAGCCAGAGGTTACAGGTTCAAATCCTGCTATAGAGAATCAGAGGTGATTTTCTGAAACCCAGACTGATGTTCACTCCAGAGAGATTTATGAGTGATGAGGAGCTTCAGAATGATAATTATTCACTTTCACAAACAAACATGCTCTGTGGTTAAAGGTTCAGACCAAAATCAATTAAAAAAAGCTGCTGAACATCCACTCCTCTACGGAAGACAGACAGCCATACGGGAAACCACAGCAAATAACAAAAATATTTACAGGTAAAATCAGCTTCACTGGGGTTTTACTGCAGACAGACAGACAGACAGACAGACAGACAGGTATAATGCTGTGGATGTGGAGTGTGTGCACTGATCATCAGAACTAAACTGCACTCGTTTCTGCTGCAGCTGATCTTCTGTCCAGATGCAGATAAATATTTTCCCCTGGGAAATAATGTGTGTTGAAACGGCTCCATCCAGGAACAGCTTCCTGTTAAACGCCCTTCAGAGAGTGTGTGTGTGTGTGTGTGTGTGTCACCTCCTAATGCAGTGTGACCAGCGTTCTGATGAGCCCAGCACAACATACGTGTAACAAACACACAGCAGTCATAAACACCACGACACATCAACGCTGTCTCAATACACATACAGTCCAGCCACAATCACATGACCTGACAGATGTTCGAATGTTAACAAGAACCAAATCAGACCGACTGACTGTAAATTAACTCATGAAGATATCAATGTTCTGCCTGAACGAGAGCGGATCACCGCTGCTGACTGACTCGAATCTACCCATGTGATGCATGTGATTCTGCTCCAGTTAAGATGTCTTATAAGTACACCTAAGGTGGCAGGAAATGACTAACCATAACCTACCGACACAAGCTCAACATCACACACAACATGAAAATTACTCATTTCCTTATTTACATATCATTTGCATATATTTACGTAATAGTTCTGATCACACAGAAGAGGTCTGACCATCAGTGAAAACTAAACATGAATGAAGAGCAAAACCACGACGGAAGTAAAGCAGCTCCAGACCGGTCTGTCTGTGTTGAATTGTTTTGCTGTAATTATCTGGCTGAAGTATAATCTGTGCTGGAGTCTCACCTGCCCAAGGCTTTGATGAGGAAGGAGACCGTCAGCGCCCCCACCAGACCACCGATGGCAAAGATGGACACCGTGATGGACCAGAGCAGAGTGACCGTTCCTTCTCCAATGGGCTCATTATAGCGATCGATCCACGTCTTATTGAAGAATGTCTTTATGTACTGCAGAGAGAGAGACAGACGGTTCAACATGACCTCTGTGTACAAGACACTCACGTGACCTCTGACACGCTATACGCTACATGACACACGCTACATGCGTCACACCACACACTACACGGTTCACACTACACACTTCACGCTAAACACTACACACTACATGCGTCACACCACACACTACACGGTTCACACTACACACATCACACTACACACATCACACTACACACTACATGCGTCACACTACACACATCACACTACACACTACATGCGTCACACCACAAACTACACGGTTCACACTACACACTTCACGCTAAACACTACACACTACACACATCACACTACACACATCACACTACACACTACATGCGTCACACTACACACTACACGGTTCACACTACACACTTCACACTAAACACTACATGCGTCACACCACACACTACACGGTTCACACTACACACTTCACGCTAAACACTACACGCATCACACTACACGCATCACGCTATACACTTCACACGACACGCGTCACACTACACACTACATGCGTCACACTACACGGGTCACGCTACACACTTCACGCTAAACACTACACACGTCACACTACACGCATCACGCTATACACTACACGCGTCACACTACACACTACACGCGTCACACTACACACTACACGCTACACACTTCACGCTAAACACTACACACTACACGCATCACGCTATACACTACACGCATCACCCTACACACTACACAGTTCACGCTAAACACTACACGTGTCACGCTACACACTTCACGCTAAACACTACACACGTCACACTACACGCATCACGCTATACACTACACGCGTCACACTACACACTACACGCGTCACACTACACACTACACGCTACACACTTCACGCTAAACACTACACACTACACGCATCACGCTATACACTACACGCATCACCCTACACACTACACACTTCACGCTAAACACTATACACATCACACTACACACATCACACTACACGCATCACGCTATACACTTCACACGACACGCGTCACACTACACACTACATGCGTCACACTACACACTACACGGGTCACGCTACACACTTCACGCTAAACACTACACACGTCACACTACACGCATCACGCTATACACTACACGCGTCACACTACACACTACACGCGTCACACTACACACTACACGCTACACACTTCACGCTAAACACTACACACTACACGCATCACGCTATACACTACACGCATCACCCTACACACTACACAGTTCACGCTAAACACTACACGTGTCACACTACACACTACATGCGTCACACTACACACTTCACGCTAAACACTTCACACTACATGCGTCACACTACACACTACACGCATCACGCTATACACTACATGCATCACGCTGTACACTACACACTACACGCGTCACCCTACACACTACACGGTTCACACTACACACCACGCGTCACACTACACACTTCACGCGTCACACTACATGCATCACGCTATACACTACACGCGTCACACTACACACTACATGCATCACGCTATACACTACACGCGTCACACTACACACTACATGCATCACGCTATACACTACACGCGTCACACTACACACTACATGCATCACGCTATACACTACACGCGTCACCCTACACACTACACAGTTCACGCTAAACACTACACGCGTCACACTACACACTACATGCGTCACGCTATACACTACACACTTCACGCGTCACACTACATGCATCACGCTATACACTACACGCGTCACACTACACACTACATGCATCACGCTAAACACTACACGCGTCACCCTACACACTACACAGTTCACGCTAAACACTACACGCGTCACACTACACACTACATGCGTCACGCTACACACTACATGCGTCACACTAAACACTTCACGCTAAACACTTCACACTACACGTGTCACACTACACACTACATGCGTCACGCTTTACACTACACACTTCACACTAAACACTTCACACTACATGCGTCACACTACACGCGTCACACTACACACTACACACTACACGCGTCACACTACACACTACATGCGTCACGCTTTACACTACACACTTCACGCTAAACACTTCACACTACATGCATCACACTACACACTACATGCGTCACACTACACACTACACGCGACACACTACACACGTCACGCTATACACTACACGCATCACGCTATACACTACACACTTCACGCTAAACACTTCACACTACATGTGTCACACTACACGCGTCACACTACATGTGTCACGCTAAACACTTCACACGTCACACAACACGCATCACGTTACACACGTCACACACACACAACATGCTACATGCTTCATGCTACACAGGGCACTTGTGCGACTAACTTTCTCAGTTGGTAGCATGAGCACATCATTTGGTCGCAATGTTTTATTTATTTATTTATTAACACGACTAATCGATGCATGCAGATTAACCTTTATCATAGTTTATAGTTATATGGCAACAAAAGTGTTCAACATTCAACCAGTTCTTTTTCATCAGCATTATTTGTGATGTAAATTTTGTGAACAGGAATTCCTTTTTTTTGCTTTCACTTTCACTTTCAAATTCACGATCTTGGTGTCACGCTTTACAAGAAAAGATAATTGTCTGTTTTGGTTATATCTACACCTTTCACTTTTTAAGACTAAAACAAAAGATGGATTCATTGTTATTCTTAATTAAAAAGCACAACAATAAAACAGTATGTTACAAAGACAAACTAGCGTACATAACATTTATTAACAAAGAACGAACAAGACGGGGCATGACATAGGACACATCACATGCCGTATTATATACCGACTAATCAATTACAGAGTGTTTAGAAAACACTGAGGAATCAAATAATAATAATTAAAAAATTAAGGAAAGCCTCCATAGCGTAACGTGAGGTAAACAGCAAAGATAACAAGCTTTTCAAAACAAAATAGACAGACAGACAGACAGACAGACAGACAGACAGACAGACAGATAGACAGATAGATAGATAGATAGATAGATAGATAGATAGATAGATAGATAGATAGACAGATAGACAGACAGACAGACAGACAGACAGACAGACAGACAGACAGACAGATAGATAGATGGCGTAGTGGGTGGTGAGGTTTGATTGGTTTTAGAGGGTGGTGAGCTCTGATTGGCTGAGGATTGTTGACACTCACTGAGTTCAAAGCAAACGTGTGTCAGAGCAAACACAGCTGGAGCATCTCTGAACTCAAACATGCCACAGGGAGTCACTGCCAACAGGCAGCTTTACCTCAAGCACTGCATTACAATCATCTGTGTGTGTGTGTGTGTGTGTGTGAGAGAGAGTGTGAGTGTGTGTGTGTGAGAGAGAGAGTGTGAGTGTGTGTGTGTGTGAGAGAGAGTGTGAGTGTGTGTGTGTGTAAGTGTGTGATCTTTATTAGTTTCCATCACAGTGTCACTCAGAGCTGGACTTACGCTGGCCGGAGCATTGACCACAGACAGGTTATATCCGTACAGGAAGGACGATCCTATGGATCCGAAGAACGCGGCGCTGAACAGACAGACGGTCAGACGCTGATGGGAAGAGAAACACACGTTAGTCACACACACACACACACACACACACGGGGGTATATCGGTGGCTGATGTCACGCTGGTGTTTTTAGCGGTGTGTGGTCAGTGTGTCTGATCTCAGGATCTCCAGAGATCATGAGTGGATCATGCTGAGGAGCATGTGTCACATGATCACATGACCTGGACCTGTCTCACGTTCTCGTAATGCGGATCATCTCTCTCTCTCACACACACACACACACACACACACACAGTGGTGAACCTCCACGTCCATCTGGGACACGCAGGATTTAACGGATCCGCTGCTTCCGCATTAGTCTGGTTGAACGTTTTATGAATATTCATAACAGAGCTCCTCTGGATCACAGATTCAATCATTATGTCAAACCAGAACTGGTGATTAGTGACTAGTAAGCCGTCACGTGACGACCTTGTTGAAATGTGGCTGAAAAAAATGTTGCTTTAAGGTGCTTGCATACTGAGTGCAAAATATTTGTATGTTTTTTTTGTTCTTTTCGTATTCGTCGTCCTTTCCTATCAAAATGTTTGATAAGGATGTGAAAATGCAGAAAATTTAACCTGATCTGATTTTGTTATGACAGACAAAAGCAGGCAGTGTGTAACCGTGATGGACACAACGTGAGGTCGTATTTATTTTTAACGTGTGAAAATGTTCGACAGAATTTTGGACGCAGTGTGCGAAGACCTTTAATGTTAAAAAATGTTCAATGTGTATAAATAAATGCTGATGAAAAATCTATATGAAAATATGTTGTTGCAAAATTAATGTTGTTTTGACTTGCAAAATCAAAACATAATTCAGCAGTGTTGATTATTGTTGGATAGTTCGTCCAAAAATGAAAATTCTGTCATCATTTATTCACCCTGCATGAGTATCCATCTTCATCTTTTCCCATTCACTTCCATAACATTTTTTTCCACACTGTGGAAGTCAATGGCTACCGTCGACCGTTTGGTTACCAGCATTCTTCAAAATATCTTCTTTTGTGTTCAGCAGAAGAAAGAAAGTTTGGAAGGACGCAAGGGTTTGACAAAACTGACAGATTTTCATTTTGAGGTGAACTGTCCCTTTAACTAGCTGTAAACAAGCGACTGTCTGGAAGAATGATGACTTATATTCTTTAAAGAAAGATTCACCAGAGTAAAAATAGAATTTAATGGATGACGCCGAGAACATGAGGCCTTGGCCTGTGTGAGATCAATAACACGCATGATGATACTGCAGCACGTGTGTGTGTGTGTGTGTGTGTGTCTGTCTGTGTGTGTGTGTGTGTGTCTGTGTGTGTGTGTGTGTGTATGTGTGTCTGTGTCTGTGTGTGTCTGTGTCTGTGTGTGTGTCTGTGTCTGTGTGTGTCTGTGTGTGTGTCTGTGTGTGTGTCTGTGTGTGTGTCTGTGTGTGTGTGTGTGTGTGTGTGTGTGTGTGTCTGTGCACTTGTTTATGTTACACTGTAAGGACCAAATGTCTCCACAAGAAAAACCTGCAATTTTTGACACTGTGGGGACCGGCTTGCGGTTTCTGCTGAGCTGTGAGAGAACAGATGAGGGACGGATCATCTATATTACATATTTAGTGTTTCAGGAACAGAAGGAAAGTATGTCAAGGTTGTTGGAATGCAATCTAAATCAAACCACGCACACACACACTCACACACACACACACACACACACACACCTGTTTAGGTGGGGTTTTGAGGTCACTGCTGTCTTTGCGTGGCTTTTCCTCCGGTTTGGTCTTTTCCTCCATCTCACACAATCAGACCCCTGAAACACACACACAGTAAACATGAAGCACATTCTGTCCTGCAGAGTTTCACTCAAACCCATGATCTCTAGACGGTCACAGGTGAGTTCAACTCTGCAGGACTGGGGACACCTTGAGGAACGTAGCGTGTGATGCACTCTTTTACAGATTTCCACATTTTCTGTGCTGGTTTGGTTGTGAATGTGTGTAATTGTGCAGGATGAATTATATTCTGTGAGAGAATCATCTCACACACACACACACACACACACACCATGACAAACAGACGGACACACAGCGACTCCTGCTGGAGGACCACACACTACTTACAGTATACTTACACATTCTAACTTCTTTAAATTTACTGAACTGTTGTAGTGTATAATAGATTTTTATTGTTTCTAAATAAAGTCTCTTCTGTTCACCAAGGATGCATTTATTTGATCAGAAACACAGTAAAAACAGTGGAATATTATTATGATGTAAAATATCTGTTTTCTATGTGAATATGTGTTAAAGTGTAATGTATTTCTGTGATCTGCAGCTGTATTTCCAGCATCATTACTCCAGTCTTCAGTGTCACATGATCTTCAGAAATCATAATAATATACTGATTTACTGCTCAACAAACATTTCTGATTATTATCAATGTTGAACACAGTTGTGCTGCTCAATATTTTTGTGGACACCGTGATGCATTTTATTTCTCAGGATTCACAGATGAATGGAATGTTGGAAAATGGAATGGAATGGGAAAAAGTATTTAATTTAAACTTTTGTAACATTATTAATGTCTTTACTGTCACTTTTCATCAATTTAATGCATCCTTAATAAATAAAAGTATTAATTTCTTAAAAAACAAAAACAAAAAAACACTTTGAATTGTAGTGTATAGGCTATATACCATAAGATATTGAATGTGAACTGACAGAATGCCAGACTTCTGCATTTATCAGCTCAGATCAGATATTAAATGAAACTTTGACTCGTGATCTCAGAATCAGAAACCGATCACTAGCGGCACGTCTCTCATCTCTCTGACCAATCAGATCTCAAGAGCAAAGGTCAGCATGAGTCCGTCAGACGTATTTGTAAAGCACTTTTCACAAAAACACATGCTTTCAAAGCAGCTTTACAGAAAGTCATGCTGTTGATATAATAAATAATGCCTCTGTGCTTCAACACTGATCTGGGCAATTCATAACAACGATGGACGGGTTTAGAAGGAGCTGTATTGTTATAATGTATTTATTTTGGGCAGCAGATATATATGTGACCCTGGACCACAAAACCAGTCATAAGGGTCAATTGTACTGAAATTGAGATTTATGCATAATCTAAAACCTGAATAAATAATCTCTCCATTGATGTATGGTTTGTTATGATAGGACAATATTTGTCTGAGATACAACTATTTGAAAATCTGGAATCTGAGGGTGCAAAAAAATCTAAATATTGAGAAAATCTCCTTTAAAGTTGTTCAAATGAAGTTCTTAGCAATGCATATTACTAATCAAAAATGAAGTTTTTATATATTTACAGTAGGAAATTTACTAAATATCTTCATGGAACATGATCTTAATATCCTAATGATTTTTGTCATAAAAGAGAAATGTATAATTTTGATCCATACAATGTATTGTTGTCTATTGCTACAGATATACCTGATACCTTTTTATGGCAAAAAGGATATTAAGTAAAGATCGTGTTCCATGAAGATATTTAGTAAATTTCCTACCATAAATATATCAAAATTTAATTTTAATTATTGAGTAATATGTATTGCTAAGAACTTCATTTGAACAACTTTAAAGGAGATTTTTTGCTCCCTCAGATTCCAGATTTTCAAATATTGTCCGATCATAACAAACCATACATCAATGGAAAGATTATTTATTCTGCTTTCAGGTGACTCATTCATATATATACACTTATTTAAAATTACTTTTAAAATCTTTTTGCAATGTATGTATATTTGTTTTACTAATAAATACCTATATTTTCAGATAACTGTGATTAACTGAAGAAATAACTGAAAGAGTAACTGATCATCAAAACTTTGTTTTTAAAACATAATGAAACTTTGTATTACTAGCACTTTTCATGTTAATATATTCTTAAAATTAATCACAAAAGCATCTGCCAAATGAATAAATAAATGTAAATATATAAAGAAAATAATGTTGAATATTTATGGATAAAAGTGTATACTAAATTAATAAACAAATGTAAATATTTTACAAAAATACAGTTTTTTTTATTTATGGGTAAAAGCATATAATAAATGAATAAATAATAAATGTTAACATACTTTAAAAAAAATGTCCCTTTTTATTTATAGGTAAAAGCATCTACTATATAAATAAATGTGAATAATATGTTTTTTTAATTATGGATAAAAGTGTCTACAAAAGTAAATATAACCTGTTTTATTCATGGATAAATGTATTTGCTAAATGAAAATGTTATAAAAAAATGCTTTCTTCTTATTTATGGATAATGAATAACGAACTGCTATTTGAAGAAATGAATGTAAATATATAAAAGTATAATGTTTTCTGTTGGTTTCCGCTCTGCCTCCAAACCCAGAGTGCTGATAAAAACAGAGAAAACACAGCTTTCCAGCTCAATATAAACTACACCACTGGGCTCATTCTCATCCACACGCTTCATGTTCATCTTCATTCTGAAATATTATTATCAAAGGCAAAAACACACACACATGTGTCAATCAAACGTGAGTCAGCATGTGCTCCTTCAGGAATTGATTATTAATGTGTCCAGTGACTCTGAGACTCCAGTAACACCCGCTCTTTATAGAATATGAGGAAATATAATCAAAACAATCATATGCAAATATTCAATTCATTCCAGCTCTTGTGTGATTATTACTTTCAACATGACACAACTCCCTATAAAACACACACACTCTGGTCAGAAGTTATATTCTCTAATGCATTATACAGCATGATCCATTAAAACACATCCACACTTACAGTAACACTAATAATATTAATGCACTGAAGCTGAATAAATCACTGCATCAACACTGATATCCTGCGTGTGTCAAACATTCACTCAAATCAGCTCATAACACACTGATATACATGATTAGGACACACACACACACACACACTCGCTCTCTCTGAAACACACACACACACACACACACTCACTCTCTCTCTCTCTGAAACACACACACACACACACACACACACACACTCGCTCTCTCTCTCTCTGAAACACACACACACACTCGCTCTCTCTCTCTCTGAAACACACACACACACACACTCGCTCTCTCTCTCTCTCTCTCTGAAACACACACACACACACACACACTCGCTCTCTCTCTCTCTCTCTGAAACACACACACACACACACACACACACACTCGCTCTCTCTCTCTCTGAAACACACACACACACACTCGCTCTCTCTCTCTCTGAAACACACACACACACACACACACACACACACACACTCTCTCTCTCTCTCTCTGAAACACACACACACACACTCGCTCTCTCTCTCTCTGAAACACACACACACACACACACACACACACACACTCTCTCTCTCTCTCTCTGAAACACACACACACACACACTCGCTCTCTCTCTCTCTCTCTCTCTGAAACACACACACACACACACTCGCTCTCTCTCTCTCTGAAACACACACACACACACTCGCTCTCTCTCTCTCTCTCTCTCTGAAACACACACACACACACACACACTCGCTCTCTCTCTCTCTGAAACACACTCGCTCTCTCTCTCTCTCTCTCTGAAACACACACACACACACTCGCTCTCTCTCTCTCTGAAACACACACACACACACACACACTCGCTCTCTCTCTCTCTCTCTGAAACACACACACACACTCGCTCTCTCTCTCTCTCTCTCTCTGAAACACACACACACACACACTCGCTCTCTCTCTCTCTGAAACACACACACACACACACTCGCTCTCTCTCTCTCTGAAACACACACACACACACTCGCTCTCTCTCTCTCTCTCTCTCTGAAACACACACACACACACACTCGCTCTCTCTCTCTCTGAAACACACACACACACACTCGCTCTCTCTCTCTCTCTCTCTCTGAAACACACACACACACACACACACTCGCTCTCTCTCTCTCTGAAACACACTCGCTCTCTCTCTCTCTCTCTCTGAAACACACACACACACTCGCTCTCTCTCTCTCTGAAACACACACACACACACTCGCTCTCTCTCTCTCTGAAACACACACACACACACACACACTCTCTCTCTCTCTCTCTCTCTCTCTGAAACACACACACACCTGGTGTTTTTATCTCTCTGTAAACAGCAGAATCGATCAGAAGAAGCAGGAACTCACCACACGTCTGTCTCTCTCTCTCTCTCTCTCCGTCTGTGTGTGTGTGTGTGTGTGTGTGTGTGTGTGTGTGATTTGTAAATCTGCTGTCTGTCTCTCACATGAGTCTCGTTATGATAATGCACTTCATATTTGTCCTGAACTGCATTCAGCGCTCAGATATCCTCATCCTGCACACAGAGAACAGAACTCATCATCTTCAGTTTAAACTTTCAGGATTCTGTAAACACTCTAAACACTAATGAATTACAGATAATAATTGGCATTGATCATGTTCCACTCTTTGGAGCATCTCAAATCATCTCAGGTTTTCAGTTTGAGTTTTTATGAAGTTTTATTAGAGACTGAAGCAGTGTTTAATCTGATTAATCTACAGATTTCCATCTGTTCTGCTTCACATCGTCTCTTCCTTCAGTCTAGAGCTCAGAACACATCTAAGAGTTTATTCTATCACACTTGATCTCTTTCCTTCTGTAGAGTTCAATCTTTAAAGAGTTTTATTAACTAAAGTTTTATTCCTCTCTGTATTCTCAAGGTTTGTTCTTATATCATTCACACTGATTTATACCACATTTACTCCTAAAAACATGCTGAAAGTGTGTTTGTTTTCTGTCTGTTGACAGTATTTTCTGATTTATGGAGTGATACAAAGAAGAGAAATACAAACCTTTAACTCTAATATGACGACAAAATCAGACTAGAATTATGACCCTGACTTTATCCAGTGTTTAGAGTTATGTTCTAGAAATTAATGCAGACTTAATTAGTTAATATCTCATTTGCATATTTAAATAAGATTTCAGAAACAAAAGTGTGTTTGATGAAGGCAGTGTTCTTCTGTGGTGTCCTGGCGCCCTCTGCTGGTCAGCTTCACTTCCGGTCAAACACCAAACTCTCGCGCTGGAAGTAATTATTAATCAGTCTGTCGCTAATGAAGCGCGAGTAATCGAGTCTTACCGTCAACAATCCTCTCAGCTGCGTCATAATGTCCCGTTCAGCTCTTCTTCAGTTCTGAGTAAACATGTTTGCTTCTCAGAGACGTGTAACTTGTGTCAGAGAGCTGTTAATTATAATCAATACTCTTTCGTTTCGATCTTAATGATGCCGGACTGTTAGAGAAAGTTAATCAGTGTCTCCGCGCGACCTGTCGAGCGCACTTTTCGCGCGCTTTAGTTCCGCTGCAGGTGAATACGCGTCACGATGACGTCACCGAGGCCGCTCTGCACCAGCGCGTGGAACAGAGTTTAATTGTGTTGTGCTTAATGAGTTTACACTTTCAGATCAGAACTATGGCTCTTCATTAAAGGCACACTGTTTCTGTAAATGATCAAATAGTTTCGGTACATGCAGCATGACACCGGTGGGCGTGGCCACGCCTCCAAGCAGCACTGCGTCATGATAAAGGTAGAAAACAAGACTTTTATTTGTAAATTATAAGGTTGCTTACTAAATGTAAACAAATATTATGACAGTTGCAGTTTTATTCAATACTAACACCAACAGGGAATAAAATGTGAAGAATACTTTATTAAATTGTTAGTTTTCTTGCAAGGTGTTTAAATATTGCTGCTGGCCCACTTTGGCTGAATGCGTTAGATAAAGTGGGACAGAGGAATTCAGGTAAAGTGGGCCGACCTTTAACCTTTAGTACTTTATACCCAAATTCGTTAAATAAATTGATTTTCACTGGTAATCTTATTGTCGATGTTCATTTCTGAGACGGAGTCAGGCGTTCAATCAGAGAATAGAAGCACCGATCCTCGAGGCTATGCAAGACAGCGCTGAGAACATCGAGAAGAAACCCAAGACTTCTGCATCATGAAAAAGTGCTTCTGGAATTCATTCAGTCGTGTTTGACAATCACCAAACCATTGTAAGTTCCACACATTCGGCCCAAAGAAGGTTTCCGATGGTGGATGAAGGGTTCCTGCGTGTTCGGTCTTTCCAGTGTGCACAGTTCTTCAATTTAACTTAAACTCTAATCTGACTCCATTTTATCATTTAATCTGACTCCATTTTAGCTTGAAATACAAATTGATTGCTTGTCTATTTCTAATTAGTATTATTCTGATATTTGATTATTCTAGTTAACTCTTGACTTTATATTTACTCGTTCATTCGGTTGCTCATGTCTTTAACAAGGATGCAACGTAATCTACTAGAGTCAATAATTACAGAGTAAAACAGAATAAGGTCAAATGTAACAATTTATTCTCAGTCAGGTAAATACTGTATGTATTATCTCAATTCCACAGTAATTCAAAGAGATCAAATCATAGCAATACAAAACATCGAATTCTCAAAGATAAATCTGAGTAAAGAATGCATACCTGACTTTATAGAAATACATAGTGTGAGCATTGAGACCCACACTACGGGCTTCTGGCTACAGAGATCGCCCTGATCCTTTTGCCACATTCTCCTTAAGTACCTCAGACCAAGACCAACACCCCTGAAATGTAGGCAGGAACTCACAATTTGAATTTGCTTTGATCAAGCCGAGTTAGCACCTTTTTGGGACAGAAGGTAATTTGCATGAAAACCACTAGGTGCTGATCCGCCCTCTACAGTATGCAAAATATCTCTGAACTCTTAGGATCTGTATTCCCTTTTAGTTTACTTCTTATAAGAATGAGACCATTGTACCAGTCGCCCTGAGACAATTCAAATGATACCAAACATGACTGTAAATAACACTTGCATTAATGTAGAATATTACATTCTTCTATTGACCATTCTGAGTGAGCTGAAGGGAGAGATGGGTGATGGGAAGGAATGAAAAGGAGTTTATGCATATTTCAGAGAGGCGTTTTCCCGCATTCTCTCTCAGTGGGATGTGGAGACAGATGTCTGTATGTTAATGCACTGTGTGTGTGTTGTCCATCTCAGGAGTTCAAAGTGTCTGAGGTTCTGTAATCCTTACACCATGAAAACACACTTCATTCTTCTGCGATTCATTTATTTTCATTAAATTTTTAATTTTCTACTATAAAAAAAATAGATAAATAAATGGGTGCAAAAGTCTGGAAATGCAAATATTTTTCCATACTCTTGCCCTCTTTTTTCCACACTTTGCAGAAATCTTAAAGTTATGTTGCTTTTCAAGGATCTTGATTTAAGAGCTGTGCTGAAAAACAAGACCAAAGTACTCCTTGTTTGCAGTGTAGTGTATTTGCAGGTGAAACGGTGTGTTCTTCTCAGCTTCACCTGTGTTTGTGAATCGCAAACCAGACAGGAGAAGAAAGTGCATAAAAAGGGTTTTATTATCATTATTAATATAATTATGAATCAATGAAAAAAACGAATCAGACATCCAATCAAAAACATAGTAAATAAACATCATGAGAGGGTTAGAAGAGAGCAAAATACTGTCTCACACACACACACACACACACACACACAGGTTCTGTGATTGGTTTCTGACGATTATTGCTCCCTAAAGTCCCTCCTCAAGAAGGAAGAGTAGCTCATGGCCAATCAGGGCTCAGGAACACCCCGTGAACTCTGACCCCTGCGTCTGGAATGTCACATGACAGATTCTGGTCACATATGTGTGTGTGCGTGCGTGTGTGTGTGCGTGTGCGTGTGCGTGTGTGTGTGTGTGTGGAAGATCAAGTGCTTGATGCTACTCAGTTTCCAGCGGTGATCTAAGGACAGAGAACAGAGGAAGAGCGAGAGAAAGACAGCGAAGGTGATCCTGTTGGGTTCAGATCTTCAGAGTCCACTGTTTGATGCAGGCGTCGTGGGACGTGGTGACGAGTGTGTTTGCGTTGAGCCAGGCCAGACCGCTGACGTGATGCAGCCGGTGGGTGTCTGCACACACACACACACACACACACACACACACACAGAGTCAGAGATCAGGAGTGCTGCTCACCGAGGCACGCTGAGACGCTCGCGATCATTACCTGGTATTTTGATCCTCTTGTCGGGGTTGTTTACGGTCCACACGTACACCATCATGTCCATCCCACCGGTGGCGAAGTGCTCGTTATCAGGTGACCAGGACAGACAGACCACCTTCGCATGATGACCGTAGAACTCGCTCTTCTCCTGGAACACAACCACATGAGTCAAACTACAGCTTTCTGTCTAATATGTGTCCCTGCAGCACAAAAGCAGTCATGAGTAGCACAGGTATATCTGTAGCAATAGCCAACAATACATTGTATGGATCAAAATTATACATTTCTCTTTTATGACAAAAATCATTAGGATATTAAGATCATGTTCCATGAAGATATTTAGTAAATTTCCTACTGTAAATATATCAAAACTTCATTTTTGATTAGTAATATGCATTGCTAAGAACTTCATTTGAACAACTTTAAAGGAGATTTTCTCAATATTTAGATTTTTTTGCTCCCTCAGATTCCAGATTTTCAAATAGTTGTATCTCAGACAAATATTGTCCTATCATAACAAACCATACATCAATGGAGAGATTATTTATTCAGCTTCAGATGATGTATAAACCTCACAAAATGTACCCTTATGACTGGTTTTGTGCTCCAGGGTCACATATAGAAATCACAATTCTGAACTAAAAATGTGAGAAAATATTATTGCGGCAGTTTATTTAAAAGCGTTTAATTTGAATGAATTATTAAATATATATGTATTCAAAATATTATGCGTAGAGTACACAAATTTTTTTTATATTAAAATGATAAAAAAGTGGTTTGAAAGAATGTTTCAATGACAAATAGATTTTTTAATAGTCTTGTCGCCATCTACTGGAGAAACATTGCAATCACAAGCATCTGTGTTTATATCCAAACTATAAACTTTCATCCCAGTATTTCTGAGATGATATGAATGACTTCATTTTCATCTTTGAAGAACCAGGATTTGATTTTTAAATGATCCTCATCTATTAAATCAGGAATGACTGGAATAAGCATGTAAATTAAGAGAATCCTAAAACACAACATGCACTTTTGTAATGAATATATTTTCAGTTAAAAATCTTTATCCGTAAAAATAAAGGTGACTGGAAAAGCCATGTAAATAAATAAAATCTGAAAACTCCATAGACGTTTTTATAATTAATATATTTCTATAGTTAAGCCATGCTCTAAAATATTTTACCAAATAGAAATGGTAAAAATAAAATACATTTAAAAGTCTTTATCCATAAAATCATGTACGAGTATAAAAGTCATGGACTGGTTTAAGAGAACAGGAACCCTGGAGAACATTCAGCTCTTAGAAGTTCTAGAATCATAAAATGCATATATATATTTTTATTTGAATTATGATTATTTTAGTCAATAATTTAATTCTCTGGACATTCCTAGTTTATGCATATTAAGAAACGAAGCTGTGATAATATCAGAGGAAGCGGAGGAATGTGATTCTGAACAGTGAGGGGAGAAGTGCTGCAGGAGCGTGATGAAGATCTGAGAGGAAGAGGAGTTTACCGTGTATCCATCAGCCACCGTGAACACAGAGATGACCTTCTTCTCATCCGTCACGGCCAGAAACGCTCCGTCCTGAGAGTACGACATGTCCGTCACCGGCCCCTGCACCTCCAGCACCTTCCCATCATCCCTCAGAGTGTTCCCCTGAACCGAGTACAGACGCACCTTCCCATCCTGCACACACACACACACACACACACACAGAATCAGTCTGAGCTTCAGTGGTTATGCTAATAGCCAGGGTCTGATTGGTGACTTACAGCTCCGCCCACAGCCACAGCTCCGCCCCCAGGGTGAACTGCTGCGGACTCGGGTTCGTATCCCAGAGAGTCCAGCGTGAAGAGCTTCTTCTTGTCCTTCAGCAGCACCAGCTGCAAACAACAAACACTCAGCACTGCTGCTGCAACTCCATAATTATGATATATTAGTGCGGTCAAATGATTAATCGGGATTTATCACATTCATAATAAAGGTTTGTTTACATAATAAATACACACACATTGTGTATATATATATAAATACAAACACATGCATGTATACATTTAAGAAAATGTTATGTTTATATATTAAAAATATTTATATATAATATAAAATGTATATACACATGTAAATGTGTATTTATATATACACAAAAATAAACAGTACATATGTAAACAAAAACGTTTATTATGGATGAGCTTAATTGCTTGACAGCACCAATATAAATATGGTGTGAGAGACAGTATGTGTGTGTGAGAAAGAGTGACTGTGTGAGTGTGTGAGAGAGAGAGAGAGAATTATTTTCTATAAGCTTTACTAAATTTTCTATGTTGTTTTAATGCTTTGGCAATACAAAATGTATGTTTTTGTCATGCCAATAAAGCTTTCTGAATTGAATTGAATTGAGAGAGAGAGAGAGAGAGTTTCTGTACCTGTCCGATGCACACAGTGACAGCAAGACCTCCTGGACCCACACTGACACACTTGGGCTGCATGTCCATCTTCACTACATCAGACGCACTGACACACACACACACACACACACACACACACACACACACACACACAGAGCAGGTGAGCTTCAGCAGGTGTCTGGTCACAGGTGTGTGTGTGCGCGTGTGTGCGGCTCACCTGTACTCTCTCTTGCTCAGGTCGGTGTAGCGGACCGTGTCGTCCATGCTGCAGGTCACCAGACGCTCGGACTCGTCCACAGTCATCCTGGACACCAGGTTTGAGTGTCCTTTACCCAGGAACTCCTCGTTCTCGCCGCTCGCTGCGTCCCAGTAATGTGCAGCTCAGGTCAAGGACACACTCTCCACAAATCACATCTCTGACATACTCTAACAGTAATCAGACCATGTTTTATGTGTTTTTGAGCTGGTTTTGGCCTCTCGTGATCAGCTGATCAGTAAGTTTTCAGAAACTAACTTAAACACTACGTATGCCACCTGAACTGATTTCCAGGTGATTTTTTAGCAAAATAAGGACATTTGTAGATGTATATATTATCTTTTATATCAGTTTTCACAAATCACAAAAAAGACATGAAGAAACAGAACAAACTGAGACCGACTAAATTCAGAAGAACTCTGTCTGTGTTTCTTCATGTCATTCCAGACAGACTGAAGATGATCAGATCAGATCTCAAATCTCACTGGATTATTACAATTAATGGCTAAATGAATGTTTGGAAATGGAAACTGATATTTCCTTCTGACACTCTACAGCAAAAGATAGAAATAACTGAGTTCAAACCATCTTTAGCTGCTGATATACTAGTGTTCTTATTCTGGCCAGCGCTGTATAATAATAACAACTCATATTTTGGCTGCACGCTCAGCTCTAACTGCTCTCTCCTGTACTACATCAAGCGTTTTGTTTGTTTATTGCAGTGAGTGACATATTTAATAATGTCAGCGTCGTCATGACTGAAGGATATTAATGTGTCCGTCGTGGCTGGCCGAGTAGATGCTGGGCCGGCCGTCTGCCTTGTGGACCGTCAGACACTGGATGGATTTGGTGTGTCCCTGAGTAATAACACAGTAATAACAGCATTACTGAGCTGATCTCAGAGCAGCCGGCGCGAGCGGCAGGCGCGTCTCACCTTGATGGTGCGCAGCGGCCGGTCAGGGTTGTTCCTGTCCAGGAAGTTGATGTATCCAGACAGAGAGACGCTGAGCAGGTGGTTCTTCTGCCACAAGCAGCCCAGCTGCTGGTCCAGAACATCTGAGCCCAGGTTAAAGGTGCTGACCGCTGTCCCGCTGCCCACGTCCCACAGCCTGACCGTCTTATCCCCTGACGCCGAGATCAGCTGCGTGCTGTCAGGACTCCAGCTCACCTGAGGAAGAGGAGGAGTCAGCATCATCATCATCATCATCATCATGTGTCACTCTGATGAACACTCACAGCGTAGATGCCTCCATCATGAGCCTTCTCTCCTCCCAGAGATCCCAGCTTCTCTCCAGTTTTACCATCATACAGGAAAATCTGAACAGGAGACAGAAACAGGGGTGAACAATGCAAAATAAAACCTCAATTAATGTTTGAAAAAAAAAAAAAAAAAAAAAAGTAAATATCAATACTGAAAATTTACCTTTGTACTAAAATATATATATATATATATATATATATATATAGTACAAGTGACTTCAGAAGAAGTTCCTGTCAGATGAACAAACGTGAACGAATCCATTTAATGACGAGGATAATGCCTCACCTGTCCGTCGGCTCCGGCCGATGCGTAACGATTCCCGTCCGGAGAAAACCGCACACAGTTCACGAAGCGGCTGTGATCCTGCACACAAACATCTCATTCATTCTGGGCTTCACAGTAAGAGGCTAAAGATGTGAATAAAGAACTAATGTGAGCGCAGCGGATGCAGGGAGTGAGGACAGACAGATAGAGATCGCTCCGGATAGGAGCGGCCCGTCTCTATATAAACACATCTGATTACAGCAGCGCTCGGCTGGGTTGCTAGGGCACGGCTGTGTGGTTGCTAGGGTGATTTATGACTGTAATATGGTCTGTCTGATCAGACCTAATATCTGTAGCGGTCAAGTCGTTATGATCAGATCAGCACAAACACGTTCATTAACATCATCCCTGCAGGTGAGGAGAGGGAACCCCTGGCCTGAAGCATACTTCGGTTATGCATATGTTTTGTGTTTGTTTTTTAGCTGCTCCACAAGTTGCTCTCAGGCTGCTGCTGCAGTCGAAAGCATAACTAACTACTAGAGATGCAAGAACACACAGTTCATGAGCGTTCATGAGACATATTTAATCACTCATAACTTCTGGAGAGAAATAGCGCAGATGCCGGAGGAGGAGGAATCTTTCTCAAATGGAGGCTACTTCAACAACAGTCCATGCGTCCGGCTGAAGGAATACGCTAGTGCTTGCGTGAGAACGGCTGTGTATTGAGTGATGTATAGAACGCATGCGCTTACGCTAATGGTGCATTTGAACTTGAAGGGCGGCCCCTCCAGGAAGGTGGTGCAGTTGTCGTCGCTGCCGGTCACCAGACGATACGGCCGCGTCTGCTTGATGTCCACGCTGTTGATGATCTTACTGTGACCCACGATCTCTCCGACCGACGAGCCCGAGTCCCAGAGGAACACCGCACCAAACCTGCACACAAACACACATCAGCAGTGCTGGGGAAGCGCCTTTCAAAACTGATGCATTACAATAGAGTCAGCAGCAAAGACAATGAGTAATAGAATGGGACTAAATACATAAATGATATTTGTAACATATTAAAGCAGCCTGCGGCTGTCACTCACTTCTCTCGCCCCTCCCCCACCACGGCGATCCTCTTGCTGTCCTCGGTCCAGGAGATGTCCTTGATCTTTCCTCCGAAGGGCTGGTACTCGTACTTCAGCAGGTGCTCCTTCTGCGTCGTGTCCCAGATCCGGATCTTCCCGGACACATCTGCTCAGAGAGACACACACTCAAGAACGACACACACACACACACACACACACACAGAGCTCAGAGCCGGCACTCACCGCCCGACGCGATGTAGAAACCGCTGGGAGCGTATTTGGCCACGATAACCTGATGAGGATGCTCGGTGTAGACGTCTGCGATCGCTGGGTTCTGCAGGAGAGAGAGGGCTTAAATCTGAGAAAATACACCAAAGAAACAACAAGCTGTTGTGTGTGAAAACATGCTGGATGCCGTGTTTGTATACACAGTAATATGCTAATTTGCATGTACAAGACATGATAGTATTGTACAACTGCAATAGAATTTAACTATTAAATTTGCAGCACCTTGATAAATTGAATAAAAACACAGTAAAGCAAAGCCACAACTGATGTGTAGAAGTAGCGATAAACATTTAGCTCATGTAGAAATAGTTTGGTGCGTCTGTCATGTCAGTAAGATCATATGTACATGCTGTGTGTAGAATTAAGAATTACAGTGTCAGAATTATGAGTGAGAAGCTGAATTTTCTGTATTGATGGTAAAACCACAATGACTTAAACCCAAGTCGGAAATACGAAACATTTCTGTACAGAAGAATTACAGTAAGTGTTAAAACTACAACTATTTAATCAGTTTTGGTTCGGCATCTCACCTCGATGTTCCTGATTATCACGCTCTTGCCGTTGGTGTACAGGAAGTGGTTTCCTTTGGGGTCTCCGCCCAGCACCTTGGCCACGCCCCTCTCCATATTAGGAAGGCTGGCGAACACGCTCTCTGCGGGACGAGAAAGAGTTCATTCTAGGGTTCAGAAGAAAAGTACTGAAGTAGCTGCCTGAACATTTTTCAGTAGAGCTAACAAATAACGTACAATTCAAACAAATCTAAGCGATAATTTAAACTTCAGTTTGTTTGTTTAATAGGAAGAAACTTGTAATTATTTTCCCAATGATAAAGCATCAGATGTGTTCATTTAACAACATTAATCAAGTATTTAGTTAACTTGACAAAGGAAAATGACAAGAAACAAAAGTTTTGTAATGCTTAATATTTTAAACATCCCAATTAATTCATGTTTGTTCCTCTTTTGTAAGTTGCTTTGCTTAAAAGCCTCTGCTAAATGCATAAATGTAAATTAAACATTACCTTTAGGGATTTAAGAGAGTTTATTTTTTCAGAACACAAAATATTAAGAAAAAAAAGATACGAATGTCATTAGGTATCCATACATACACAAGCATGTCAACTTATTCTATTAACCCTAAACCTACCCTACTGAGAGTCAGTAGACCCACAAAATCATATTAATCATTTAGAAAATACTCATTTAATTTCTCAAACACACGCATGTCTGCCATTGGTCAGCTAACAGATAGTCCCGCCCCCAACGCACGCCATTGGCTGAATCAGTGTCAGACTGATAATGAGCTGAAACTCACTGTTTGGATCACAATCACAGTTTCACACAAAAACTGATTTTAAAGACTTTTGACAGATTTAGTCACTATTGCGCACATACTATTATAAAAAACACACACTTTAAGCATTCACAAATACCTCCCGCTTCTGGACAGGAATAATGGTATTACCATGGTATCTGTTTAAGTACCATGATGTGCTTCAGTAAATGATCCGAGCAGAGTGAACCAACCAGGCCATTAACACACACACACACACACACACACACACACACACACACACACACACACAACCAGGCCATTAACACACACACACACACACACACACACACACACACACACACAACCAGGCCATTAACACACACACACACACAGCGAGCAAGTAAACACACACTGCTGCTGCTGCTGTCATCACAATGAAAATCAACCAGCTCGAACCACTATAGCGACACACACACACACACACACACACACACACACTGAACACAGTTACTGCGCGTGTATACAGTAACACACACACACACACACACTGAACACAGTTACTGCGCGTGTGTATACAGTAACACACACAGGCCCGTGACTTACTGAGCTCGTAGGACATGTCGGCTGGTGAGTGAATGAGCGTTTGTGAGCAACGGATCCGGTTCTGGTCGCTTCTGTCACCGGCGGATCGCGGAGCGCTGAACGCGGAAGAGGCGGCGGCTTGAGGACGGCTCGGCTTTGCCCATATATAGTCAAGACCGTTCGCGCTCGATCAGACCTGCGCGCACACGCCCGGCCGGAAGTGACGTGGCCCGGGAGAACACGAGCGATGATGGTGTTTATGATTAGGCTTGTTTGAGATGCGCCTTGCCTGTAATTTAGTGGAGAGTAGCGGCTGCAGTGAGGGGAGGAGTGAAATAAGTGCAGGCAAGCCGGACACTTCCTGAATCTCGTTGTGTTGTTGGACTGCAAACGTCAGCAATGGAAGAGATCGCGTTCTTTATCGCACTTTGTGGATGCCTTTTATAATCAAAGCCATAATGAGAAATGTGGAGCACACAGATGCTGCACTAAATTTACACTGTTATCCCTAATTATGGGTTAAACATTTCAGAGTGGGATATGGCACAGCTGATTAACCTAATCATGTGTATCCTACTTAAGGGACAGTTTACCCAAAAAAAAGAAAATCTTTGGGTGAACTATCCCTTTTTTACATGAAACACATTCCATATAAATATATTACACAATTGTTTGTCACCTTAATGTAAATTTGAATTTCATGTTTAATGATTAGGAAAAGTGTGTACAGCAAATTATTATTCAAAATTAATATGAAACAAAAACACATTTTAAATGAAGAAACTAGCATGCATGTGTGGCTTTGTTTCCTGCACTCCTGAAATAAGACCTACCCAGATAAAGATCTCAGATAAAACACACAAACATGAGGCCTAATTGCAAAACCGTCACATTAGATGTAGCTATGCATGCATGTATTGATGGATTGACTCATTTATTTAATGGAATAATGTTGTACAAAAATGTAAATGTACAAAATTAACACCAGCATACAATACATAAAGAGAAAATTACAACAAACAGGACTTCAAACCAAGAAAATAAAAATAAAAGGGTAAATAAATAAAGCACATGTCCTATACTAATAAATTACTATAGAAAAAGTAAATAGTATTAGGCTATAGGTAATGGACTTACTTTACTTACTTACTTTTTACTTTTGTCATTTAGCAGACGCTTTTGTCCAAAGCGACTTACAAATAAGAAAAAGTAACTAAAACTAAAAAGTTACAACTCTATAAATACTATCTACCCACATATTTAAGAAAATAAAGAAATTAAATAAAATTGACACATGCATATAACAACAACATTTCAATAATAAACATATCAATGAAAAAAATTAAATAAAAAGCTACTACTATCCCTTGCCGGTGTCCCTGCCCGGTGGAGTCGCACGGTAGAGTCGATGGTCTTTACACTCTTTGGTCTTCACACTAAGAGGGCTTCACACTTCTTAGGATTAAGGGGAAGAAATATCAGATGGCATTCGCAGCCAATGAGCATTAAGCTGTGTCGTCAGCCAGTCGTTTCCCATGATGCTTTTGATCAGTCGCTGGAGAGCAACTGCGCTCGGCTGCAGAATATATATATATTTACTTTGTAAAATGTACAAATTACAAAACATAAAATGTACTTTTTACTTTTATTAAGTATATTTATTAATTTGTTTATTTTAAAAATATTTTTGTTTATTGCATTTATATATATATCACCTTTGTGTGTTTTTTGCATTAAGAAATATATATCTGATTATATATCTGATTGTGTTTACTGTACTGCTGTAAAGTGTAGTTTGTAGGATGCAGTGCAAGTAGCTTTTATTTTATTACTGTCATTAATACTAATAAATATGATTAAAACTACAGAAAGTATTGGAATGAGTATTATTGGTAATATATTTAATTTTATTAAGTATATTCATTGATTATTTTAAAGCTAGTTTTGATTCCAGCAGTGGTTTTGTGTTGTAACTCAGCATCATGTGTATCTGGATACTAGACTCTGAATAAACAATCACAGCATTCAGAAAACTCATATTTCAGAATCATATCTCATGGCAACTCTGTCCTGCTGTGCTTGTGTCTCTTCAGCTTCTATCAGTAACTTAATACAAATCAGTATCTCATGGTCCATGGTTTGATGTGTTTGGTTCTGGCAGCCATAAGTGACATATAATGTACATTCAGATGATCATTATTGTAAAATAACCCATCTGGGGGATATAAGAGTCCTGGACCCAGTGTTGGGGGTCACACATTACAAGTAACACAAGTTATATCATCAGATTACTTTTTTAAAGTAACTAGTAAAGTAACGCATTACTTTTTTAATTTCCAAGAAAATATCTGAGATACTTTTTCAAAAGAGTAACGCCAGTTCCTGTGTTTTGCGCTGCGTGAACATGTTACTGTAGCTCTAGACTAAATATGAATGTGCATTAATTCATCTCACTCACAAAAAACTGATTTAGTATTCATCAAAATGAATTAAAACAGTGAAATGCAAACTCAGAATATGATGCAAACCTGCAATAATTAAACATGTTAAACAACACAAATGTATCTAATCCTATTTTATTAACCAATATCTTTGCTGCTGACCTTTGATGACCAGTTCAACCATACTAATAAGCAAAAATGACTTTAGATAAACTAACAATTGTGCTTCATTGTGTTGTTTTATTGCAGAAGAGTGTTGATCCTTCTTCTCCTGCGTTCTACTGCACAGACGTGAGTTTACTCCTCCTTCAGCCTGAGGTCTATTCATTACACTTTTTGGTGTGAAAGGACTTTTATATTTGCTATAATTAGAACTTCTTACATTAAAAACAAAATCAAGCCCTGCTCATATTTAAAAAGTAACGCGAAAACAACGTAACGCATTACTTTCCATAAAAAGTAACTAAAGTAATGTAATTAGTTACTTTTTTAGGGAGTAACGCAATATTGTAATGCATTACTTTTAAAGTAACTTTCCCCAACACTGCTCACACTGTGCATGCCGACTGTCCTGTGTGATGAAGCACCATCGCTGAAATAATGAATAACCCGCTGATATCATCACATATAAATGACATAATGAAGAGTTAGTGCTGCTACAGCCTTCAGAACTGAATCATCAGTATAATAAGCACTTTCTACGAGCATTTCTAGACTGCTTCTAATAGATTTGCAGCTTTACTCTGCAGAGACGGCACTGAAGTGCTTTAATGCTGCTCACAGCTTATACTGTAACACCAGAGAAGACACAGCTGGTCTGTTTAAATCTGGGATTCTTTATATTTTACAGTTGTGTCTGTAATGTGTCATTATTTATATATTTCATCAACTAATTGATGATGGAATCAACTTTTTTTTATTTTTTTATTACAAATGGGTGTGGCCAATATACCATACATACATTTATTACCCATAACCATCATATAATACCAGCAGAATGTGTGTAAACTGTACTGTGTGTGAATAGAAGCGGACAGTAGACTGTAACAACATTAGTCTCGCTGCTGTCTGTTCTTCACCAGCGCCATCTTGGCTCAAGTTATATAAGAGGAAGCGTGTATAGTGCGGGGGAATTTACTGACTAAGACACAGCATCAGACGAATCAACCGACTAAAACAAGCGGTATTCTACTCAAACAAACGCTCTGAGCTCCATATTCTATCGTTAATCAGCGTCAGAGCGAGAAATCAGATGTTTTTGAGTCGCTGCGCGTATGAAATGCGGGTGCCCGCGTGAGCTGTAGAGCTCTACTGCAGCCAGCAGCCAATCAGAGCCGCGCGTCGCGTCACGTGTTCCGCGCGCCCGCACCCTCGCGCGCGCTCTGCTGCGCGGTCACAGCGGCACATAGGAAACAATGCAAGCGACCCTTGTGAGAAAATAGTGAAGAATGGACGAATTAAACGCATCAGTCGCTCTTTTGAGAGGAGGACGCTTTTGAGGCGAGGTTAGTGTTTTAACGCGTGCTGTTTTCGCCCGGAACGCGCGTCGTAGCGGCGCGCGCGGGGCTCGGATCACGCAACACTTGAGAAATGCGTGGATGCTCTTCTTATTTATATCGCCTCGGGAAATGAGGAATTACTGTGTGCTGTGCATCCAGCCAGAACCACAGTCTGCTGCTGATGAGAGAGCAGTAGATGCATTTCTGCAGTTATGACCTAATAAACTACTGCTTCTTCTGTAAAGCCATTCTAGAGAACATAAGTATCCAACAAAAAGCTCAGTGTTTTATTGCATTTACTGTAGTAATCTAATATAAAGTGATTGTAGTTTGAACGTTGCAGTACAAGTAGCTTTTGTTTTTATTACTGTCATTAATACCAGCATCTTTACTAATAAATATGATTAAAACTATTAAGTATTGATGTTAGTGTTTGTGATTTTAATCATAAGCCAAATGAAGAACATTAACTGTATTCTTACATTGCATAAAACATTTATTATTGTTCTTGCATTTGATTTTATAGGCAAATGTTTTGCCAAATGTTGGGTTCACACTAAATTTGTATATGCATTTTTTTTCTTTAAGTAATAATGGTTAAGCGCACGGGCTAGTCACTGGTGAACAGTTTTGAATATCAAAGACTCATTTGATCAGTATTGTTCAGAATGGTCTTATGACTGTTTGACCCAAATTTTGTGAAAACCAGAAAAAAATTGTAAGCCAAATAAATTAATCAAACTTAGAATAAACATGAAATAAAAAATGCATCTTTCAGATGTGATGAATGCAGTTATTAGTCGGTTGCAGTTTGGTTGTTAAAAGGTTGTTAGTGGTTGCATTTCCAAGTCTTTATCATATTCTGGTCTCTATGTGGTTCACTTTCAAGATACCTTGAAAAAGGCAACAATGGTTATAATAAACTTCTTTACAAACTCTTTTCCCCCAACTTTCTCCTTCATAAAGTCTCATCTTTAATGCTCCGTTAAATTCACTTCCAAGATGCACTAGTGATTTGAACATCATGATTTATCGTTAACAGTGTTTCTGTTGGTTACGTTACAAAGAATTTATAGAAGCAAAGGTCATAAATTAGAATTTTTGCAAAACAACCAAAGAAGAGAGTGTTCTTTGTGAATCAGTTTTTTATTACTACTTTCTGTATTGTATTCCTTTCTAATTTCCTGAAACGCTCTTTTTTTCTCACCCATTGTGCAGATATAAACTAACGGTGTGCTGAGCCCAAAGGAAGGGATTCTCACCAGTGAAAAAACAGCTAATGTGGATCACGTATTCTTTGATTTTTGGACCGTACGACTGTTAACTTGATGTCCTGACCATGCATTCACAACAAAGTTTCATGTCATTTATGAACAGCAAGGCCAATGCTATACCTAGAAAAGACATTGATCGCCTGTGCTGTGCAAAATGCCGCTTTTCCACCAAAGACACTGACCTGTTCGAGAGGCATGTGTCCCATCATCAGGAGGTAACTTTCTCCTGCGCGCTCTGCAGCCATGTCTCCTATTCTAAAACGGAGTCTCAGAAACACGTCGTCGCGCACACCGGCTCGTACCCGTACAGGTGTAGCTTCTGCTCGTACGGAGCCGTGCGGAGAGATTACATGGTGAAGCATATCCTTCGTATACACAAGAGAAATGCGGAAGAAGGCTTCATAACTGACTTCACTGTATCCACTACAGATACAGAAGGTCCATCTGTTCCTGACACTCTCAGGATTTCAGACTGGCCTGAAAGGAGCGACCAGTGTGCGATTCACAATTTCCATGTTGAACACCCCAGTGGAAGTCAACCCAGCCAATCATCTGTTATCGGTAAAACAGTGAACCAAACCAGGAGTAATCGTGCCCGGATGACCTACAGTTTCACGTCGCCGTGTACGACCAACACAGCAACTGTCGTTCCAGTTTCTAAGACTCCTTTCACCAGTGCCGTTCCCAGCTGCGCTCCAAGTGCGAGTCACTCATTAGGCAACACGCCGCAAGTGGTTCTAAGATCACGGGAGGCAAACGGCAACCTACTGAACTCTCAACTCAGTGCTGATGGGAACAACAAGGTTTCAGTTTCGGAAAAGCTTACTCCGAAACCCTCATTCCCAAGAGTCCATGTTGGTTCTACAGAACCAGTACAGCAAAGCCCAAGGGTTAGTGTTTCGGAGAAGGCTATGGCTGCAAAAACCTTTCCCAGAGTCCAGGTCCGAGCACCTGTTGAATTGAACACCCCGCTCAGAGCACTGCTTAATACGCCCTTATCTAAGAGGAATATCCAGATGGATCAGAGGTCTAGTCAGTCCACAACAGGGACTAACGTTGGGACGCAGAAACCAGTTGTACTTCCAAGCGGTACAATAAAAAGTCCACTGCACTCCAGTGCAGAAAAGAGCAATCAGTTAAGAATGAACTCTAGAGCACCTGTAGGATCATCAGCAGAGTCGTCAAGCCCGTTATCCAGTGTCCAAGTGGAACTGTTGGCACCTTTGAACCAGCCAATTCAACACAATAAGCCTTTGACCGTGTCCTGTCCAGAGGAGATCAATATTCCTGCCGGGTGTTTGGTGGAACTGGTCGAGGTGAAAAACGTCAACGGGACTCGAGAGTTGGAGCTACGGTTGATCCCACCCAATGGTACCCCGCAAGATCGGAAGAGCAACGTGGATGAACCTTCATCAGCCACAACTGGAGGTAAACTGTCCTTCAAATGCCAAGTTGCCAAAGGGTGTCCAGTCAGCCCGTCCACATCTTCATCATCTCACAAAGTCAAACAGCAGCGGCCTTCAATGTGCACCAATGTTCAGACTATCACAAAAACTGTTCAATCAGCACACAAACCACAGTGTTTTTCAGAGATGCCAGCCAAGAGCAAGCGCCACCTGAAGACCAAGGATCCAAAGATCATCACGCTCGAAGGTCCGGAATTGAGTTCTGAAAGCCTTCCCGTGATCTCATCAGTTTTCTCTCTTTGTCCTACGCCTACGTCGACTCAAAGCATCTCAAAGTCCTCGCCAGAAACACAACGCTGGATGGTGGCAATGAAAGAGCCGAAGGACGAGGTGAAGAGTGCAGAGCAATCGCTGGTCTGTAGTATTCTGATTAAAAAAGAGGACACTGAGGAGAAACCCAAAGGTGCTTCTTCGGGTCTCAAAGAAACAAAGACAGAGGATGAGACTAGTAAAGGCTCTGCAATACCTAAGACTCATGGTCAAGTAAAAACTTCAAAGAAAACCCTAAACAAACAAGCTCCAAATTTGACTCAACCATTGGTTTTGCTAAACCAGAGCGTCGTTCCATCAGACAAAGATGACATTTCACATCAAGACAAGGGAAATTCTGAACACGAGTCTGGCCAACAACACCATTCCTGTGTTTCCAACATGTATCCAAAAGTAGCTTTGTTCAGGATTCCCAGTTCTCTGTTGGAACCCACCAAGAAGCTTCCGGAAGTGCCAACTCGAGAGGAGAGTTTGACGGCGCGACCGGTTCTCTGCTGCACGCTCAGCGAGCAGAATGTCTCCGGAAGTCCTGAAGTGGCCATCAAGCTGATACTAAAGAGAAACCTTTGTGAAAGAGAAGAGAAGCACCAAGACTCACCACCACGTAAAAAACACAAGAAAGAAAAGAGAAAAGCCAAGAAACGCAGGTCATCGTCAGCTGGGATGGGCATTCCTCGATTCTCAACCGAACGTCATCGAGAACTGAGCTTAACTCCTCTGAAAGCGAATCAGCGCATCAAGCTTCCCGGGCCGAATCAGCCGGTTGTGGTTCTGAACCACCCCAATCCTTCAGTTCAGAGGATCAGTGTTGGTGTCCAGACTCTGAAGAACTATAAGTGGATTCGCTCAGTGGATCACGAACAGGAACAACCGGCGAGGAAACAGCCTTCATTCAAGATGAAACTCAAGAAAGTCCATGGACAGAAGTATCAGGTAATCGAGTTCGTTCTAAAGGGAGTCTCGGAGAAACCGCTTTCGTAAAAACCAGCCACATTCCCTTGTAGATATTTCACGTATTGATTTTTTATTATTTAAAAAACCCATGTGACGGAAGTTTTACGGTAATAAAGCTGGCCGGTGGACAATGGTAATTCAATGCCAATAAACATTTCGTCAAATACGTTGATTAGACTGGCCAAGTATTAGCTGTTCTACATGTTATATATATATAACTTTTTTCAACATTACTTACCCAGTCCTGACAATGGCCCGCTTGACAGCAGCAATGACAAACATGCTCATATATATGTATAATATGGAAAGAGAGATTTAAAAAAAAATGTAAATCTGAACGGCCAATATGTAGAAGATATTCGGTCAGAGGTTTCCAACAACACTAATGTCTGTTTTAGGATGTTGCGTGTTATTTTTCATGACTGTACAGGATCATTTCGAACAGACGTCACGTCTTGCGTTGTGAAAATCACCTGAAGTACTTTCACTGAAATCATTTCATTTACTGTCATTTTTAATCATGCACGTAAGCATCAGTGTTAAGTGAGTCTTTTCTGATTTTTGTGCACATGGTCTTTGTTGGGTGAGGCTTTGTCATTTGTGTAATTCAAACGTATGGCATACACTAAAAGTGTTTCTGCAAACAAACAAAAAGGTTTGCATATACGGACTCAGTATTTCACTGTAAACTACAGCACACATGTACACTCACTGTCTAAAGTCTGTACAGCAAACAACTTCTTTTGGTAAAGTGTAAACAGTCGAGACGGTTTGACGTGTTTATTGTAAATCTACCTCAAATGATCAAACCAGTAGCCGACTGTTTTCTTTTATTACTGCTGATGTTCTGTAAAGTTACAGCATAGCTTTTGATTTTCAGGGCATCTGCTCATTTGTAAACTAAACGTGTGTCATGAGTGTATTTCAAACTATAATCTGTATATAGTTCTGAAGCTTAAGAACTAAGCATAACATCTATTTTTAAATTATTCATAAAGGCCAAAAAATATTAAGTGTGACTAAATAAAACTTATAAGTGGATTAAAATTTAATGGAAAAATGGTTCTTGTGTGTCTGCATTCACTCTACACGTGTGTTAAAATGTCAAAAATATTGAATCCTTTAGATATTTGACTGCTATACACAGCCACATTATTAAATGACTGATTGTTCTTCTTTCTATCAGACGAGCTCTTTGGCTTGTTTTTTTGAGTCTGTACCAGGCAAACGTCACTAAAAATGTCTTATAAGGTTAAAATGTCAGTTAAATGTCCTGGAGATGTTGGGTTTGTCTGTATTTGCTCTTATTTTAACAGCTCTGTCAGGTCCTGCTTTGTGATTGGGTACATCAGCACACACTGCTTCCTCTGATTGGCTGCCGCAGAAGATTTCCGCCCGTCCACGAGAACGATGGGAAAAATGGAGTGGAACCTGACGATGTCAGTGACCGAGTCAAACCTCTGGAAGACAAAGAGATGATGATGATGATGATGAAGACGTACCATTATAACACTGCGCTCTGTGGCTGTGTGACTCACATCATTGGTTCTCAGACCTGTTCCCAGAGTATATTTGCTGGTTTCATCACTGAAGCGGATCTGAATGTTAAACACTCGTTTGTCGTAAAACACAGCGAGGACCAAGGGCTCATAGGTAGTGTTCTTCGAGCAGTCGCGCACTAGAAAGGCTCCTTCCTGTGGACAGAAGTCATCAAGATCTGTATCTAAATAATATATATATTCATGCACAGTCCTTATGTTTGTTTTCTGATTTTGCGATAATCTGCTAAACTGAATTTGTGTCTCTGAAGTGTAAGAAATGTGATGATGCTGGATTGAAGGTGTGTTTTACCCGGTTGACCAGGTGAAGAGCGTGTTCAGCGTCCACGCGACTAGCTGCACCAACATACCAGTTCTGATCGGCCAATCCCTGCAGGACACGTCAAATGGAAATTAGCTGTGTATTTTCTAAATGCATGATCTTCTTTTGAACAGTCTGTTCAGTCATACACTAAGTTTGGAATAATTACGACTTCTTAATGTTTCTGAAAGAGTCTCTTCTGTTCATCAAAGCTGCATTTATTTGATCAAAATTACTATAAAAACAGTGGAATATTATTAGAATGTAAAACAGCTGTTTTCTATGTGAATATGTGTTAAACTGTAATGTATTTCTGTGATCTGCAGCTGTATTTTCTGCATCGTTACTGCAGTCTTCAGTGTCACATGATCTTCAGAAATCATAATAATATACTGATTTACTGCTCAACAAACATTTCTGATTATTATCAATGTTGAACACAGTTGTGCTGCACAATATTTTTGTGGAAACTGTGATACATTTTATTTCTCAGGATTCACAGATGAACAGAAAGTTCAAAAGAACAGCATTTATTTGAAATGCAAATCTATAATAACATTATAAATGTCTTCACTGTCACTTTTGATCAATTTAATGCATCTTTGATTAATAAAAAGTATTATTCTATTGTTTTTCATCCCAAATATTAGAATAGTAGTGTATCACAGTTTTCACAAAAATCAGCTTTGGTCACCGTGTAAGGCTTTGAGATCCTCAAACACTTTGATCTTCTGAGATACGGACAGTATACACAGTGCATTAACACACAGACAAGAGTTTTCACATCTCACTGAGAGAAGTCTGTTCTCACTCAATAACACAATATAATGTTCTAGATGAATGCATACTCAGTCATGTTTGGTATTTGAATAGTCTCAGGGCGACTGGTACAGTGGTCTCATTTTTACAGTTCGTATACTAAAAGGTCAAACAGGTCCTAAGAGTTTAGAGATATTTTGTTCATTGTATAACGTCAGCCGTTTCTCAGTGTCTTTCATGCAAATTAGCATCTGTCTCAAAAGGTGTAAACTCGCACATTATTTTTCTTTATTACATAAAAAAGTAAATTTTTTTCCAAAATGGAGTAAATTTCAGATTGTTTGTTTTGTTGCCATTCCAATTGTTGGCAATTTTCATGGCGAGAAAGATTATGGCTGAATTGTATCATATTTTTATAATTATTTTATAATTATCCATTTGCCTTAACTCTGTTAAAAATGGCAAATTTCAGATAAATGTTCATGTCATACATTTTGGTTGCATTTGTGAGTCAATAAAAAGGTAAGTGCTTGTGTAAAATAGGTATATAATATCATAATATCAATAGATCGATCAATGTACTCCTGTATCGTAATCGTATCAGAATTAGGAGGTATCAGCAAATATTGTATGAGGTATGAGAATCGATATCATATCTTATCATGGTGAAACGTCCAATTTACACCCCTATTAAGTACATACTAGATTATCTGAGGTGCTTGATTTTGAAGGGGGGGTCGGGGGGTGGTAGACAGAATACTAAGAATAATAATTACGACCAAACACGTAGGAAACTTTTATCCAGCATTGGATACCTTCGTTGGGCCAATACAGGAATAAATTACATTTTACAATAAATTACAATAGAAAAGTTATTTAAATTGTAATAATGCCTTGGTGAGTAGAAGAGATTTCTTTCAAAAACATTTTAAAATCTTAATTATTCCAAACTTTTGACATGAAGCATGTTCTATTTTTTTGACAATATAAAATCCAAATCAAATTGTCATAACTGGATCTATTTCTCCAGAGACTCTCCAATCCTTCAGTCCACCTAAACGCAAGCTCACATTTAGACCCGCCTCAATATATGAGTGCCACGCCCACATTTCAACATCCAATCAACAATCGGCAGACAGAACTAAATTTTCAATAATCTGTTACTTGTGTTTCATCTCAGCTTTAAACACTGCTGATTTGAGTTGAGCCTCAGTGTAATGATGACTGAAGCGTAGCCAGCGCAGTACTGATGCTGATGATGTACCTGCGCAGGTTTGCTGTGGTTGGTGAAGCTGCTGTTGGTCTCTCCTTTAGCAGGAGGCCATTCATGATGCTGCAGTTTCCCCGCGTGTGAATCTGAAACGAATCCAGAGAGTTCTTCAGATCTGGTGAATCAGAGCCGCTTCAGCTGTGATTCAGTGACTCGATTCTTACCAAACGAGCTCGTCTCGCTCTCACAGTAACTGCAGGATCAAACAAACACAATTACACACATCATTCCTCTAATTAATGATGTTAAAGCACAGAGTGTTTGACTGCGGTCAGTACCTGTCCAAATCCTGAGAGTCCAGATCCAGAGAAAACCTGTGAGATGTGTGACCTGCGTAACAGGTATATTATATTATTACACTTTCAAGTATATTACATTACATTATATTATATTACAAACCCGATTCCAAAAAAGTTGGGACATTGTACAAATTACGAATAAAAAAGGAATGCAATAATTTACAAATCTCATAAACTTATATTTTATTCACAATAGAATATAGATAACATATAAAATGTGAAAGTGAGACATTTTTAAATGTCATGCCAAATATTGGCTCATTTTGGATTTCATGAGAGCTACACATTCCAAAAAAGTTGGGACAGGTAGCAATAAGAGGCCGGAAAAGTTAAATGTACATATAAGGAACAGCTGGAGGACCAATTTGCAACTTATTAGGTCAATTGGCAACATGATTGGGTATAAAAAGAGCCTCTCAGAGTGGCAGTGTCTCTCAGAAGTCAAGATGGCAAGAGGATCACCAATTCCCCCAATGCTGCGGCGAAAAATAGTGGAGCAATATCAGAAAGGAGTTTCTCAGAGAAAAATTGTAAAGAGTTTGAAGTTATCATCATCTACAGTGCATGATATCATTCAAAGATTCAGAGAATCTGGAACAATCTCTGTGCGTAAGGGTCAAGGCCGGAAAACCATACTGGATGCCCGTGATCTTCGGGCCCTTAGACGGCACTGCATCACATACAGGAATGCTACTGTAATGGAAATCACAACATGGGCTCAGGAATACTTCCAGAAAACATTGTCGGTGAACACAATCCACCGTGCCATTCGCCGTTGCCGGCTAAAACTCTATAGGTCAAAAAAGAAGCCACATCTAAACATGATCCAGAAGCGCAGGCGTTTTCTCTGGGCCAAGGCTTATTTAAAATGGACTGTGGCAAAGTGGAAAACTGTTCTGTGGTCAGACGAATCAAAATTTGAAGTTCTTTTTGGAAAACTGGGACGCCATGTCATCCGGACTAAAGAGGACAAGGACAACCCAAGTTGTTATCAGCGCTCAGTTCAGAAGCCTGCATCTCTGATGGTATGGGGTTGCATGAGTGCGTGTGGCATGGGCAGCTTACACATCTGGAAAGGCACCATCAATGTTGAAAGGTATATCCAAGTTCTAGAACAACATATGCTCCCATCCAGACGTTGTCTCTTTCAGGGAAGACCTTGCATTTTCCAACATGACAATGCCAGACCACATCAATTACAACATCATGGCTGCGTAGAAGGAGGATCTGGGTACTGAAATGGCCAGCCTGCAGTCCAGATCTTTCACCCATAGAAAACATTTGGCGCATCATAAAGAGGAAGATGCGACAAAGAAGACCTAAGACAGTTGAGCAACTAGAAGCCTGTATTAGACAAGAATGGGACAACATTCCTATTCCTAAACTTGAGCAACTCGTCTCCTCAGTCCCCAGACGTTTGCAGACTGTTATAAAAAGAAGAGGGGATGCCACACAGTGGTAAACATGGCCTTGTCCCAACTTTTTTGAGATGTGTTGATGCCATGAAATTTAAAATAAACTTATTTTTCCCTTAAAATGATACATTTTCTCAGTTTAAACATTTGATATGTCATCTATGTTGTATTCTGAATAAAATATTGAAATTTGAAACTTCCACATCATTGCATTCTGTTTTTATTCACAATTTGTACAGTGTCCCAACTTTTTTGGAATCGGGTTTATGTATTATATGAGGCAACATAACTTACTTGCAGATGATGATGTTTTAACCTGAGAATGAAATGGGATTATTATTTATGTGAATTATCTGATTTATGTTTGGGTTTGAATACACAAAACCACCAGACATGATGCTTTAATAGTGATTTTTGTCAGTTTCATTATATTTGGAACATCTATTTGGTTAAATTTGTTTACTGGCAGGTCTCCACTGTGACAACATGCCCTGCTATAGAGGTCAACACTGTTAACTGTATGTTTCTCTGCTGTGATGTTCAGTTGTTTGCATCTGTCTCTCAGCCTGATTTCAGTTCTCTTCACAGCTCTTCCCCTTTGACCTAGATGTCAAATATCTCTCTCATACAGTCCCAGCCATGTGTGGTGTGTCTGTAACTGATTCAAGGTTAACAGGCCTTGGCAAGTCTAAGAGAGTCATAGAAAACTGTTTATCAATCGCATGACTTCACTGTTTGAAATAGGTTATTAGGTGAGGAAGATGAATCAGATGTGTACATGTTGGTAAATGGAAGTAGAAGGTCTTATTATAATCTGTTCTTTTATCCAATTCTGAAGGTCTTTGTTCAATGATAAATGAATATACATGATAAAAAAAGGACATGAATCAAAAGTGAGTCATTCAGTCTAATGGCATCAAAACAGCAGGAATAACACGTGACAACTTGCCCCACTCTCCTCCACATGTACTGTTTTTATTTCTAGTTAGTGCTCTATGATGAATAGCATGGTACCAGAACGAGTTATTAGTAAAAATTAAATGATTAAAACCCTACTAAACTACTAACCCTGTATTGATCAAGTTTGTTCATTTGACTTTGACTGATTGACTTTATTTTTAAATGACTGTAAAACATGGAGTTTATGAATGAATTTGAGTTACAGCAAAGAAATGGACTTACATTCTCTTGCTCACTCGGACTGGGTCTGAGAATAAAAACAGACACAAATCAGACAGTTTACGTGTGTGTGTGTGTGTGTGTGAGTGTGTGTGAGAGAGTTTTGAAGAGTAGTTATTAAGATTTGAGTGTAATGGTCTCATATTGTTAGCTGTGTTGTATCACCCTCCACATCTAGTTAAAGATTTTATTTTTGAATTTATGGAGTGAATGGGGTACATCACTACAAATTATGACCATTTTACATTGGTTGGTGATTTTAATGTTCATGTTTGCTGCCCATCGAACTCCCTTTCAATGGAGTTTTTAAGTCTTACTGAGTTACTTTTAACTGAGTGCAGTGTATAAATGAGTCCACTTTGGACCTCATGATATAATACACCCTCTGTCACAGTACTGTTCTCGAAGGAGACGCGCACGACGCAGGAGGTGTCAAATACACAGGCTTTAATTATAATACACAAAGTAAATACCAGGAATCTTGGAGCAGGGTAGCACAAATCATAGACAAAGCTAAACATGACGGCGAACGGACAAAGACTCAGGGAGACTTACAAACAAGAACCAAACAAAGGGAACTAATGAGAAGATTAATTAACACAGGTGGAGACTAATGAACTAATCAGGGAACAACGGAAAACTAGGTCAAGATTGGATGAACAGAAACGCAGGGAAATCAGAACCAGAACAGAACATAAACGTGACACCGTCATGTTTAATCGAGTCTGTTGGCCCTGCTTTACTTTCCTTATTGACCAAATGTTTATTAACTGGTTCTGTTCCTGCGTGCCTGAAATTGAGCTCTGTTACTCCTTTGCTCAAAAAGCCTTCCTTAGACACATTTACCCACCTATTTCTGTGGTTCTGTAAATGTTGTGCCGTCAACTTAAGTCTTTAAGTAATTCTTTAGTCTTGTTTTAACCCTTTTCAGAGACTGAGTCAGCTCTGCTGAGAGTGTTAAATGATATCTTAGTTGCTACCGATGCAGTTGACTGTGATTTTAGTTCTCTGCTGCCTTTGACACTATAGCCCACCTGTTGCTCTTATCTAGATTAGAATCCTGTGTGTGGCGTTAAAAGATTCAGTCTTGAATTGGTTTAAATCCTATCTAACCGAGAGATATTTTTCAGTCTCCTCTTGAATCTGGAATTCCTCAGGGCTCTATTCTAGCACCTTTGCTTTTTCTCTCTCTACATGCTTCCTTTAGGTTCGATTCTGAGAATGAATGGCATGTCTTTCCACTTTTATGTAGATGATACCCAGATCTATCTGCAATAAAATGGCCCTTCTGCAATACAATCTTTATTTTCATGCCTTGATGAGGTAAAACTCTGGTTTGCAAGTAACTTTAAATGATTCAAAAGACTGAGGATATAGTTTTAAATAGTCTAACAATTTTGAGTTTAACTCTTTCCCGACCAAACACAGAATTTTACACTCGGCGGCGCTATTATGCATCTCCTGAATAAGTCCAGAATCTCTCGATCAAAAACACAGGTGAGGAAGATGCAGAAACAAGCGATCTCATATGTAAGCTGATGCATGTGAAAAATAATACGATCATCAACAATAAACGGTATATATACTGTATGAAAACTGCCTAATGTTAGCGAGTGAAATGAAATGTGAAAGGAACTGGCAAAGGACTGTGAAGCGTTGATGAAAGCGATCTACTGCAGCTATGCTTTGATCATCGTACTGAATATGATCCAGATGTAGTATTTAATAAAAACGTGATTTTCTCAGCTTTCTGTGTTTTTATTATTATTATTTTTTGATGCATTGCCTGTTCAGATATTCACACAACAAAATATTCTGGGGACCATGAAAGTTTAGTGAAAATTATCAAAACTTCTGGCAACTTTTTTCAAAAACGCTGGCGTGGAAAGAGTTAATAACTCTATGGAAAGCCTATCAGCTTTTAACACCAAGATTCAGAACCACAGTGTTCTTCTTTACAGTCAGCTCACTTTAGATAGACATGTTTCCTCTGTTGTTGCTTATAGCTTTTTTCAGCTCCCCTTACTTTCTAAAATTAAACTCAAATTAATTTCCTGCCTGAAAAATCTCGTGAGAAAGGTAGTGAGGACATTGTTAAAATAGTCCATGTGACATCAGGGGTTCAACTGTAATTTTACCAAGCTACGAGAATACTTTTTGTGTGCAAAGAAAACAAAAATAACGATTATGTTTTTGTGTCATTTCCTCTTTTGACTATGTGAGCTTGTGCATCGCTTTGGTCAGTCCTGTGACTGTTTTTAAATGTGCTTTATAAATAAAAGACTTGTTTCTGCAGATGTGTGTGTGTGTGAGTGTGTGTGTGTGTGTGTGCATGTTTATGTGGTTTATGAGGACACAAATGTGTATAATGACATGGGTATGACAGAGGTATTACAATATGAAGGTGGTTTATGAGGACACTGCCTATGTCCCCGTAATTCAAAAGGCTTAAAAAACATACTAAATGGTGTTTTTTTGAAAATCTAAAAATGCACAAAGTCTCCTGTGAGGGCTAAGTTTAGGTGTAGGGTTGGTGTAGGGCAATAGCACACACAGTTTGTTCAGTATAAAAACCATTACGCCTATGGAGAGTCCCCATAAACCACAAAAACCAACATGTGTGTGTGTGTGTGAGTGTGTGTGTGTGTGTGTGTGTGTGTGTGTGTGTGTGTGTGTGAGTGTGTATGTGTGTGTGTGTGTGTGTGTGTGAGAGTGTGTGTGTGTGAGTGTGTGTGTGTGTGTGTGTGTGTGAGTGTGTGTGTGTGTGTGTGTGTGTGTGAGTGTGTGTGTGTGTGTGAGTGTGTGTGAGAGAGACTCTCACTGTGTCCATGCTGGTCTGCTGTTGTGTGATCTGGTTTGCGGTGACGCTGGTTCTGGTTCTGGTGGTGGTCTGGATGGAGGAGACTCATCAAACTGGTTTGGAGAGTCAGTGATGGTCTGTACTGGTATAGGTGGTAAACTCAGGTGATCTCTGGGTAATGATCTCACTGGCCTGAAACCGCAGCACACAATCACTACACTGAACACAGGTGTGTTTCTCACAAGTGTGTGTTTCAGTATGATGTCTGTCTGCAGTGTTTGCTGTGATTGATTACCTCTGTGGGACGGTGAGAGCCTGTCATGAAGAGATTCACACACATGATCATCAGCACAAAAACACAAACTCATTCAGTGCAGAAAGTGATTCAGAATGAGACTTACAGTAAGAAATGAAAACCGGACCACAGACTCACAGGAATTATTAGCTGTATTATATTTCTTTAACATTACTACTATTCAAATCAAAAGTTTGGCATCAGCATGATTTTGAAATGTTCTTGAACAAGTCTCTTCTGCTGACCGAAGCTGTATATATTTAATTAAAAATACAGTAAAAACAGTGATCAGTTTAATGTGTTAAGTCTTACTGAGCCCACACTTACGAATGGTAGTGTATTTATTAATAAAAAGAAGTCAGGTGTTTTCTTTACCCTGTCAGCAGATCCCATCAACTCCAATCGGCCATCTGCACACACACACACACACACACACACACGCGCGCACACACAGATACACAATTCAACACAAGCGTCTTATTGCTTTTATAACGTATTGCATATATTTTCATTAAAATATTGTCTTATGTATCAGATATGGCCAGACAGACAGTACCGGAGGAGCTCTTGGGCAGTCTCCCGGGTTTGAGGTTTCTGTTGACGCTGGGTCCTTTACGTCCTGTGAGGTTGTTACAAATTACAAACAGCTTACTTGTTCAACAAATGTATCAACTGTAATTTGTACTTTGAAAACTAACCAAGTAACAAAAACCACAGTTTCAGTTGGAGAAGAACCAGAGGAGACAGAATCCAACTCTAGTTTAAACGAGTATGAAGTTATTTTATCATTCAACCTCTGGAGAGAAAAGGTGCAGACACTGAACAAGTGCACATGTGTCGAGCATCTGTTACACTGATTATACAGATAAAGGCTAGTATGCTAGAGTCCACACCAAACAGGATACTTTGGGCTTCACAAATGTGCAGTGTGTTCATTAAGGTTTGTAGGGACCTTACCATATTTAATGTTTGGATTCAATGGGCTGTACTATCTAACAATACACAAAACAGTTTTCAAAGTTGAACATTGACATGATCTTTCCATTCTATCTGCCACAGCCTTGTTTTCATCCATTTTGACCTGGTCTATAAGTTCTTGTCTTTAGTGCTTTCAAGCGATTAATCACGTCCAAAATAAAAGTTTTTGTTTACATAATATGTGTGTGTACTGTGTATATTTATTATGCATATATAAATACAAACACATGAATGTATATAATTAAGAAAAAAATTATTTGTATATTGACTATATTTATATATATTATAAATTATATAAATATATTCATGTAAATATTTACAAAATATATACTGTATGTGTGTGTGTGTGTGTGTGTGTGTGTGTATTTATATTTACATAAATATACACAGTACACACATTATGTAAAGAAAAACTTTTATTTTGGATGCGATTAATCGTTTGACAGCACCATTTGTCTTATTTAAGAGTAAAACAAATGTAAAATTCATATAAATACACAAAATATAATTTCTCAAAATACAAATGGCAAAAAACTCAAAAAAACTATTTTAAATACATTTTCACTGAAACACTGCCATCTCTGACAGCAGGTGTGTGTTGTGGATCCTGCTTTTGATTCTCAGTGTGTGTGTGTTTGTGTTGTGTTGTGTTGTTGTGCTCACCTGGTTTAACACGCAGTGGACGAGGAGGAGCGTGCACAACATCCTGCAGACACAAACACACACCTGACTCACCTCACCTCACCTCACACAACACTAAACACAATCACAGAGACCAACAAACACACTTACTCCTGCACCGATGCACCCTTTAGGAGCTCGTTCAGCACGACAGCTGTCTGTAACACACACACACACACACACACACAAATGAATGAATATTCAAATGTGCTGAAGGCTGCACATCATTAATGAAACACTCGTCATGTGTTTGAGTTGCACTGACTGATCTGTGCCACTAGATAGAGACATCAGACAGACCTGAGGATTTCAGCTCAAACTAAGCACTGCAAAAAAAAAGATGTTCTTCCTCAGTGTTTTGTCTAATTGTCCATTACAGATATCTAGGAATCCCTAAATCAAGAAACATTTACTTGAGTAGGTCAATGGCATTAGATATTACATCTTTAACAAATATCAGCCAAATGTGGCCAGAAAAATAAATTGTTTATTTCTCTGACCTCATTTGTTATTGTTTTAAACTGAATATTCATGTTATTTTTTCATATACTTAGTATCCTATGTTATTTTGCTTCTCAAGTAAATGCATCTTCATTTAAGTATGCTTAGATATTTTTACAGACCAAAATAAAAACTGCTGAAGAAAGTCATTTTTGCTGTGTGCCCTTGAAGTCATTGACCATAACTGATGACCATAACAAAACTCACGGAGTTACTGAACTGATCTGAATAACGAAGAGCTGCTTTACAGCTGAATCTGAATACACATTAACTGTTATTTTCCTGTTCCTTACGGTGAAGCTGCTTTGAATCAGTCTGTATTGTATAAATAAATCTGACTTGACTCTCCGAGCAGTAATATGTGATGTTCTGTATGACCTAGTGATCTAATCATTTAAAATCTTTGACATCAAAGTCAAATCTTGAATGTTTCATAGGTTTGTCTCTGCATGTATTTCACACACAAACACATTCTCGTGTCTCATGAGTCGTCAGTGACTCTGTGATTCATACACACCTTCATCCAGGTGTGTGTGTGCAGGTCTGATCCGCTCGCGTCTGTTCCTGTCATCCTGAGAAACCAACACACACACACACATTACATCACATTCACTCCAGACCAATCACAGACAGAGCTGATGATGAAATCACTCACCATCATTAACGGAGATGCCTCGTCATCGTCACACACACAAACTCCTCCTGCGACACACAACACACTCCCTGTGCTTCAGTAACTCAGAGCATTGCTTAACATCACTGTATTCTGATGAAGGCAGCTCAAGCGTGTTGAGATTGGGCATTTCTAACCTCTCGAGACGTAGAGCTGAATGGGAAAGTTATCACTGCGTCGTCCTGTAACTAATGATGAACGCACAGTTTGCAGAGAGGTCTGACTTAAAGAGTTAGTTCACCCAAAAATGAACTTTTGTCATCGTTTGCACTCCCACAAGCTGTTTCAAACCTGTAATAATTCCTTTCTTTTGTTGAACATAATAGAAAATACTTTGAAGTATGTGGGTAACCAAACAGTTTCTGGTCCCCAATGACTCTGATAGTGTTTCTGAAGTTACTGAGGACCAGCAGCTGTTTAGTGACCCACATTCTGCAAAGTATCTTCTTTTGTGTTCAACAGAAGAAAGAACTTGCAGGTTTTGAACAACCTGGGTAAATTATGACAGAATTTTCATTTTTGGGTGAACCATACCTTTAAAGTGACAAACACATCTGTGCTTCTAAAGGCATAACTCTAGTGTTTTATTAAGATTTGGATACTCTGTTAGAGCTTGATAGACATAATTATTATATTTTTAGACATTATTAGAAAGAAGAATTAATAGATTATAATTAATGTTAGACCCTATTTATTCATTAATCATTTATATTAATCATAAATATATGCATAATAAATAAGCATATGTCATATACAATTTGACATTTTAAAAAGTTTAAAAAATGCTAAATTATTTAGATTTAATGTAGTCCTAATTTAAGCAAATGAATAAAAACAATAAAGAAAGAAAGACTAATAAGAATAAATGATTTAGATATATGAGCATGGTGTATTGTTGAGCTATTAGTTCCTCGCTGATCATTTGTGTCTTAGTTTGTAGTATTTTTGGGTCATGAATGGTGTCCCTTATTGTGGCTCGGTGAAGGTGGCAACCCTATCCCTACTGACTTCAAATCTAACAATCAAATAACTCCTGAATCACCAGTGCATTGGCAAGATTGAAGTATGGAAAAGCTTACATTCAGCAGATGGAAATATTGCCATTGCATTGATTTAGTGAAGAAAAGATGATCTGAAGATATTACATGCTTCTCATCCACATCACTCTCATCCTGATATAAACTATTACTAGAATTACACATCTTTTAGAAAACAAAACATTATGAACGTATGAGATTTCTTTTGATAAAATCCATTAATATAATCATATATGTGTAACAGAAATGATAGCTAAGCTACACAATGAGAATACAACACTTCTTCTATCAGTCACCGCTGAGTGTTGGTAACTTCTGACTGAGATCTAATGTGTTTTTTGGTGAAATGAGGCAGAAATATATTGTTAGTAACATTTCAGAATTTATTTAGGGGAAGATGCAGAGGTGGACAGTAATGAAGTACAGTCTGTACACTTGTTGAGTATCTGTACTTTACTTGAGGGCTATTTTTTCTGGAAACTTATGACTTGAAAGACAAATATCATCCTTTTACTCCACTACATTTCTATCAAGGTCTTCGAAGTAGAAATTCGTTACTATGTAGCAGCTTTGAAAGCCAGAGGGTGATTTGTTCTTTTCTAAAATGTGATTTTGTGAGAGTTTATCAGTAATCCGTCTTGTAGTGAAGTGAAGTGATTTCCCAGCGGTTTTTGAACACTGACCTGTTGCAAATGCGATATTTATTTACAACAATTCAATAACAGGAAGTTAATATTATGGTATATATTAGACACAATATTGTCTGATTTTGCAAAATGATGTGAATGAAAATATTAGCTCTAAAGCCACAGAAGAAGTGTTGTGCGTCTCCTAATAAAGCACAATACTGTAGGAGTTGGACTAGAAGCAGCGCTGACCCTTCTGTGTACAACATCAAAGCCATTAGAGAGCAGTTTTCACATCTTTGTTTTGATGGCAAATAAATCTGTTGCTGTTAGCTTTTTTGTTAAAGCAGTGTTGCTGTAGTAAAGTTACACAGCTTTTTTTATTCTTAGTCTATATTTGAAGTAATTTCACTGTTCACTCGGTTCAAATGTGGAGGAATGGCTACAGTTTTTTTGGGTGAACTCACTTGTTTCATTCCTATAGTTTTTTAACATTCTAAAAGCTCTTTATTCCACAGACAGCACAAGATAAGTGTATTCTGCAGTCATACCCTAATCCCAGACTAAAATGTAAGTGTGAGCTATTTCAACTGAAATAAACTTGCACTGACTGATCCTAAAATAAAAATAATAAAAAGGAAATTTACTTTTGGTACTTAAGTACTTCTGTACTTTTACTTAAGTAAAAATCTGTCTTTACAACTTTAAAGTAAGTCTGTGCTTTCACTCAAGTAACTGTCCGTCTGTGAGAAGATACACAATTACAGCTTCTGTGGGGCATGAAGGAAAAGTGATGTAACTAATTACTGTTGCCAGAAAGTAATAAGTAACTAATAATATTACTTTTGAAAGGAGTAACTAGTAATGCGTTATAAATGGCATTTCTGAGTACGGAGCTGAACTTGACCTGATTCACATCACCAGCAGTTTAACAGAGAACTGCAGGAACTCAACTGGCTCTGTCGGCCGTATCAACTCCTGAGCTTCTCACACTCTTTCTACAAGCAAATATAGACTCAGTAATGAGATATCACAGTGTGCATTTCCTCTTTAGCTTATTGCAAATGATCTGAGAGCAACAGCCCTCCAGAAATGACAATCCAGTCCATATTCTCCTGTGAACGTCTGACACCGCTGGATGAACATGATTGATTTATTCAGCTCTATCGAGCCATGTCATAATCAAAGCAGATATTAAGCACTTGGTTTAGCGTCTCTCATGCATGGATGATGCTCAGAGGTGCACATGTCCACACTGCTAATTTTAGTTTGAAGCTCTTTATGGTTTCCTGTCGCCTCCTGCTGTTTCCTGTTTGTCAGATCCACAGCTGAAAACAGCTACAATTACTCCAACACTCTGATTGAACTATACTCATTCACTTTATATGTCACAAACAGATATTGATATTAAAATCAATACTCAAGTTCAAAAGTTTGTTTTTCCTTTTTATAGCATGCACTAAAATATATTTTATATAAAAGGTCTCTGAATTCACATGCATGTTCAAAAGTTCATTATTTTGCCATTACAGGTGTTAGTGAATGTGATCATGAGAGATTTTAACTGGAGTGTGAGTCATGTGACCTGGGGTGCGTTCACTCGTCTCTGATTGGGCCAGATATGCTGCACACTAAACAACACCTGAGCACATTTATACTGGTTACAGCTTCTTTCACAATCATTATGTAGAGCAGGCATCCTCAAATCTGGCCCACTCCTGCAGAGTTTAGCTCTAACCCTGATCAAACACCCCTGAGCTGCTAATCAGAGTCTTCAGGATCATTAGAGAATCACAGGGAGGTGAGTTTGATCAGGGCTGGAGATAAACTCTGCAGCAGATCGGACCTCCAGGGAAAGATCTGAGGAACCCTGATCTAGAGAATAACGCGTGCTTAATAAATCAGCGTCCCTACAGATTTAATTAAATATTTTAATATCGAATCAATCATGAATGTCTCTTAACTAAGTTGAAAAAACTTGCTGATTACGATATCGCTCCTATTATAAACGGAGCGTTTACACTGGAAACGATTATTATTATTCTAGACTGAAATATGACTTCATTGAAAGATATCCCAGCTAACAAAAATATGTTCTAAGAGCCTTTTGCACCATTACGTTAGGAAAAGCTTATTTCTGAATGTTCTGTGAACGTCCAAATCGTGCAGTAAACGTTTAAAAAAGTTATGTTTTTTTTGGTTATGTGAACATTAAAGACAGCATAAAGGGGAATGTTTGATTTTATTATTTTGCAAACATATTATGGGAATGTAACTCTTTTGAATGTTCTCTAACCCATCTTAGACAATGCCCAACTACAATGTTTCAAAAGGAAGTTCCATGAACAATACAGATTGCTTTTGTAACACTTAGAACGTTATTAAAGGCTGCGTTTCCCAAAAGCACCGTAAGCCCTTAAGTAGCTCGTAGACCCATTGCCACCAATGGTTTCTACGATCAGCTCTACGATCACAAAAGCTCACGATGCTTTCGGGAAACACAGCCCTGATCACTTTGATCAAACCTTCTATTAACGTTACTGGAAAAACCTTTGTTCATAACTTGCCAGAAAGTTCTCTTTCAGCTGGGATCATGTCTGAAATGATTTAGATGAATTTGTTTCTAGTTACGTAACTTCAAAACTATCTTGCGTTGATCTGAGCCTGGTTTAGCTAGTTTTCCTGCTAACATTGTGAGAACAGAACCGTTTGATCAGAACTGATCTACAGCTGCAGCAGTTCTTACTGTGATCAGTGAACGAGATTCATCTAATCCTGTCAATCACAGCGTAATGTGATCTCTCCACATCTACCGAGCGTTTGTGTTTGAGACCGGCGTCTGTTCAAATGCTTTATTAAGCTTTATGAGTGTTTTCACTCCAAATCGATCAATATTCACGTCTTAATTAAATGAGCGAGACACACTCATGACAGTTCACTCTTCAGAACAAGCTTCCAGCAGGGGGTTTTCACAGCAATGCCATAGAAGAACCATTTTTATTTCCCCGAAGAACCTTTGAGTGAACAGCTCTTAAAATAACCAGGATTTTCTTGCTGTGAAAAACCTTTTGATCAGTGGAGATGTTCCACGGACGTAAAAGGTTCTTCATGAACCATAAATGCTAATAAAGATCTTTATTTTTAAGAGTGTATGGAAGAGAATGTTCTATAGATGATTGAAATGTGCTTCACACTCATAGGAACTGCTCACTGAAAGTTTCTTCGGCTTATTTTATGGCATTGCTGCAAGAAACCCCTTTGAAAGCTTGATTTTAAGAGTGTGGCGCTGTAGGTACATACAGTGGATCATTTCCGCTCAATAACAGCTATAAATGATGTGATGAGAGATTTCGGATGTCGTCTAACGAGGGCTTCAGTGCTGGTTTACCGTGTTACCAAGAGACCAACAGAACAAAACTGGAACCAGATCCTGTTCTGTGGAACTGAAATCATTTATGATTGACATGATTTAGAGTAGCATGTTACCAGAACTCTTTAAGCAATAAAATCACAGAAATATGAATAAGTATGGGTGTACATGAAATATTATGCTGTTATGGGTTTTGGTGGAAATCAGGCATCTCTGCAAAGCATATATAATATTTGTATTTTTATACTGATATGAGAGCATATTATTGTGAAGGTTCATTAAACACTATTTTGCTACAAGGTACCATTTATATTCCTTCATAAATGAAGTGTTCTTATCTGATTCATCTGCAGAATGGACATGTCAGAATATGAAAGCTGAGAAATAAACACATATATTTCAGATGTTTGAGCAGAATATGATGCTCAGAGTTTGATGCAGCAGTCGAAGCGTTCTTACAGACTGACAGACAGCAGAGCCGCTCTGAATGACTGGAAATCATCTTACCTTCATCTCCAGAAGAGCAGGAAGGGTTCGCCGAGCTCCAGCGGAGTGTGTGTGTGTGTATGTGTGTGTGTGATTGACAGTTATTTTGTGGTAACGCCCCCTCAGAGAGTTCTCAACTTCCTGTGTGAGATTAACATCAGCCACCTCTGATCATCATCACATACACACGCGCTCTCGAAATGAGAATACAGGAAGTGATCACTTCCTATTGATCTATTTCTTGAAACACACACACACACACACACACACACACACACACACTCTCTCTCTCTCTCTCTCTCACACACACACACACACTCTCTCTCAATTCAATTCAATTCAATATTGCTTTATTGGCATGACTGTAGAAAATACAATATTGCCAAAGCTTGGAATATAATAACAATGAAAATATCAAAATAACATAAAACATTATAACAATATAAACTTAAATAAACATTTTAACAAATAAGAACTTGTGTGAACATTTCATACCACAGTGTTTAACATATAAACACACACAGGCTGAGGGTCACTGTGGTAGACATTAGGGAAACACACTGAGGTCAGACATAATACACATATTACACACGTTCTCTCTCACTCACACACACACACACACACACACACACACACACACACACACACTCTCTCTTTCTCTCTCTCTCACACACACACACACACACACAAACACACACTCTCTCTCTCTCACACACACACACACACACACACACACACACTCTCTCTCTCTCTCTCTCTCACACACACACACACACACACACAAACACACACACTCTGTCTCTCTCTCTCTCTCACACACACACAAACACACACTCTGTCTCTCTCTCTCTCACACACACACACACACACACACAACACACAACAAAAGTGATTCTCATCATTGCTTCTATAATTACTCTATATGTGGTTAAAGGGTAGAGATGCTGGTTGTGGTTCTGCTGGTAAATGATGTGAAACAAATGAGCCTGAACAATTGGACCACCATAAAGGTCAGTGTTTATTCTGAGTGTGTTTGAGCTCCTCGGACACAATTTGCATCATCCTGAAGTGCTGATGGAGAAGAGACATCTGGAAGACTCACTGTGTGTGTGTGCGTGTGAACAGAGAGTTATCATGTAACAGACACACATGGACAGTGTCGGATACATACAGGTTTTCCATGGCAATCTGCATTAATATATCATAAATTGCTCATGCAAAAAGGAATCCGTGCATTTGTGGATCAGGTGACACGCGTGCATTTATTGACATCTTGTTTGCATTAATCTTGTTCGGTTCATTTGGATTTTGAGACTTCATTTTCGCAGTTTGCAGCATTTCACGACGCCCACACACACAACTACCAATGAACAAAGCCCAGTGCAATTCATTAACGTTTTTAACGATTGAAAAATTCACAAATGTGCATCACTACACTGAAACAAATGCTTTTCAGCCCGTGTCTGCAGAGTTAAGAATTACATCAATGTGCAGCATTTTGTACAAATAGAGACTTATTTTTGAATACAAATGTTATAGTTTGTATTAAACTATCATAATTTGTGCATGCAGCGATTCAAATGTGCATTTGTAGATCAGCTTTGGTGAGCAGAAGAGACTTCTTTCAGAAACATGAAGAAAAGAGTGTTTAATGCTGAATCATGGGATAGCGGCTTTAGGAAATGTTTCCTGAACGATCCACGAGGACAAACATGAGCAGGAAAACCACATTCATCCAGAGCTGCTAATGTCACTGTGACAACACACACACACACACACACACACACACAGAAAGAACAGTAACATTTCAGACTAAACTAAGGAGCTTATGGACAGAGAATCATGTAAACATGCAGATGTGATTCATCTGGACCGATCGCTGGAAAACACCACATCACACACATGAACAATAAAACACCAAGAAACAACCTCTGAGATCAGACTCAGACACACAGATGATTTTAATGAAGAACTGTTTGAGTTGCTCAATCACTGACGAGAAAAACCACAAAGAATCAGCTGTACGGATCTTCTGATGTTCCTCTGGAAACTGTTCAGTTCTGCCAATAAAACACTGAATTAAACCGACTGTACTGCAGCAACGAAACAATGTTTTCATGGGCAGAGCTCACACACACACACACACACACACACTGATAACAGTGCACAAGTATGTGGTGTTCTCATGTTACACTTTTGCTCACGTTTCACAAACAGTTCAGAGAACGACGTGTTACACTCCTATAACAAATTAAACATTAGAATGATAACAGACGACAGAAAACTAAAGTCAGAAACTGGGAAATTCTCCAAGCTCCAGTCTCATAACACAAATATGATCAGAATGTTTAGACTAACACACACACACACACACACACACACCTAACTCTCTAAATGGGGACATTGCATAGACTTCTATAGTTTTTATACACAGCTAATTACGAATACTGTTTATATCTCTTATTTATTTTTTAACATCTGAGAACATTCCAAAAAAGAGGTTTTGCTCATTTCAGGTACAAACCAGGATCACAATTAACTAAAACTAAACTAAGACTAAAACCATAAAAAAAAAAAAAATCAATAACATTAAAAAAAGTAACTAAAATAAAATATTTTTTTTTATTTCGGCTAGTTTCCAAGGTATCATTTATCTATTTTTTTGCACTAAAAATACCTAAAAATTTATTAAAAGTATATAGACATATTTAAAATAATAATAATAAAAATTACAGGAACACACAACAAAATGACTAAAATGTAACTAAAATGAACATACATATAAAATACAGAAATAAACACCAATTCATAACATTTATATAAAAAAGTTTCTTGAGGCTAAAATAGCATTGGTACAAACACACAGCCAGCAAAAACTGACAGAATAACCAAACACCAGATCATAGCAAAAATATCTTTATTACGATTCCTTCATATAATTTTTTATAAACAATACACAGACTATGTTATGAAATTAATGATGAAGTTTGCTGTAATAGACTGATATAAAGACACATTCATAAACTTAGCAGCAGGAAAACCGTATTTTGATCATAACTGTCATTGATGTATATCACATGCATATGTCCATATATCATATATAAATTTAGTTAACATCTCTGAAAACAAACTCCACTCACATCCTGATCTTACTGTGAACGGTTCGACAAAAACTAGACTTCATAATCATGAAATCATAAAAAACGTAGAGTTCGTCACATTACGGGTGTTTCATGTTGAAATGTTCCAGTTACTTCAGGAGCGATTCGTTGTGTGTTTGCACTGTTGATTAGCAGCTTATTCGACTCTTCTCACTTCCAGTCGAACCTTCTTCCGACCATCTCGAAGAACTTCTGATTGGGTTCGTGAAAGAAGTCGTAGAGTTTGCGCAGGATTTGGGGTGCCACGCGCGGATGTTTGCGACCTTTAGAGCTGTGCAGGCATCGCTCGCGCCGGCGGTCGCGCAAACAGAAGAAACCCTTGGTCTGGTTGAAGTAGAAGTTGGAGGCGTTTATCTGTGGCTCCAGATGAAGGAACTCCTCCACCTTCTTCATCTCCGCAAGAGGGCTTCGAATCAGCGCATCTCCGTCCACGAGATGAACGCGACTCCTGGGAAACACGGAGAGCCAGCGTCGCATATGGACGTGATACAGACTGCGGTTCAAGGCTTTGTAGTCCAGGTTGAGCTCTCCGTCGCGCATCAGTAGCGTCTCGAGCGTCTGCTGCCGTTTGCGTTTCTCCAGACGGTTGTGGAAGACTTGCGTATAATCGGACAGCAGTCGCTCGGTCGGCTCGCGGACGATCAGCAGCAGTCGTGCGTCGGGATTCATCTGCCGGATTCGTTCGGGAACGTGAGCGGAGGTGAAGTACGCCGGGGTTTTCTCCACCGTCAGCTGACCCGGCCGGGCGAACGGCATCTGGGAGACGTACCAATCCACGCCGCGCCGGTAATGACTGTCCCAGTCGAAGAAGTGAACTTCGTTCTGAGCTGCGACGACATCGCTGTGGAGGTTTAGCATCTCGATTAAAGCTCGCGTGCCGCCCTTCCTCACGCCGATGATGATGATGTCGGGCAGATGGCGCGTGGAGTTGGCGGGCGGGTCATTATTGCGTGATGCGGGCGAGTCGAAGCGGGCGAACGAAGAGGTTTGAGTGAAGAAGAAGAGCAGTAGAGCGATGATAACAGCGGCCATCAAAACGAGTAACGTGAACGCTCACACACCTCTGGAATAAAACACAAACACAGCGTGCTTACATGTCAACAGCACACAGGACTTAGAGCAAGCTGTAACTGAAGGAGTTACGAAACGTGTGAAATCATCTGTCCCTGCAGCACAAAAGCAGTCATGAGTAGCACAGGTATATCTGTAGCAATAGCCAACAATACATTGTATGGATCAAAATTATACATTTCTCTTTTATGCCAAAAATCATTAGGATATTAAGATCATGTTCCATGAAGATATTTTGTAAAATTCCTACCGTAAATATATAAAAACTTCATTTCTGATTAGTAATATGCATTGCTAAGAACTTCATTTGAACAACTTTAAAGGAGATTTTCTCAATATTTAGATTTTTTTGCTCCCTCAGATTCCAGATTTTCAAATAGTTGTATCTCAGACAAATATTGTCCTATCATAACAAACCATACATCAATGGAAAGATTATTTATTCAGCTTTCAGAGGATGTATGAATCTCAATTTCACAAAATTGACCCTTATGACTGGTTTTGTGCTCCAGGGACACATATAGCTTACAAACAAAATAAAACATCAAACTGTAACTGTAGGAATTTTGTTTTTTGTTTTTATTAAACTGATTAATCATATGAAACTAAAATAAAACATCAACATGTGATTTTGAATTCTGCATCATATACAACCAAAACAAACTAAATAAACCCTGAGAGTCAAGACTCAAGTTAAAACATGCTCATTCAGCGATTAAATACTCCATAATCCACTGCTTTTCTCTGATATTTCTATATTTACACGACATGAATCTCTCGACTAACATTAATCACAAACACCTTTAAGATATTATTGATCTGAACTGTGTTTATAAATCCGCCGTTTGTATGATTCTCTTAAAAAGCGATATTTACACAATAATACGACAAATAACAAGGAAATGAATCGTTTAAAGTTAATCTCGTGATACAAAACACACACATTGTGTCCTAAACATCATCAAGAATGTAATCAATACAGCATCGCGGTCTTACCTGTCGATCAGATCCATGACGAGAAACTTGTTCTGAGGAGAAATCAAGCATCTGGAGGATCCTCGCGAACACACACACACACACACACACACACACACACTCTCTCTCTCTCTCTCTCTCTCTCTCACACACACACACACACACTCCAGAGAAAGTGGCCTCACGCGCTCACGTGCACGCGCTCTCTGAGAGTCCTGCACGAGTTTCACTCGCATGAACGTGCCGCGCCCACGCTGACGTCACCGCGATGCCCCGCCCCGTTCCGATGACGTCAGCGTGTCCATGTCTTAAAGATAATTGTAAACATTTTCGTGTTGATTTTTCATGATTGTTTAAGGAGGTACTGATCAGACACCGATAAGAATGTGAACGTGATTTCCTTGGAGTGCTTTCAATCTGATGCTATTTCTTAATGTACAGTAGCCTAATGTGCAAAAGTCTTACAACACTAGTATATCAGCAGCTCAAGATGGTTTGAACTCAGTTATTTCTATCTTCTGCTGTAGTGTGTCAGAAGGAAATATCAGTGTTTTCCATTAATAGTAATAATCCAGTGAGATGTTTGAGATGTGATCTGATCATCATCAGTCTGTCTGGAGTGACATGAAGAAACAGAACAAACTGAGACTAAATCCAGAAGAACTGTGTCTCTGCTTCAAGAAACCTCCTGCAAAGCTCCTGAGAAACTCTGCTCAAGAGCACCGAGGACAAAAGCTGCTTTAAACACAAAGCATGCTCACAACAAATGTTGATTTCATTTAGTTCATAGAAGTTAAAAAAAGTTAGAAAATCTATTTATGACATTATTTTTGACAACATCCTCATTTTACAGCATTTTTACACGAGTGCCTAAAACTGTTAACAGTACTGTAGCTTTGCAGGAGGTTTCTTGAAGCAGAGACACAGTTCTTCTGGATTTAGTCTCAGTTTGTTCTGTTTCTTCATGTCACTCCAGACAGACTGATGATGATCAGATCAGATCTCAAACATCTCACTGGATTATTACTATTAATGGAAAACACTGATATTTCCTTCTGACACACTACAGCAGAAGATAGAAATAACTGAGTTCAAACCATCTTGAGCTGCTGATATACTAGTGTTGTAAGACTTTTGCACAGAACTGGAGATTATTTAATTGACTGACATTTATTTCATCTGACCTGGTATTAATAGTCTGTCCATGTCGCTCCTGATGGAGAATCGGTCTATTAATGTTCATACTGCAGTCCCAGCTCACATAAATACATGTTCTAAGATAACATTCCTGTTAAAATTATATTTCTGAATGTTCAAAACGACCTGTATGTTTAAAAATAACACCATGGGAACGTTCCATTTTATTATTTTGCAAACATTATGGGGACGTTACTTTTGAATATTCTCTAAACCGCGTTCATGTTTTGCATAAACATCCAACTAAAATGTTTCAGAAAAACATTCCATGAACAATGTGTATAATGTTATTAAAGACCAGAGGAACATTCTATTAATGTTACTGGAAGAATGTTTGTTCATAACTTATAGAGAACATTGTGAGAACATTCTGGAGTGATTCATGAGCAGATCATGGTTCATATCAGAGCCGCTCCATTAACAAACATGATGACTCTCAGCAGCTACTAAACCCTGCTCTACATCAGCTCAATGCTCTTTACTTCCTCCAGTGAGTAAACAGACGAATCACAGGAAACAACCACTTATATCTGACCCTGACTAACACACCTTTATTGTCTAGTTATGTAAGAGATCGCTGCAATGGAGCTGATTTACTGACATACTGAAACACTCCCAACCTTCCTGCAGGTCTTTGGTTTGTTTAGTGTTTGTCCACTAGATTCACACACACACACACACACACACACACACACACACACACACACACACACACACACACACACACACACACTCTCACTCTCTCTCACACACACACACACACACAGACACACACACACACAGACACACACACACACACACACACACAGACACACACACACACACACACACACACACACAGACACACACAGACACACACACACACACACACACACACACACACACACACACACACACACAGACACACACAGACACACACAGACACACACACACACACACACACACACACACACACCCTTCCTTCTCAGAGTTGTATAAATGTGTGTTTGCTGAACTTTGTTCTGCTGTAAATCACAGTATTTCTGAATCATCTGAAGGATCGTCAGGTCACTCACAGCTCTTCTTTCTTTTGAATTGTTTGTAATATTGTATATCTCATAGTTTTACCAAAGCTTCATCTTCTGGAGCTGCTTCTTGGTTGTATCTTGAACAATAAATAATTGTACTTGAACACTGAACTTTGCACTCAAATCACTCCACTTTATTTCATTAATCATAACAGGACATAATCACATAAGAGAACATGATGATTTACAGAAGAGCTGACATGCTAATACGCTAACAAAACATTACATTAATTTAAATATAAAATCTAAATAAAATACTTATATTATCTATTATATATTTGTATATATAATAGTTGACCAATAATTGACATATATTGTATGGTTAACAAATTAAATTATTATTATTTTTTTTAAACTGACAACAATATAACAATTGATACAAATAAATATTTTATCTGAAATAAACTAAATTAAATTATTTAAAAAGAAAAATCAGACGATGTTTATATTTAAGTATTTTCTTCTTTTACAAGCATGTCCTGATATGACCATTAACTGACATCATAAACCATGAATTAAAATATTTCAAGAAAACATTTCAGCTCTGGTGGGTTCAGCTGATGAAGAACTTTGCAAGAATTCACAAGAACACAAATCAGCATGATTTCAGAAGCATTCATGTGTTTTAATTGAGCATCTGAACACTACTAAAGAACTGCTTTCTGAACACAATGACTGACTGGGATCTGTTTTGTATAATGGAGTTGTTATGAGCTCTCGGACGCTGTATCTCTGAGATGAATGGCTTTTATTACCTCTAATGCTGTGCCAGATCTCAGTCTCTACATCAGACTGGGTCGCAGAAAACATGGGACATTCAGGGCGGCTCATTGTACTGAACACAGTCACAGGAAGCGTCTGGAACCTGACCAGACTTCCTGAGGACCAGGAAAACCGGCCTGAACCTGCTGGACATACATTACAGCCGTGACTGACAGCGCTGGCCTGAGGTCAGCTGTGCCAGCGCCGGCGGTTGGGTGGTGCGGATGGGCGGCACAAACTAAACACACATTCATGAATCTCTGGAGCAAAACATCTGCAGTTTCAGCTGCTGCATGCATGAAAACATGAGAGATCTGGAGAAATCTGCATGTAACAGAGCTGCAGATATCACTCGAATACCTGAAAAACCTGCAGCGTGCCCAAACACATCAACATCAGACAACACAACACAATCATGTGAAGAATGTGTGAAAGGACTGGAGTTTGAGAGTTCAGATAGCTGACGTTCTTATCAAAACATCTGCAATAGATAAATCACTTTTCCAGAAACTAAACACTGAAATCTAAGTAAGAATATCTTTTTATTTAGTTTAGTTCAACCCTGTTACCATCAAGTTTATTGTCTCCTTGTATTGCAATGAATAATCCTATTAAAAAATAAATAAATAAATCAAATAAAATGACTTTTTTTTTATTATTATTATTTTTTAATAATCAGCACATTTATAATTTTATGTCACTAGACAATCATGACAGGGAAGAAATTATGTCAAGGTTAAAACATTTTTATTTTTATTTGTTTTAAATTAATTTCTGATTTGTGACTTTAAAATAGTATCTCATCAAACTTTAACATAACTTTAAATAATAAGTTTTGTTATTAAAAATGAACAAAAAAAGAAGCAAATTACATGTAAATAAAGAATAGAGTGCTTTAGGTTTAGGCTTGATCCAGTATTCAGAATACTACAGAAATCAGCACTTCACTGTATGAATAAATCAATACATGGATCTGTATTAAAGCTACTACAGTTTTTCAGTCAAGAGCAGTGTGTGATTTTGTCTTGATTTAATATCATGAAACAAATCTGATTTTCAACGGACTGTTACGTGCCTTTAAGAAAAAGTTATTTCAATACGTAAAAAATCACTTCACTTTTTCACTTTGATTAACAGTTTTTATGCTGTTTATTTCTGTGCTTTAGATTTCACTTTTCATTTCCAGTGTGATGAATAACAGCAAGTGAGGTCAGCTGTGATTTTAAAGATACCGTATGTCATTTTTCTTTACTATAGCATAAAAATACCATAATACATTTGTAGATATTTAGGAAAGATGCCAAGTTCACATATGTGTTTCTCTGAAGAACAATCCAACATCCAGTTATTCTGCTTTGAAATGTGCCTTCTGTGTCAGAATGTCTGTTTTTGTTTTGTTCTGTGTGACTCCGCCCACTGCCAGGTTAGCCAATAGTATTTTGACACACCAGATACCAGTGGCGAGCGGTGACTTTTTAACCGGTATGCTGAGTGCTAATATTAAGATTTCCTCTTCATCACTGGCTTTTGGGACACTCTCAAAGAGGAATCACAGGTGATAAATAAGAAACATTGTGGCAGGTGTCAATTTAAAATCATGCACATTTCTACCTTATTTGCAATCCTTCTTCTGTCGTTTCATATTTATCCATTGTTATTTGAATGCAAGAGAAACAAGTAAAAACTGCCAAATTACTTTTACACAGTTACATACTCAATATATGCAGGGGGTGGGGAGATGGGGGGATTCTCCCAGTCTATATATCTCTGCATCTGCTGAATTATTGTTTTATTGCCAGTAAATAGGAGTAAAATCTCTGACCCGGGTGATGCTACTCCAACAACAGACCATGCAAAATATTTTAAAAACATTGCAAACAACAATAGAATCAGATAAGGACTTTAACTGTAAGCGACACAAGCAAAACACAAAATATTCTGAAAAATGCTCTGAGGTTTTTAGTTTTCTTTGTTTTTCTTATGTTTGTTATTTTAATTTTAAGTTTAAATTTTATAAACTTTTTTTGAATGTTTTTATCACTTTATTCGTTTGCTCAGAATAACCTATATCTCTAACATACATTGTCTGTGACCAAAAATGTAAGAAGATATGTTTTCAGTTGACTTTCAAAATTTCCTTTGCTTGAGAAAACATGATATATATCATATATATATATGATATATATAATATATATATATATGATATATAATATATATATATATATATATATATATATATATAATATATATAATATATATATATATATATATATATATATATATATATATATACACAGTCAGGTCCATAAATATTGGGACATCATTTTTGGCTCTATACACCACCACAATGGATTTCAAATGAAACGAACAAGATGTGCTTTAACTGCAGACTGTCAGCTTTAATTTGAGGGTATCTACATCCAAATCAGGTGAACGGTGTAGGAATTACAACAGTTTGCATATGTGCCTCCCACTTGTTAAGGGACCAAAAGTAATGGGACAATTGGCTTCTCAGCTGTTCCATGGCCAGGTGTGTGTTATTCCCTCATTATCCCAATTACAATGAGCAGATAAAAGGTCCAGAGTTCATTTCAAGTGTGCTATTTGCATTTGGAATCTGTTGCTGTCAACTGTCAAGATGAGATCCAAAGAGCTGTCACTATCAGTGAAGCAAGCCATCATTAGGCTGAAAAAACAAAACAAACCCATCAGAGAGATAGCAAACACATTAGGCGTGGCCAAAACAACTGTTTGGAACATTCTTAAAAAGAAGGAACGCACCGGTGAGCTCAGTAACACCAAAAGACCTGGAAGACCACGGAAAACAACTGTGGTGGATGACCGAAGAATTCTTTCCCTGGTGAAGAAAACACCCTTCACAACAGTTGGCCAGATCAAGAACACTCTCCAGGAGGTAGGTGTATGTGTGTCAAAGTCAACAATCAAGAGAAGACTTCACCAGAGTGAATACAGAGGGTTCACCACAAGATGTAAACCATTGGTGAGCCTCAAAAACAGGAAGGCCAGATTAGAGTTTGCCAAACGACATCTAAAAAAGCCTTCACAGTTCTGGAACAACATCCTATGGACAGATGAGACCAAGATCAACTTGTACCAGAGTGATGGGAAGAGAAGAGTATGGAGAAGGAAAGGAACTGCTCATGATCCTAAGCATACCACCTCATCAGTGAAGCATGGTGGTGGTAGTGTCATGGCGTGGGCATGTATGGCTGCCAGTGGAACTGGTTCTCTTGTATTTATTGATGATGTGACTGCTGACAAAAGCAGCAGGATGAATTCTGAAGTGTTTCGGGCAATATTATCTGCTCATATTCAGCCAAATGCTTCAGAACTCACTGGATGGCGCTTCACAGTGCAGATGGACAATGACCCGAAGCATACTGCAAAAGCAACCAAAGAGTTTTTGAAGGGAAAGAAGTGGACTGTTATGCAAAGGCCAAGTCAATCACCTGACCTGAATCCAATTGAGCACGCATTTCACTTGCTGAAGACAAAACTGAAGGGAAAATGCCCCAAGAACAAGCAGGAACTGAAGACGGTTGCAGTAGAGGCCTGGCAGAGCATCACCAGGGATGAAACCCAGCGTCTGGTGATGTCTATGCGTTCCAGACTTCAGGCTGTAATTGACTGCAAAGGATAAGCCACAGCCATATCAACCTGCAGCCCAAGACCGGTTGCCCACTGAAGCTAAGCAGGGTTGAGCTGGTCAGTACCTGGATGGGAGACCTCCGGTGAAAACTAGGTTGCTGTTGGAAGAGGTGTTAGTGAGGCCAGCAGGGGGTGCTCACCCTGCAGTCTGTGTGGGTCCTAACGCCCCGGTATAGTGACGGGGACACTATACTGTCAAAAAAAAGCACTGTCTTTCGGATGAGATGTTAAACCGAGGTCCTGACTCTCTGTGGTCATTAAAAATCCCATGGCACTTCTCGTAAAGAGTAGGGGTGTAACCCCGGTGTCCTGGCCAAATTCCCTCTACTGGCCCTTGTCTATCATGGCCTCCTAATAATCCCCATCCACTTGATTGGCTCTATCACTCTCTCCTCTGCACCTGTAGCTGGTGTGTGGTGAGCGCACTGGCGCCGTTGTCCTGTGGCTGCCGTCGCATCATCCAAGTGGATGCTGCACACTGGTGGTGGTTGAGGAGAGACCCCCCCACATGATTGTAAAGCGCTTTGGGTGTACAGCAATACATAATAAGGCGCTATATAAATGCATCATTCATTCATTCATTCATTTGCAACCAAGTATTAAAAAGTGAAAGTTTGATTTATGATTATTATTCTGTCCCATTACTTTTGGTCCCTTAACAAGTGGGAGGCACATATGCAAACTGTTGTAATTCCTACACCGTTCACCTGATTTGGATGTAAATACCCTCAAATTAAAGCTGACAGTCTGCAGTTAAAGCACATCTTGTTCGTTTCATTTGAAATCCATTGTGGTGGTGTATAGAGCCAAAAATGTTAGAATTGTGTCGATGTCCCAATATTTATGGACCTGACTGTATATATATATATATATATATATATATATATATATATATAAATATAATGTTACCATGTTTTTTTTTTTTCATTTGATTTAGGTTATATTTGCATCAAACACAATGAAATTCTCGAAATTTTTCAAGATGGTCCTCACTGCAGAACACAAGATCCAGGGGGTGAGGTTGGATTCAGATCCAAATCCTCCCACCTTACATATCTTCCATATCCCTATACCTCTCTGTGTCCACCCCCTGATCCCTAAACCCACCCATCTCCACCCCTAAACACCACTGCCAGATACCAGTTGGCAGAAAACAGTGTACTGCAGCCAGTGTCGGCATCCCTGTATATTCTTATTTACAGTATTTTTTTTTGTCTCAAATTTATTCATATCTTTGCATATTTTATATAAAATGGGAACATTATAGGCAAAAAAAAAAGTTTTATTCCTAGATAATATAATGGAAAGTGTGTCAAGCTTAATTGGAAGATTTCTGTTGGAAAGCTTTAAAATGAAAATGATATGATATTCCCACTATAAGCACTGGGAGCAGCAGAGGATCACTCATTGGCTCATTTGGCATTTCCACTCCCTGATGGAGCCCTTTTCACCTGTTTTGCTGTTGGATTTATATTTAGACATTATACAATCAATATTATAACTTTAAAATAATAATAATAATAAAGTTCAGTGCTTTTTTTATACTGATGTATGAAGTAGCAACTCGGATCTACATGAATCACACAAATGACCTGTTTTGAATTCAAAATGGCAATTTTTGGTGAAAGGTATAGTTTAGAAAGAAAAATGATAGATTAAGCTTATCTGTTTATTTACTTTATTTTAATGCATTGTTCTTTTCCGTTATGTCTTTTTCTGTTCTCCCCTTTCCCTCCTCTGTTGATTTCGGTGACTGTGTCTGTGACAGTAATGTTGAAGGCTGAGCTGCTGGTATACTGTCATCAGATTCTGTCCTGGAGGCCGGTGTCCGGCAGAGTTTAGCTCAAACCCTAATTAAACACACCTGAACCAGCTAATCAAGCTCTCTAAGAAGATTTCCCCTGCCCTAAGAGGAGGACAAACAACTTTATTCAATATTGTTGAGTTTGGACTGCAGTACTTATTTAAACCACTAGCTGTCAGTATTACATATTGCACCTATAACATCTTTGTCTTGAGCAGAAATTGGATTACAAATGCACACTTTGCCCTAAATAGTATTGAAAATGACTAATATCACATAGAATTTAGGATGGATAGTGTGCACATTGGGACGCAGGCTGTGTGATTGGCACACTGTACCGTGACCTCTGACCTCCCTCTGCTCACTAACATGAGTGTGAGCTCATGCAGTGATGTTCAGGGCGGCACAGGTCCGTGTTTGTGTGATGATGTCAGTGTGTGTGTGTCATGACATTACATCGGAGGGAAAATACAGCTAAAGCTGTTAGAGGCCAAAACATCCCATAGAGACACTGTAGATGCAGCTCATGTGTGGAGAACAACATCTACTGACGACTGGAAACACCTCTGAACCTCAACATGCAGAGATCCAAGTACAGTCAGATTTAGCTTTACAGTAATACACAGGAAAAAAGCAGTGTAAATGTTGTAAGGTGTAAAAACACATTATTGGAGTATACATTTTACAAGAAAATGCCATTTGAGGCTTTCTATTTCAAAGTGTTTAATTCACTGCCATGAATTGCTTGTGAAATTTACTTCATTTCACAATAAAAATACCTGAAAAACTTAGTTTGTTTCATTTCTATCTTTGTTCCATTCTTGTAATTAGTTCCTTTGTTCTTGTTTAATTATTGACTGTTTGCTTGTCTTCAATAAGTTTGAGAACTTCTTACTTATACTTTTAATGGTTTCTAAAATGTTGGTATCATAACAGGATTAATACTGGCTTACTATTTCCAGTAAAAATACTGTGGAATAAAATCACTCATATTGTGATATAAAATTACAGTCATAAACAATTGTACAAATCTTGCACATGTGCTTAAAATAACAAGCTGTGTCTCAAAAGCATTGTAGCTTAAAATAAAAGCATCAATAAAAAATTAGCACTGAACGAGACCAAAAATGGTTCTTCTGGTGTGTAGAGAGTGTGAGGACAGTGTGCAAACACACACACACACACATGTTGGTTTTTGTGGTTTATGGGGACTCTCCATAGGCGTAATGGTTTTTATACTGAACAAACTGTGTGTGCTATTGCCCTACACCAACCCTACACCTAAACTTAGCCCTCACAGGAGACTTTGTGCATTTTTAGATTTTCAAAAAAACACCATTTAGTATGTTTTTTAAACCTTTTGAATTACGGGGACATAGGCAGTGTCCTCATAAACCACCTTCATATTGTAATACCTCTGTCATACCCATGTCATTATACACATTTGTGTCCTCATAAACCACATAAACATGCACACACACTCACACTCACTCACACACACACTCACACACACACACACACACACACACACACACACACACACACACACACTCACACTCACTCACACACACACACACACACACACACACACACACACACACACACACACACACACACACACACACATCGCACTCGCACACGCACACGCACACTCACACACTCACACACACACGCTCACACTCGCATACGCACACACTCACACACTCACACTCACACTCGCACACGCACACACTCACACTCGCATACGCACACACTCACACTCACACACTCACACGCACACTCACACGCTCACACTCGCATACGCACACACTCACACTCACACACTCACACGCACACTCACACGCTCACACTCGCATACGCACACACTCACACACACACACACACACACAAGCCTGCATTATAAGAACAGTTTCTTCAAACCAGAAAAAAATATGGTTTATAGGGACTATGCTTTCGTTTTATAGTAGAGCTTTCAAATAAAAATTGAAATGCTTTAAAAAAATCAGGGCATCAAAACTCAAAATATATTTTTTATTCATCATTTATAAAACAAGATGATTTACAAGGACATATGTTACAATATAACCTCATTAGAATATAACCAATACACACAAACATGACAACACCTTGCACTACAGAGACAGAAGGGTTTACTAGGACTGAGAAATCATAATAATAAACTACGTATAATTCTATATTATATAAACAATAATAAAATCGTTTGATATAATGAAACAATTTTAAATTTATATCTGCAGTTCAAACGGTCTATTTATATGCATTTAATGCCATAGCAAAAACTTTTATTTGCAGTTTAGACTGCAGATAAGTTTGGTTTGAAATTGTCAAAAAACAAAAAAAATATTGCTTTATCATGCTGTGAATGATCTCACACAGCGTGAATAGCTCCATAGGGACCTAGTCTTTTAATTCAAGAGTGTCACCTCATCATATAGTTGTGCTGCTTAATCAGACTCAGTGTGGAAGGGCCTTAAGAACTGCCTACTGAATGCCTAGAGAAATACAATGTGCGTCTCCTTTAGTTAGACTCGAGTGCAGTATAAAACAACACATTCACAATGAATCCTGCTGAAGACAGATGAAGACAGACTCACTCAAACACTGATTACAGGGAAGAAACAATTCCTCCTGATTAAAGAGGCATCTGAGTGATGGAAACATCCATTTTGGATTTACTACCGAGCCGCATAATGCGTTTTCTTTAACCGATTTCTGAGAGAAACACCGTGAAACCTTGCACGTTAGTTCATATTCCCCATCTGCTTCACTGTCGATATTGTCCGCATAATCATCAGTAAAGTGTTCTGAGATCTGAGGTCTTGTATCACTGTATTAGTTCTTGTATCACTGAGGCGGTTACGCGTCATCGGGGAATCCTGGAGTGTGACGGGGAACCCCAGTATTAAAAATAATCAAAACTTCTACTTAGAGCTTGCTCCATTTCTGCAAATCAGTTTTTGTGAATGAATGGCCTTCATCAACAGCTGATTGCGCCACCTGCTGGTGAGCGGCTGACATCAGCTGGAGATCATGCATCGGTGCTCTACTGCTATTCCTGCGGGTCCCGGATGTGCAACGCCGAATTTTCTGCCGAATTTTCTGCCGAATTTTAACCACTGAATTTGTGGCAGCGAATTTGGAAAGTGAAATAAAATGACCAAAATTTGCCTGTCGAATATTACACATCGTATTTTTAAACAGATTGAATATTTTGGAAGTGAATTCTGTAAGGTGAATATGAATTATTGAATTTTGAATTATGAAAATGTGTGTCAAATATTTTGAATTGAAATATTCACTGCTTAAATAAACAACTATGTTAAATTTCAGGACCTAAAAATGCAAGCCCTAGAAATACAAGGCATTAAAATGCAAGCACTGTTAATTGCAATGCATCTTTTTTTCGATTTGTGGAATTCAGCATGCTTTATGTTTCAAAAACTATTGTCATTATTCTGCTTCCATAATCGAGGTCGATCTGGGTGATGGGCATGAAACTCAGTGATGAGAGCTGGGTCCAAGATATCATAACAAATGTATATAACACATATTTTAGCATGTTATTGTATCTGCTGCCATAATAATAGCCCATTTCAAAATATTTTTTTTATATTTTGAAATATAATTGCAATACAGCCTGAAGGAATAACAACCAATAGAACAAAAGACAAGAAACCAGAAATAAAATCACACATTAGCCCTTGTAAATGTTGAAAATATCTCACTGTTAGATTGTGCCAACATCCTGATGACTACAACAAAAACATATGATCAAATCTCCACAACAAAAATACCAGATCCTGTCAGTAGACATTAATTTGATCTGAGACCCAAAACTGTATTAACACATATTCTTCAGTCAGCCTGAGAGGTTAATAGAGGAATCTAGAGAATAGCAGAAAGTAAAAGATACATGATGATAAAATGAGCAAGATTTACTGAATAAGCTCAAAGCATTATGGGTAGAATCTCTCGTCAGTCTATTCTGATTCATTAATACAGTTTCACTGATGATCCATATGCAGCATAAAACCCAGCATAGAGGGTCTGAGTGAATGTGGTCTGGACTGTGTGGATGAGGCTCATTGTGTCAGAGACGCTGTAGAAGGACAGAGTTCCTGCTCTGTGATCCACAAACACTCCTATTCTCCTGCCGATAGACTCTACAGGGAGGCTAGTCTGTATGTTATTGTGTCCAAATGAGCAACTGGAGGGAGTACAGTACAAACTCCAGGACTGATCATTAGATCCAAACACACACTCAACACCCCGTCCCTTCCTGCTGATGCTCTTATATGACACTGATATACACACACCAAACCCACTCCACTCCAGCTCCCAGTAACTGCGTCCACACACACTCTCTCTACACAAAACCTGAAGATAATAATCAAATCTGTCTGGATGATCAGGATACGGCTGCTCTGAGTCAGTGTAAGTAATCACTCTGTTGTTCTCGGACAAACAGAGGTAATTATTCACTGTGTTCAGATCCAGAGTGAGCTGATGGGAATCTGATGGAGATAAAATTATTATGAATCTGTTTGATCTTTTCATGTAGATGAACTCTTCATGTTCAGTGTATCATCAGTGGCTCAGTACAGATGACCAGATATCTGTGCTAATCATCATTTACATCAATTATAAAACTCTTCTTTCTCCTTCTACACGAAGAACATGAACACACTCAGTGAGTTTTTCTGCTTGTTTTCTTTCTGACTTACATTGTAGGAAGTGGTTCCTGGTCCTGGGAACAATGTTGGTGAATGTGACTGTGGAAATCAACAGACATGAACAGTGTGATTCTCATGATCCTGCATCCATTCCTAACACATTTCTAATATGATGTTCTCCATGATATGAGATGATGATGATGGACTGGTTTCTGAGAGCAGATGAATCTCCAGGACTTTACCTCTGTCTGAGATCTTCTTGAGCTCCTCTTTGCAGAAATCCTCCAGTTTGTCTCTCAGCTGATGGACAGATTCTCTCAGATCATCAAAAGAGACGAGAGAACTGAAGAGATCATTTATGTCTGTAGATTCAGGAGGAGCTGAGAGAGACTGGAAACTCTACAGAAAACAGAGATCAAAACTCATCAGCTCCACACTTCACCCAATAACCTGCTCCAACATCAGATGTGTGTGGCTCTTGTTGACTTGACTGATGTTTAGTAACTCACCTCAATCCAGCACTTTCACAGCATCAGCTTCATTCTTCTCATATTCATTATATCACATTAGAACTACAGATTTTAGTGTTTGCCACTTACACTCTGTGTGAATATTCTAGGAAATAGTTTGGATAATAAAACATCTGCTAAGAATATAAATGTCCATCTAATAGCTCAAGCACATTAATAGAGCTTCATTGTAGGGTTGAGTAGTTTTGTCAGGAAAAGCAGCTCAAAGGCTACGATTAAAGTAAGGTAAGGTATACTTTATTGTCCCCACAGGGAAATTTGTCTTGGGCTCCAAAAACAGCCACTGCATCACCACATTTAAACAATAGATAACACGCATAAATAAACAACCATCTCAATAAAACATTGATAAAACATTAAAAAAATAAAATAATAAATTAATAATCACATGCTACTGTTTAGTGCCATAGTTGCTGAAGGAATTAATGAATTCTTAAAATTATTATGTTTACACCTCGGAATTCTAAATCTCCTTCCTGATGGTAACATTTCAAATTCTGGTTTCAAAATGTGCGTTGTATCATTTAAGATTAGACTGACCATTATTTATAATGAGAATTACAAATGTAACTGCAATTCTATGAGTTCTGAATGACCGCCAAAGGCAGTGCTTCACACTGGATGTTACCTCATTGCAGATGCACAGGTCAAGTCTAATACAAACAAAGTGCCTTCTGACCAGGATGACTCGGGGTCCTCCCCTATTTACATTTACATTTAGTCATTTGGCAGATGCTTTTATCCAAAGCGACTTACAATTGGGGAATACAAAAAGCGATTCATCTTGAAGAGGCAATCAGACAAGTGCTCGTAACACCAAGTCTCAGTCATTGTTCAAATAAGTATAAGCTAGCAAGGGAAGGAGAGAAAGATAGAAAGATAGAGGGAAAGATTAAGGGTGTTTTTTTTTTTTTTTTAGGATGAAGTCAAGTAGTGGCCCCTGCATATTTAACCTCGTGACTTCTTGCAGACTGTCCCTACAGAATCTTCTTGCCCTGACTCTGAGTGACAGAAAGCTCCGGCGGTCATCTAGAACTCATAGAACCGCAGTTACATTCGTAATTCTTGTTCAATTTCGTTCTTTCTGACTGCCAGAGAAAGTGCTTCACACTGGATGTTTTATAACCACAAGGTCACGAGGAGGCCCGGTTTACCTCTAAGAAGTTGAGGGTCCCAATAGGACAGCTGTTTCAAAAGTATCCAATGCAACCACATTAATCCTGTAATATCGGGAAAATGTGTTCGTAGATGACCATGTAGCTGCCACACAGATGTCACTTAAGGGGACACCTTTTAGTGCTGCCCAAGACATTGAAATGTTTCTTGTTGAATGACATCTCACTCCCGATGGCAATGGACACCCACTAGACTTATAAGCATGGGTGATAACCTCCACGAGCCAAAATGTGAGAACGTTGCGCACATCCCACAAACCCAAATAGGGCTCAGGTGCAGGACAAAAAAATTCTAATTATAGCAAAGAAACAAACGTAATGTTATGTAATGTGCTATAGCAATAAAGTATATATTTTTATGGAGCAGTCAATTCAGTGTGTGGACATTACATTCGATTCTTTGTGATAACCTCCACTACCCAATGTTACAATGTCTGCTTTGAGAGGGCCTGACCTTTCCTCTGCCCCCCAAAGCAGAGAAAAAGTTGGTCCGATTGCCGAAAATCTTCTGTGGCCATGAGGTAGCCACGGAGAGCCCTTACCGGGCACAAGAGTCTGCGTCCACTTCGTCCACTGCATCCTACCTTGGAGGATTAAATACTGCCAGCTCAATAGCCTGATTTCTAAACAGGGCAAAGAGCCACTTGGGGAGAAATGCTGGGTTTGGCCACAACTTCACCACCGAACCAGTAGTGAAGGACGCAGTCACTGTGCACTTCTAAGGAATTGAGTAACCAAGGCATGAGATCCCAATGGCTGCCCATCTATTTGTACATGATGTGCTGAAATTGCAGCTACATAAACTCTTAAACTGCCAGATTATCTTCCAGCAGAGATTGCAATAAACGTAACACCAAGGGGATGTCAAATCTGACTTCCCAAGTAGTGGAAGAGAAGGCTCCAGGGCTCCCCTTCTAAGAGCCTGTACATCATTGGATACCAGGGTCTCCCTGGCCAGTTCGGTGCCACTAGCAGTTTCCTGTGGGATCCCTGAAGGACTCTGTGAACAGTTGATAAGATCAATGGAATCGGGGGAAAGGCATACAGTAACTGATCTGGCCAGTCGTGAGCTAGAGCATCCTGCTCCAGAGGACTGGATTCTTTAGCTAGTGAAAACCAGAGAGGGCACTGAGTCGACGTTGCTGAGGCCAAGAGATCTACTTCTGCTCTGCCAAACTGCTGCCATATCATCTCCACCATCTCTGGGTTGAGAGTCCACTCCCCCGATGGAGGTCTGTGGCATGACAAGAAATCTGCCACTACATTTGTCACTCCTGGGATGTGCATGGCTCTGATACTCGCAAACTGAGGGAAGGGCCAGGTCAACAGCTCCTGTGATACTTGAATAGACTGGCTGGATTTCGTGCCCCTTTGATGGTTGATGTGATAAATCACCAATGTATTGTCTGACCTGACAAGAACATGGCTGTCTTACAGATTCAGTGCAAAGTGCTGCAGTGCCATAACACTGCTCGTAGTTCCAGGGTGTTTATATTCTCCCCTCTTTGCCAGGAATCTCATTGCCCTCTGATCACTCTTTTGTAGTGAACCAGTGCTGTTACCTGTCTGCGTGGAGAACATCAGTCACGCGCAATATGCAAAATGGAAGTATCTTCAGAAACTTGTTGAGGGAACAAATGTTGAGTATAGGTCTTACCCCACCGTCTTTTTTTGGAATTATGAAGTATATTGAGTAGAACCCACCGAGCCGTTCTGACCACTTTACTGGTTCGATGGCACCCTTCTCTAGGAGTTGACCCCCTTTAAAGAGGGAGGCTGCTGTCGGAACTGCAGCTTGTACCCTTGAGTTAAAGTTGCTATCACCCATGGGTCTGAAGTTGTTGTTTCCCAGTAACTGAGCTGCTGATGAGAAAAACGTCCAATGGGTGGCTGCAGACATTCAGGTCCTGCGTCCCTGGCCTTTAGCATTCCTGGGGGAATGCTAGGCAGGCGCTCTGCCGTTTGGGGCCTGAAATGACTGCCGTCCCCATCCAGTTGCTGAACTGATCGTTCTACTCTAAGAGACCGCTCCAAATGCTGAGGCTGGCTCCTAAAACTATCAGCTGGGTCTGCTGAAAACTGAGAATGCGCCAATTCATGGCCCCTAGGGGGCTGTCTGTACTGTAAGCAAGATGGTAGAACTCTCCTCAGGTCTGCAAACTGCTGTCTGGTCTGATTCGCCTGGAAACTGCACTCTTGTGTCTGTTGTGCAGCTGGGCCAAAGAGTTGTCCAGGGATAAGAAGTGTATAATGCCTGTATAAGAAGATCATCCGTAATCTGACATCGAGGTCGAGGGCAATGGACATTAGGCCTCAAAACCTTCTGGAGAGAGAACAAAAGAGACAATAATTGGATCAACCTTAGGCATCTAACACAGGCCAAAAGTGTCTGCATCTTGCTTCACAGCCTAAGCTCTGCTTCAGTGGGGATTTCCTTAAGACTGCAAGGGAATCTCGGCTTCCCCTATAATGTCAAAAAATTAATGGTCAAATATGTACTATTGGGTTAACATTTTATTGACTAAAAATGCGTTAGAACAAGACGAAGACGAGTTTGTTCAGACTCGATTTCCTTCTCATACATTCCTGTAGCATCACAGTGTATTTCCCTGTTGAAGCCTAGCATCCATTGACTTCAATGAGGCTGGTTTGGACAGTTTTTTTCAGTGCTTCGAAACTAGATGGTCATTGGATAAATGCTGAGATTATGTCCCACCCACGGACGCTCAGCGTCTCTGGGGGTGAATGGAGTGGGATGGCCTGGACTCCAGGCTTCTGCATGATGATTGGAGGGTCTGTCGAAAGACTGCATCTCCTTTTGATTGACAGCGATTTTGTACTATAAAAAGTCACTGACGCTGAAGCTATTTGAGCTCAGTCCCACAGTGGATTTTGCAAGTGTAGTCGAAAGACAAACTGCTGCAACCTATTTCTTGGTATTCGCTTGGTGAAATTGCAAGCAAATTTTCATCATACATTTCACACAATTATACACCACATTCCTTGTTTCAATTTAACCTAATTCCCACATTTCCTCCGTCGAGTTTAATATCTTTTTTTTTAGAAAGTTTGTTCATTCATTCATTCATACAGTAGGCTAGGCTAGCGTCGTAGGGGGGAACTAGCCAGCTAGAAAACTGCACACGATGGCAGACAGTGGTAATATTGTCGACCTGATTTTGGCGAAGCCATTTGAAAGTCTTCCTTACGAGGAGAAACTTAGAATTAAACAGCAGGGCAGATCAACACCTAAGATTGATTTAGTGCAAAAGATAGGGAAAAGTAACAGGTCTTTTCAGCTCTCCTGGTATGACAAAGTTAGCTGGCTGACTGGAAGTGCTGTAACAAAGAAAATGCACTGCTGGCCATGCCTCTTGATGAAACCATCTCACGGATGTGTTGTTTGGTCAAAGGTGGGGTTTCAGGTGTAGAAAGGAGCTTCTCCTGTTTAAAGCGGCTCAAGTCCTACACCCGTAACACAATGGGCCAAGGCCGTTTAAGCAGCCTAGCTCTGCTGGCCATTGAGAGGACACTGGTCAAGTCACTGGAAAAGATGCCTAGTTGGTAAGACAGGGTCATAGAGCATTTTCTTGAAAAGGGAATAAGTAGGGAACAATTTTAATGATGTAGGCCGAAAATGAGCTTCCCCTCTTCGAAAGACCAGCAGCCACTACCGCTCTGCTTGCACTAGTGTGGTGCACAAGTGATTTTGGGTTTAACATCAATCAATCTTTCGATGGTGGAATGGTAAGAAGAGATGGTTGAGCCAAACCTCTGAAAAAAGCACTAGTAGAGGCTGCTGCTGCCAGGGCTGCAGACCTAGGCAAGCTAATGCAGCCCAAAGAGCCCGCTTCACCACTTCCTGCTCTGACTGTGGACCCTCTACAGATCCCCGATCAGTATCCTGGGATTCCTCATAATAGACCTGGGACTGAATCTCTGAAGTAATCTCCCTTTCTTCATCCTCATAGGACTGACTATAAGAAGCGGTAACCGACATGACATCCTGCTCAGAAATGGGTGATTCCAAAGTTAGGGCTTTGCCTGAAGAAACTCGTTTCTCAGACGTTTGCAAATTCACAAGCAAGGACTTAATCTGAGCAAACTCCGCAGTCAACACATCCACCTTCTTGGCTAAGTGATCTTCCTTAGATCGTTTAGCAGCCCACGTTGCTTCAGAATGTTTACGTTTAGCTGCCGATTTATGTGGTGGTGGTGTTGATAGCGATCCCTGAAGTATTTTCCTCTCCCAAGACATAACTCTGCAGTTTCATGCAGGCATTGTTTCAGGTGTTCCAAGCCTAAACAGGAAGGGCAGTAGCCCATCATCCTTCTGCAGAGTGGGTATGCACAATGTGCAGGCATAAGATATTTTTCCATCCTAGCCCAGATAAAATTCCTGTAAGCCGAGCGAAAACACTCTCTCACTATATTCAAAAGAGCCTTTTCACTGGACTATTCCAGATCATTGTCACAGAATGGCCCGTCTTCCCCGTCACTCATCACTGTCACCTGTTTATCTTCAATCATCACCCGCACCTGCACCTCATCAATCTCCAATCACCACACTCATAAAAGCACTTCCCTCAGCTCACTTCATCGTCCGATCTTAAAGTAACATGCTGCAAGTTGTTGTGACTACAAGGACTGACCTCTTACGAAGCTACTGGCTGAGTATACTACCTGAAATTCCCTACCTGTCTTACTTACCTTCTGCCCTGTTCCTCTTCATCCTCTTCGCTCTCAGGATCCAGCTCCTGGTGAACGCCGTCTTCCCTGAGCTCTCTGATACTCCAGTTAACCACGGACCTGCAAAGAAAGAAGGGACTGTTAGAATCCTGACGATCTATCACCATACTCACGAAGAATCACCACTCACCTATTTCCACGTCGTCCACCTTTGCTGTGTGTTCACCCACTCTGTAAATAAACCTTGTCACTTGAACCACTTACCTTTGTGTCCTGCAGTTCCGTTACAATCATACACACATATATATATATATATATATAATAGCCTATATGCTATACACACACAATGTGAATAACAATCTGTGTGTAAATAAATATATATGTATCCTTAATGTTAACGTATATAATATACACACCTAATATATGAATGCACGCACTCACAGAGCATTTAGTAGAATCACTGATAGATTCACACAGATACCGAACAGAGCGCACCCACTCTTAATACCCACTCTTCTACTGCTGTGAGATTGTACAATACAATCCGGCAGCGTCACAGAGTGAAAACACTCTCTCTAGCCACCAAACAATGCCGGGAAAAACAAAAACAAACCCCGAGCATTAACGTACCAAACTCATCACACTGTTTTCCGATGAATTCAACTGAATCCGATGCAGCCTCTGGAGGACACGCAGTCGCGAAACACCAACAGTGTTTCCAAGTGTCTTCCTTTAATATTCTCCGACCTGTAATACATGCACATGAGAAGATTACAGGGTTAAATAGGGGAGGACCCCGAGTCATCCTGGTCACGAGGGACATTGTTTGTATTAGACTCGACCTGTGCATCTGTAACATCCAGTGTGAAGGACTGCCTCTGGTGGTCAGAAAGAATGAAATAGAACTTTAGGGGAGTTCGAGACACTGTTACTTCACACGGATCCTTAAGACACGTTTAGGTTTTCTTTGGTTTCAGTATGGTGACCCATACTCGGAATTCAACCCATCCAAGTGTACACACAGTAGTGAACATACACCTGTTACTTGAGCAGTGGGCAGCCAATGCTGCGGCGCCTGGGGAGCAGTTGGGGGTTCGGTGCCTTGCTCAAGGGTCTCACCTCAGTCGTGGTATTGAGGGTGGAGAGAGTGTTGGTTAATCACTCCCCCAACTACAATCCCTGCTGGACCTGAGACTCGAACCCACGACCTTCGGGTTACAACTCTCTATCCATTAGGCCACGACTGCCCTGGATCACCTGATCCAATTTTGATTTCACTGATGTAATAATTCAAAAGGAAAATGGATGTAATAAAGCTGAAATATTAGTGAAGTTTTGAACTGTTGGTGGTGCTAGTGGTGTTCGACAGCTAAATATATCCTCCAGACGAAAGAGCTGAGAGAAATGATTCCTAAGATATTTCCAGAGCTGAAAGCCATTTGTAAGCAGCATCTCTTTCAGAAGATGATGATCAGGGGGCTGTTCCATAAACCAAGATTAGAGTATAAGCCAGGCTTATTTCGGTTAGTCAGGCTTATTTTTGGTAGATTCGGTTTCATAAATCAAACTTAAAAAAGTTCAAACTCAGTTACCCCGGCAACTTATGCTGGCAAACTAACCTGGTCCGGAGCAGGCTAACTGTCAGGCTAAGCTGAGCTCCTCTAACTCTGACCAATAGGAACGCATCGATATTACCACTGACTCTCTCACATACAGTCAGTTTAATTTATTATCGGTCCAAAAATAAAAGTATACAGAAAATACACCTTAAATAATCAAATAAATAAAAAATAGGCTACAACCAACTGTATTTAATGTATTGTGCCCAAAATGTAGGCGAATGACATTTTAACATAGTTGCTACTTGTGCATGCAGTTGATCAGCAGTTTCTAGCCATGCAGCCTTTCTCTCTGAATATGACAGCTGTACCTTTTATGGTTATTAGAACATTAAAACATTACAATCTAAAATGGCTCTTTAAAGCATTAAAGCATAAAAACACAATCAAAAGTTAAAATCACTGAATTAAAAATGTAAATTTATAATAGAAATCAGAGTACATTTTAACTGATAAGAGGAACACACATTTAACTCATTTGAGCTAGTGATTAACAGTTGCTGCTATCATAAAAATACACTTATATGTAGTAAAATTCTATGTGTCACATTTAATGTCCAACAACAAATATTTTAGCAGAATGTATATTTTATTCAGATTTCTTGCGCTAGTATTCTATTCTGCTCTGTCTGTTTAGCGCGCATGCGCGCCGCAGCGCTCGTTCTCTCGCATAAGCCCCGCCCACTCCTGACAGCTAAATGGATATATTTGCATGGCTTTCTGACATTTACAGATGTAAAAATATACCTGTGACGTATCAGTTATGCACTGAGGAAAACACAATGTTTCAAATGCGTTAAACAGCACAAATATTCGCTGTTTGCTATGGTGGATCGATTTGATCCATGATCGACATTAAGGGCTGCTTCAGAATAAGCGTGTACGTCACATTATCCTGACTCACTGAACCTGGATAGCATTAGTCAGATTGCGTGAACTTGAATTGTCGTTTATGGAACCGCTTTAGTCCCGATTGATTTGTTATGTTAGTTCAAGTCAGGTTTTGGACTTTAATCCCCGCTTTTCTTAGCGTCTTTTATGGAACAGCCCCCTGATTAGAGTCTGACTGATGATTATATAATAAGACACTCATGAAATGTTTCTCTGTGAGTCTCGTGTCACAGCAGGATCTGCTCAAGTCCACTATGATGCTGTTCTTCTAGATCTGTGTTACCTGCAGGAACTGGATGTGATCCTGTGTGTGTGAAAGCTGCTTCAGCTTAGCGTCTCTCCTCCTCAGATCATTGAGCTCCTGCTTCAGTCGCTCCAGTCGTCCTTCAGCTCGACTCACTGCTTGCTTTTCCTGATCTCTGATCAGCCGTATCAGCTCAGAGCGGCGTCTCTCAATGGAGCGGATGAGCTCAGTAAAGATCCTCTCACTGTCCTTCACTGCTGTCTGTGCAGAGCGCTGTTAGGACACACAGTGATTCAGGCTTCAGTGAGTCTGAACTGAGACTGAGACAAACTTCTCTTCTTCTCCAGACTCACCTTATGAGACGCCACAGCCTCTCTCAGCTGCTGAAGATCTTTCTCTCTCTGCTGGATTCTCTGCTGGAGCGTCTTCTGCTTCTGCTTCAGCTGCTTCTGCAGGACAAACGAATGATAGTGAATGTCACAGAAAACTACTGGCACTAAATCATCATGTGAACAGATGAATCCAATAAACATAGGGTAAGGCAGTTTAAAAGGTTACTTATCAGAATCAGCTTTATTTGCCAAGTGTGCGCAAACACACAAGGAATTTGTTGTGATTTTTAAGAAGCTCATGGTATATACATGCATACATACATACATATCTGACATGAGAACAGAAACATTTAAATAAGACTTATTCACCTACATTTCACTGCTGGTTATACCCTGTATAATTGTGTATGTGACAAATAAAAATCTTGAATCTTGAATCTTGAATCTATATATACAGCTGTTTAGAAAAATATGCAGTACAAAGTACTAGGGAGAGAGTCAATAATTAGAGATGGGGAATGAATTACAGAACAGAGGTAATAATTTCTGTGTTAGTTGTTTAGGCTGGAGATGGCATGGGGGAAAAAAATGTTTTTATGCCTAGAAGTTCTAGTGCACAGAGATCTGTAGCGTCTGCCTGAGGGGAGAAGCACACACAGGTTGTGTCCAGGGTGAGAAGGGTCTGTGATGTTACCTGCCCATTTCTTCATTCTGGAGTAGCACAAGTCCTGAAGGCTGGGCAGGTGGACACCAATGATCCTTTCTGCTGATCTAACAGTCCGCTGCAGTCTTCTTATATCTGATTTGTTGGCTGACCCAAACCATACAGTTATAGAAGAGCACAGGACCGTCTCAGTAACAGCAGAGTAAAACTGTATCATGTGCGCCTGTGGCAGGTTGAACTTTTTCAGTTGACGAAGAAAGTACAATCTCTGCTGAGCCATTTTCACAATGGAGTCAATGTGATTGTCCCACTTCAGGTCCTGAGAGATGGTGGTGCCCAGGAACCTGAATGACTCCACTGCAGTCACAGTGCTGTTCATGATGGTGAGTGGGGGGAGAGCAGGGGGTTTTCTCCTGAAGTCCACTATCATCTCCACAGTTTTGAGCATGTTGAGCTCCAGGTTGCTGTGACTGCACCAGACAGCCAGCTCCTTAACCTCCTGTCTGTAAGCAGACTCGTCACCGTCCTGGATGAGGCTGATCAGTGTGGTGTCGCCTGCAAACTTCAGGAGCTTGGCAGAGGGGTCTTTAGAGGTGCAGTCGTTTGTGTAGAAGGAGAAGAGCAGTGGGGAGAGAACACAGCCCTGAGGAACTCCAGTGCTGATGGTGCAAGTGTTGGATGTGAGTTTTCCCAGCCTCACTAGCTGCTGCCTGTCTGTCAGGAAGCTGGTGATCCACTGACAGATGGAGGCGGGGATGGAGAGCTGTGTCAGTTTATTCTGAAGGGTGTCCGGAATGATGGTGTTGAAGGCAGAGCTGAAGTCCACAAACAGGATCCTCGCATAAGTTCCTGGTTTGTCCAGATGTTGGAGGATGAAGTGCAGTCCCATGTTAACTGCATCATCCACAGACCTGTTTGCTCGGTAAGCAAATGGCAGGGGGTCCAGCAAGGGACCAGTAAAGTCCTTCAGGTGAGCCAACACGAGCCTCTCAAATGACTTCATCACCACAGACATTAAAGCAACAGGTCTGTAGTCATTAAGTCCTGTGATTTTTGGTTTCTTGGGTACAGGGATGATGGTGGAGCGTTTGAAGTAGGAGGGGACTTCACACAACTCTAGTGATCTGTTGAAGATCAATGTGAAGATGGATGATAGCTGGACAGCACAGGCTTTGAGGCAGGCTGGAGAGACACCGTCTGGGCCTTTGGCTTTCCTTATCTTCTGTTTCCTGAAGACTTTGCTTACATCTTCTTCACAGATCGTGCTTACAGGCTGAGAAACAGTAGGTGGAGGGAGGGGGAAGGTGTTGATGGCTGTGTTGTGAGATGGTCAGAGTGGGTGTTCAAGATTCAAGATTCAAGATTCAAGAGTTTTATTTGTCACATACACAATTATACAGAGTATAACCAGCAGTGAAATGTAGGTCAGGTCCGCTCCAAGGACAGTGCAATTATAAAGAATACAAATATTAAGAAGAAGTACAAACATAAAATAAAATAAAAGATAAGATAAAATAAGATAAGATAAGATAAAAAATATAAATATAAATGTGCAGGTCAGTATGTTGTTGACAATTAGTAATGAGAGGAATGTGCAAAAAATAATGTGCAAAAAGTTGTACAGGGTATTTGAATAGCAGCAATATGAGGTAGAGAAAAATTATGAATAGCTTATTGATATGGTGATATTACATGGAGTCAAGTGATATTACACAGAGTTAGAGTTTAGGAGCCTGATGGCCTGGGGGAAGAAGCTCCTCCTAAGTCTCTCAGTTTTTGCCATCAGGCTACGGAAGCGCTTACCAGATGGAAGCAAAGTGAATAGATGGTTACCAGGGTGATTAGAGTGATGATTTTGACAGCTCTATTTTTGCAGCGTTTGAGGTAGATGTCCTGCAGAGAGGGGAGAGCAGACCCTGAGATGCGCTCAGCTAAGCGCACAACTCTCTGTAGTGCTTTGCAGTCCTGATTGGAGCTGTTTCCATACCACACTGAGATGCACTGAGTCAATACACTTTCTATGGTCCCTGAATAGAAAGTTTTCAGGATTGCTGGTGAGACCCTGAATTTCCTCAGCTGACGCATATGGTACAGTCTTTGCCTGGCTTTCTTAACCTGTGTTTGGATGTGTGTAGTCCAAGTCAGGTTCTCTGAGATGTTTACACCGAGGTACTTGAAGCTACTCACCCTCTCCACAGGGGTCCCACTGATCATAAGAGGAGTGTAGGGCTGCTGCTGTCTCTTCCTAAAGTCCATGATCAGCTCTTTAGTTTTTCTCACATTCAGAGAGAGACAGTTGTCCTGGCACCATGATGTGAGTCTCTCTACCTCATCCAAGTATGCGGTCTCATCGTTGTTGGAGATGAGGCCCAGAACCACAGTGTCATCAGCGAATTTGACAATAGATGTGGAGCTGTGAGAGGACACGCAGTCATGCGTGTAGAGAGAGTGGGGTGTCAGACCAGGCTTTTGCATTTCAAATCTACAATAAAACTTGTTCAAGTCTTCAGCCAGTTGTTGATTGGCCTGGGTGCTGGGGGGAGGGGTCTTGTAACTGGTGATGGCTTTCAGACGTTTCCACACTGATGTAGAAAGCTGTTTTTTTTTAGCTTTTCGGTGTAGTTTTTCTTTGCTACTCTTATCTCTCTATTCAGTATATTTTTGTACAAAGCTTTGTTCCCACTCCTGTGAGCATCCTCTTTGGCCTCGCGAAGCTGTTTGAGTCTTGTACTGAGCCAAGGTTTGTCGTTGTTAAATGTTAAATAAGTCCTGGTGGGTAGTACACACATGTCCTCACAGAAACCAATGTAGGATGTCAAAGTGTCAGTGAGCTCATCCAGATCAGTAGCTGCAGCCTCAAAAACACTCTGATCAGTGCAGTCGAAGCAGGCCTGTAAATCCTGCTCTGCTTCAACAGTCCATCTCTTTACAGTTTTTATTACAGGCTTAGCAGATTTAAGTTTCTGCCTGTAGGCTGGTAGAAGATGAACCAAACAGTGATCAGAGAGTCCCAGTGCTGCACGGGTGACAGAGTGATACGCATCCTTTAAAACAGTGTAGCAGTGGCCCAGTATATTGCTGTCCCTGGTGAGGCACGTGATGTGTTGTCTGTATTTAGGCAGTTCGCGGGTGAGATTAGCTTTATTAAAATCCCTGAGAATGATAATGAAAGAGTCCGGGCAACGCTGCTCTGTGTGTGTTGTAGCATTTGGACCAATCAGACACACAATTTTGCATTTGATTTAACAAATCAATTAGTTATTAGATTAACAAATGGCCACAGTATTTCTAACTGACTCGATCCTAATGATCTGAGTGGTCTGTTCGGTTTATATTCAGTGAGCATATCAGCAATATATTTCATTTCATGCAAAATAAAAGTGTTCTAAGGATCTTTAATAGTTTGTATATCAACGTCCAATCCGGTTCATTTGCAAATTACCATGCATGGAGACAAAGAGTTGTAAACTTTCCCTCCAAAAGTTCAAGTCACCATAGGCCCTTTGACTCCCAGAGGTGTAACCTCTATATCAGATAAAGCTCTCACTTCAGTGACGCCCCTGGCAGTCTGTGGTTTTGTTAGATCCTAAAGTTGAGCCAGTTGAGCCCTTACAATCTGACTTTGCTGCAGTTGGAATTGAACTGCTGGTTTGTTTGGCCAGAGAAGAACTGGCTTCCCCGACTGAGCCTGGTTTCTCCCAAGGTTTTTTTCTCCATTCTGTCACCGATGGAGTTTTGGTTCCTTGCCACTGACGCATCTGGCTTGCTTAGTTGGGGACACTTCATTTCCAGCGATATCGTCGACCTGATTGCAAAGACACTATTTAAACTAATCTGAGCTGGATGATGACATCACTGAATTCAATAATGAATTGCCTTTAACTGAAAATCTTTCTTTTTTTTATAATCTTTCATTTTACATTATTGACATACTATTTTCCTTTTTTGATATTGTGCAGTTGCTTTGACACAATTTACATTGTTAAAAGCGCTATATAAATAAAGGTGACTTGACTTGACTAAAGCCTGGTACACACCAAGCCGACGCCGACGAAAACAGACTGCGGGGTCGGCTCACGTCGGCAGCATCTGGGTCCAAAGTTGCCCTGACACACCAAGCCGACGCTTGACACTCGACGGTCAAGTAGCACGTCCGTTCTGCGCCTTTCTCACGCACTGGTTCGCCAGCTGAACAGCCAATCAAAATGATCAGATGGCCTGACTGACCAACGAGCTCCGACGCCGATACAACATGTCGAATCGGCCGAAAAAAGAGTGACGAGGACCAACTTCAGCTGATGGCGCGGAACACAATGAGAAAACTTAGTCGGTCGACGAACAAAAACTGCCCGACGGCCAACTGCCGGCTTGGTGTGTACCGGCCTTAAGAGGATGTGAGCTAGAACTTTTTCTGGACCCTCTAAGTTTTTGTGCCAGGGCTTGCGGCCTTGATTTTCCATTCAACAAAGTACCTCAGCAGATCTCTTTCTTAGCTCTTTTCCACTCTCTACCTGGAAAGAACATTTCTACCTCAGAACATCTTTGGAATTCATCACTCTTCAACCTGGAAGAACGTGATCAGGAATCCAAAACCTTGAAACCATTAAGACTTTCATCTGAGACTGCAGTCCGGACACTCGTCACAACCAAATGCATTGCAAGTATTGTAAATTTAACTAAACGAAACAGAGGTTTAGTATAAGTTATAGACCCCGTTATAAACGGTTTATAAATGGTTATAAATGGTTTTAATCAGGTGCTTAAATGACTTTTTCCATAACTGCATTCTCTGGTTTTCCTGACGGTTTCATCCATCAACTCTCATTTGCCCTTTCCCCATGTATGAATGATTGTACGTATGTATGTTTGTTTGTTTGTTAGACTAGTTTGCGTTAGTGTTTAGTTAATAAAAGTTGTGTGCACAAATTACATGAGTTTCTGGGTCTGCCTTGCAAATGAATGTCCCTTTACGATTTTGACCCTTACAACATGCTCTAATGTATTAATACTTAAGAAAGTGTTTTCTGTGGCCAAGAAAATATCCTTTCTTAGAGTTGATATGAACTTGCACTGAATGATCACTGGACGGACAGATCAGTTGATGGCAATTTAATTCTGCTACAGTTATTAGTCAGCCGATATAAATAATTGTAATTAATCATAATTAATTGTAATTATTTATATACAATTCCCTTTTGAGCTATATAATTTGCTACAGTGTGATTTGTTCAGCCAACAGTTCTAGGGCGGGCTCATACGCGCATCAGGAGGAATGTACACACTCACCAGAATAAAAGAGGAAAACTCATGCGGCGAATAAAAAGGCTTGCAGTTAATAAAGAGAGCTTCCAGGTTTGGTCAGCACATCTTCTTTAAAACTGTCATGTCTGTAGACCAGCCTTCATTGATATAAAAACAATCCATCGCCTCGTGTTTTCCCCGACGACTCGGTGATGCGGTCTGCTCTGAACAGCTGAAAGCCCGCTAGATGTAGAGCGCTGTCCTGGATAGATCCGTTCAGCCAGAGTGTTCAGTTCAGAGTGATACTACTGACTGGTGCTGAACATGGCTGCTTCGGTTTGTTGCTCCTTGGTAATTTTTCTGTCCTGTCTTAAGCAACGTTTTTCCAATCAGCTTCACTAGAAACAAACTCTTGTACATAAGAAATAGCACACCAGATAACCTTTTGCCGACATTTGAACATTCGGACGCTTTACTGGACATTTTAGTTGGAGGAGCTGCGTTTCTATACTATGGAGCGATTTTTGTGCCAATATTTATCAAACAAATCCAATGTTTTGCAAATAAACACAATCTGCTTTGCAAAGAAAAACTCGACTTTCAATCAAACGCAAAGTGATTTTCAAATACAAAACTATTTGAGAGAAAATGCAGAGGTATGGACAAATATATGTATTGTGTGTTACAACTGTGAGACTCATTAGCCTTTTTATGAGGAAACTTGGCTTGAATTTCTCACAAATGCAACAGGCTGATTTTCTCACACGAGTGCAATTGAGCAACTTTCTTTTCCAAAACAGCAGATGGCGCTGTCGGTCAATTTATGCTAGTCTCCCGAGACCTGAAGCACCTCTTTAACTTTTCAGACCAATATGAGTGGGGAACAGGTGAGTTTCTGTCTTACTATTTCTATAATTAACCATTTAGATGTTTTCACAAAGCGACCCTACTACAGTGTCAGTGAAATTCACAACAAGTCTGTAAAGTTGTTATAGCTGAAACAGTTCTACTCTGCAATCATTGAGTCTGTCCTATGTTCTTCTATAACTGTTTGGTTTGGTTCAGCTACCAAAACAGACATCAGAAGACTACAACGGACAGTTAGGACTGCTGAGAGGATTATCGGTGCCCCTCTGCCCAGCCTCCAAGAACTTTACACCTCCAGAGTGAGGAAAAGGGCTGGTAAGATCACTCTGGACCCCTCACACCCAGCTCACTCTCTCTTTGTACTGTTGCCCTCTGGCCGGCGCTACAGATCACTGAGCACCAGAACAGCCAGACACAAGAACAGTTTTTTCCCCCAGGCCGTATCCCACCTGAACAACACATAACACACCCCGGTACTGTACATCTGTAAATAACCCATCAAACCTTCATCTGTACATAGGACACATGCACATTCACAGTTCTGTCTATGGTCATGTCTCTTTTCTGTATATTTTTATTTTTATTACTATTGTTATTCTTAATTATTGTATATTCTCTTCATTAGTGTTCTTTATCACCTTAATTATATGTTGTCTGCACTATGTTTGTACTTTCTGTACTGGAAGCTCCTAACACCAAGACAAATTCCTTGTGTGTGCAAACACACTTGGCAATAAAGCTCTTTCTGATTCTGATTCTGATTCTGAACATGATTGATTAGTTCAAAAATCAGGAGTGACATGGCTAAACATTTAACTAGGCAGTCTTTCCCTATAAAAACTGATCCATTCTCCGTACCTCTTATCCTCTGTTGGATCGCGGGATATAGAATATACATATATACTGATACAATTGTACAACATTCAAAACAATGCAGGGGTATAACAATATATTGTGACAATGCAAATGTATAATGTATAGCAACAATATTGTGTTCCAAAAATGAAAGTTTAGACAATTTAATTTAGTATCAGATATAGTAATATCACCCAAGAGGTCATTAATTATTAATAAAAAAATGAAAACAAATCACATTATTTAGTGCAATATCTAAAACTTTTTTTTTTTAAATGATGTAACTGTGCAATCATTTGTCTAAAATAATTACGTATTTTTTAGCTAAGCAAAACTATGAATATTTATTTTCTGGTGTCACTCTTGTCCTGTGAATTGGGGAGAAGGATCAAGTGATAGGATCACGCTGATATAATACTAAATTCATCATTTTAATAAGCAGTGGTTTAATAAACAGCGTGCTACACGGGTGAAGACACACTCTGGACAGCGAGGACTCTTCTAGGAGCGACTCAGATGACCAACGTTTGCATTTTAAACAGCCACTAATATAATTCCTGACCGTAGCCTTTTATTCTTAACTTCATGAGTTAAAATGTTGCTCGGCCGTATATAAAAAGATACATCATTTTAGTTGAATTTTTCCAAACAGGCTGTTGTCAGACTAAAATCTGCTGGTATATTGGTTGAAATATGAAATATCTCCTTACAGGCCACTTTTAGTTTGAAATGTTGTACAAGGCATGTATATTACTATATATAAACATGAATATGATAAACTATGATATCCCTTATGAAAATTAAAATTGTGTTTACTATAGTAAAAGTGTGGTAACCATGTGTTTTTTGCAGGTTACCATTTCAATATAGGCAGCTTTACTACAAATACCATGGTATTTATTTAGTAAAACCATGGCTAATTTTCGTAAGGGATATTAATGTTTAGATTATATTTTGGTACATTTATATAGCTGAATCACAATAAAGCTCACCTGAACTTAAACTAGTTTGATTATAATAGCCTATTTGTATAATTAGATTAGCCTACTCCTCTCAGTAGGTTGTCTATGTGTAGTTTTATACTTGTTTAAACTTTTACTGCAGAGGTATCCTACAGCATTTCTCTCCACTGTAGGCTGTGTTTCAACATATATACCGTAGAAGAAAGACAATAAATCTTACTTGACCTAACGTAAAAATAAAATTCAAAATGCTTTCATTTTTGGTCCACAATATTGTCGCTATCCACTATATATTTGCATTTTAGTATTACAATATATTGTGACATGATATATTGTTTTACCCCTGCATTGTTTTGAATGTTGAACAATTGTATCAATATATCTGTATATTCTATATCCCGCGATCCAACAGAGGATAAAAGGTACGGAGAATGGATCAGTTTTTATAGGGAAAGACTAGTTAAATGTTTAGCCATGTCACTCCTGATTTTTTAACTAATCAATCATGTTAACAACTTTACAGACTTGTTGTGAATTTCACTGACACTGTAGTAGGGTCGCTTTGTGAAAACATCTAAATGGTTAACTATAGATCTAGTAAGACAGAAACGCACCTGTTCCCCACTCATTTTGGTCTGAAAAGTTAAAGAGGTGCTTCAGGTCTCGGGAGACTAGCATAAATTGACCAACAGCGTCATCTGCTGTTTTGGAAAAGAAAGTTGCTCAATTGCTCGTGTGAGAAAATCTGCCCGCACTCATGTGAGAAAATCAAGCCAAGTTTCCTCATAAAAAGGCAAATGAGTCTCACAGTTATAACACACAATACATATTTGTCCATACCTCTGCATTTTCTCTCAAATAGAGTTTTGTATTTGAAAATCACTTTGTGTTTATTTGAAAGTCAAGTTTTTCTTTGCAAAGCAGATTGTGTTTATTTGCAAAACACTGGATTTGCATGATGAATATTGGCACAAAAATCGCTCCATAGTATACAAGCGCTCCAGGCGACGCAAGCGAGGGAAGTGCGCTGGTGTGCTTGTGAAATCCAGACAACATGGTTTAAGGATTCCGCTGCCGAGTATTCACCTGGTGAATCTCCGCTCCCTTGCAAATAAATCAGACGAACTACAACTCCTCACCCGCACAAAAAAGGACTTTTTAAACTTTATCTGATCTGATAAATTATGGTTGCAAGTTCAAACACCAGAATTGATAATCTGTTACAATCATCGTACATGAATTATGAAGATTAAAGGATTAGTTCACTTTTAAAAAAACTTTTGCTGATAATTTACTCACCCCCATGTCATCCAAGATGTCCATGTCTTTCTTTCTTCAGTCAAAAAGAAATTAAGGTTTTTGATGAAAACATTTCTCCATATAATGGACTTCAATGGGACCCAAACGGTTCAAGGTCCAAATGACAGTTTCAGTGCAGCTTCAAAGGGCTTTAAACGATACCAGACGATGAATAAGGGTCTTATCTAGCGAAACGATCAGTCATTTCAAAAATAAATAAAAAAGTTTAAGTTTTATAAGCACAAATGCTTGCCTTGCTCTGTTCTGATGCGCGTTCGTGACGTCACGTAATACGTAATTACGTGGAAAAGGTCACGGTTGACTTTTTTCGCTAGATAAGACCCTTATTCATCGTCTGGTATCGTTTAAAGCCCTTTGAAGCTGCACTGAAACTGTCATTTGGACCTTGAACCGTTTGGGTCCCAATGAAGTCCATTTTATGGAGAAATGTTTTCATCAAAAACCTTTATTTCTTTTCGACTGAAGAAAGAAAGACATGGACATCTTGGATGACATGGGGGTGAGTAAATTATCAGCAAAAGTTTTTTTAAAAGTGAACTAATCCTTTAAGGCTTGATTCACACTACAAGTGCAAATATTATAAAATGGAAACTGACACAGATGTAGAGCTTCATAGTGTTTCTGTGTTCTGTGTAATAAATCTGCTGCTCTGCACAGAAAACAAACAGACTGTTGGGTCACTGTACTTAGTTTTAACTTGATGTCTAGTTTTGAATACCTGTTTCTCTGTCCTCTGGTCTGCAGCTGGTATAATGTCATGGTTTTTATGATCATCCGTCATACACAGCACACATATACATTCCTGGTCAGTGCAACAGAAAACCTCAAGGATCTTCTTATGTTTCTGGCAGATCATCTCCTGCAGTCGTCCAGTGGCATCAGTCAGATTGTGTCTCTTTCCTTTAAACCAACTCTCATGTTGTTCGAGGTGATTCTGACAGTAAGAGTTCAGACACACCAGACAGGACTTGACAGCTTTGGATTTTCTTCCAGTACAGATGTCACACTGCACATCTCCAGCTCCAGCGTCACAGTCAGCAGAGAGTTTGGTCTTCTTCAGTTTCTCCACCACTTCAGCCAGCATGGTGTTTCTAGCTAAAGCAGGTCTTGGACTGAAGGTCTCTCTGCACTGAGGGCAGCTGTAGACTCTCATCTGATACTCCTGATCCCAGAAGCCTGTAATACATCTCTTACAGTAACTGTGTCCACAGGGAATGGCCACTGGATCCTCCAGGAGATCGAGACACACTGCACATTTGAAATCATCCTGAAAAACTCTCGCTTCTGCCATTTTACTGCATGAATAAAGAGACACAAACACACAACAGCTCAACTACACTTCAGTTTCTTTTTCTCTGAAATCAGGTGTTTCCTTTTTCCTGCTTCTGTGTTTGAGTCACGTGAGTAAAACAGGTGTGTCCGCGAGTCTGTAAAGTAGGTTCCTCATTACTGCTCGTGTAGAGTCTCTCTCTCTCTCTCTCTCTCTCTCTCACACACACACACACACACACTTACTCACTGTAAGAGCTATGTTCTGTTTTGGACAGGTCAGGAAGCAGACAGACTGGCTAAACCGACCGTCTGCTAGCCGCCTCACGTCACAGAAGTCAGTTAATTCTCAGCACATAGAGGCTCCTTCACCTAGATATCACACTATAGAGACTGTGTCTGTTCCCCGAACTAGAAAATACAGAAAACGTCCAAACCAAATTAAGAGTAACAATTTAATTGATGTTCAACAAATAAAAAATGTTTACAATACAGAGAAACAATTGATAAAGCTTGGCTTACTGAATATCAGGTCCCTTTCTACAAAAGCACTTTTTGTAAATGTGCTTTTGTACATTTACAACAGTAGCCGTTCAAAGTAGCCGTAGCAGTGAATGAAGAGGTATCATATCAATCACAAGTGCAGTATGGAGTACCTCAAGGCTCAGTACTAGGGCCGTTACTTTTCAAGCTTTACATGTTACCCTTGGGAGATATTATCAGGAGACATAGTGTTAGCTTTCACTGTTATGCTGATGATACTCAGCTCTATATTTCTTCGCGGCCCAGTGAAACACAGCAAATTGATAAACTAATGGAATGCATAGTCGATATAAAAAACTGGATGACGAGTAACTTCTTACTGCTAAATTCTGAAAAAACAGAGGTGTTAATTATCGGACCTAAAAACCCCACATGTAATAACCTAGAACACTATCTAACACTTGACGGCTGCTCTGTCAATTCTTCTTCATCAGTTAGGAACCTAGGTGTGTTGTTTGATAGCAACTTTTCATTTGAAAGCCATGTTTCTAGCATCTGTAAAACTGCGTTATTCCATCTTAAAAACATATCTAAACTGCCACCTATGCTCTCAACGTCAAATGCAGAAATGCTAATTCATGTTATTCATGTTCAATTTATGATCTCAAGGTTAGACTATTGTAATGCTTTACTGGGTGGTTGTTCTGCACGCTTGATCAACAAATTACAGTTGGTCCAAAATGCAGCAGCTAGAGTTCTTACTAGAACCAGGAAGTATGACCATATTAGCCCGGTTCTGTCAACACTGTATTGGCTCCCTATTAAACATCGTATAGAATTTAAAATCTTGTTAATTACTTATAAAGCCCTGAATGGCTTGGCTCCTCAGTACTTGAGCGAGCGCTTATCACATTATAGTCCTCCACGTCCGCTGCGTTCTCAAAACTCTGGCCATTTGATAATACCTAGAATATCAAAATCGACTGCGGGCGGCAGATCCTTTTCCTATTTAGCTCCCAAACTCAGGAACAATCTACCTAACACTGTTCAGGAAGCAGACACACTCTGTCAGTTTAAATCTAGATTAAAGACCCATTTCTTTATCCTGGCTTACACATAACACACTAATACACTTCTATTATTCAAATCCGTTAAAGGATTGTTAGGCTGCATTAATTAGATAAACCGGAACCGGGGACACTCCCCATAACACATGATGTACTCGTTACATCGTAAGAAGAAATGCATCTACGCTAATATTTGTCTGTTTCTATTCTGTTTCTCAGTCCGTGTCCGGATCAGATGGTGGATCGGCGCCAGGAGATGATGTTTGTGGCCCTGATCGTCAGCGGAGGCCAGACACCTGGATGAGCCCCGGGGACATATCCCCAGTGAAGACTTAAAATACAATACAACTTAAAATTAAACAGATAACTAAAAATATAATAAAATACCTAACTACATAATACTATTATTGTTAGAAATTGAAACAATATAAAAATAGAAATATAATACATTTATACATTTAAAATTTTAATTAATACAATAAGTAAACAATAAATAAACAATTATCTCCTGGTCAGAGGAGAACTGGCCTCCGACTGAGCCTGGTTTTTTCTTTTTTCCTCCATTCTGTCACAGAGGGAGTTTTGGTTCCTTGCTGTTGTCGCCTCTGGGTTGCTCAGTTGGGGACACTTAATTTCCAGTGATTATCGTCAATTTGATTTCACAGATACTATTTAAACTAAACTGAGCTAGACAATGGCATCACTGAATTCAATAATGAAATGCCTTTAACTGAAAATTGAGTGTTTAATCTTATTATTATACATTACTGACACTCTATCCTCCAATTTGATACTGTTAAGTGCTTTGACCCAATCTGTATTGTTAAAAGCGCTATATAAATAAAGCTGACTTGACTTGACCTGAACGCTACAGAATAACAAACCCTAAAAATGACTATATTAGACTATTTTGCAAAGGAGCAACTCCTGGTCTTACATCACAGAGGACAGCCACTGGAAGATTTTGTTCAGGACTTCTTTGAACGGTGCCATCAGGTTTGTTGTCACAAGCGCTGAAAAGTGAAGCCAAAATGTTTTGGTTGCCCCCAGGTGGCTGGACCCAGTATAGGCCATAAACCCCTCCCTCACCATGTAATCTAATGGGATGTGAGACAAAATAAATAATTAAATTACACGTAAAATAATTTTTTTCCAAAGATGTTTTTTGTAATTTTATGTCATTTTTATCACACTCTTGTGAGCTCAAGTGTTAGTTTTTTAATAAGTTTGGTTTTGATTAGTTATGTGATGCTATAAACATGGGAGTGTGATGTCATGATTGACAGCTGAGATTGACAGCTTCTCTGAGCAAACTGACGAGCCAACAGACTTTTTTTGGGGATCTTCAGGAAGAGATTGGAGTTGTATTTATATTATTTTAACAAGCTTCTTGTACGGCAATCAGCAGACAAAACTTGAAGCAGTCAGGCTAATTAAAATCGGGTAAGGGGTGTGTCACCTCTGTGGGAATGTGGGCGGAGCCTATGGGCGGGACACGGATACACTTCGCTCACTACTGCGCAGACTCTGGCCCCGAATCAGCACAAGATATCAGCGCCTTACCAGGACACTGGTGGCTTCACTCTTCTTCAGTGGAAGAGAGAGAAGGTGCACCTCAGCCTATCATCAAAGCCACTGGTAATGCTAATGCTGCCGCTTTGGTCTTATGTGGGTAAGGAGACCAGAGGCCGTTTTGTTTTAATGGGTGTCAATGGAGGAGAGACCTAAATACGCTGAATGAACAGAATTTTAGAGAAAACAGCTCATCATTTAACGAATCAACAGCTTATCGGCTAAACTTCAACATGTTTTAGACTAAACAATAGTTTTTGATTGAACTATTTTGAGACTTTTCTCTGAAGAAACCCAAAATTACAGGACTTAAAGATTACAGACCTGTTGCCCTAACATCTGTGGCCATGAAGTCATTTGAGAGACTGGTGTTGGCTTATCTGAAGGACATTACTGGACCCTTACTGGACACCCTGCAGTTCACTTACTGAGCAAACAGGTCTGCGGATGATGCAGTCAGCATGTGACTGCAGTGCATCCTCCAACATCTGGACAAACCAGGGACTTATGTGAGGATCCTGTTTGTGGACTTCAGTTCGGTCTTAAGGCCGGTACACACAAAGCCGACGGTCGGCCGTCAGACAGTTTTTGTTCGTCGGCCGACTAAGTTTTCTCAGTGTGTTCCGCGCCATCGGCTGAAGTTGGTCCTCGTCGCCTTTTTTTTGGCCGATTCGACACGTTGAATCAGCGTCGGAGCTCGTCGGTCAGTCGGGCCATCTGATCATTTTGATTGGCTGTTCAGTTGGCGAACCAGTGCGTGAGAAAGGCGCAGAACGGACGTGCTTCGACGGGTGTCGAGTGTTGCCTTGGTGTGTCAGGACAACTTTGGACCCAGACGCTGCCGACGTGAGCCGACCCCGCAGTCTGCTTTCGTCGACACTGGTTTGTCGGCGTCGGCTTTGTGTGTACCGGGCTTTAAACACCATCATCCCAACACTCCTCCAGACCAAACTAGCCCAGTTCTCTGTTCCTAGCTCTGTTCCTTCAGTGGGACTGAAAGAGGAGAGTCTGAACTGAGACTGAGACAAACTTCTCTTCTTCTCCAGACTCACCTTATGAGACTCCACAGCCTCTCTCAGCTGCTGAAGATCTTTCTCTCTCTGCTGGATTCTCTGCTGGAGCGTCTTCTGCGTCTCCTTCAGCTGCTTCTGCAAGACAAACAGATGATAGTCAATCTCACAGAAAACTACTGGCACTAAATCATCATGTGAACAGATGAATCCAGTAAAAGTGGAGCTGATAACTAATGGCTGTAGGTTCAAACTCCAGAAGTGATGGTCGGTTACAATTATCGTGCATGAATTATCATGAAGATTAAGGCATTTTTACACTGCAAGTGTACGTAAAGTAAAAGTTAAACTGAAAAAGACGTAGAGCTTCACACTGACAGTGTTACAGATGAACAAAGTGAAGCTATAAATGACTGAAATCATCCGGATTCAGTCAGATTTACTGAATAGAAACTTATCTGTCACGGCATTTAACTTGTATTTTGACTGATAGAATTATACATTTTATCGAAAGATGAGTGAGCAGTTCACTCCATTATTTTATGTTGCTTAATTAAAGCATAGTTTATGAAAGATTGTGTTGATAAAGTTTTACAGTTTTTTTCAGCAAACAATGAAACTTTTCTTGCAGCTGCTGTTCATTTCTGCTGCCGTGTGCAGTGTGAATTATGTAAGCTGTTCATATGGGTGCCAATATAAACACATATAAAAAGAGTCTCAACAATATTTCATCAGTGTCTAGTTTTAAATACCTGTTTCTCTGTCCTCTGTGCTGCAGCTGATACAATGTTGTGGTTTTTATGTTCAATAATCATACACAGCGCACACATACATTTCTGGTCAGTGCTACAGAAAACCTCAAGGAGCTTCTCATGTTTCTGGCAGATCATCTCCTGCAGTCGTTCAGTGGCTTCAGTCAGATTGTGTCTCTTTCTCTGTTCTCTCTTTTGATAATTTGTATGTTCAGATATTCATATAGCATATATATTTTATTATATCTTTTCATGTGACAACACTGAAGAAATAACACTTTGCTAAAATGTAAAGTAGTGAGTGTACAGCTTGTATAACAGAGTAAATTTGCTGTTCCCTCAAAATAACTCAACACACAGCCATTAATGTCTAAACCGCTGGCCACAAAAGTGAGAACACCCCAAAGTGAAAATGTCCAAATTGGGTCCAATTAGCCATTTTCTCTCCCCGGTGTCATGTGGCTCGTTAGTGTTACAAGGTCTCAGGTGTGAATGGGGAGCAGGTGTGTTAAATTTGGTGTTATCACTCTCACTCTCTCATATTGGTCACTGGAAGTTCAACATGGCACCTCATGGCAAAGAACTCTCTGAGGATCTGAAAAAAAGAATTGTTGCTCTACATAATGATGGTGTAGGCTATAAGAAGATTGCCAAGATCCTGAAACTGAGCTGCAGCACGGTGGCCAAGACCATACAGCGGTTTAACAGGACAGGTTACACTCAGAACAGGCCTCGCCGTGGTCGACCAAAGAAGTTGAGTTCACGTGCTCAGAATCATATCCAGAAGTTGTGTTTGGGAAATAGATGTATGAGTGCTGCCAGCATTGCTGCAGAGGTTGAAGGGGTGGGGGGTCAGCCTGTCAATACTCAGACCATACGCCGCACACTGCATCAAATTGGTCTGCATGGCTGTCGTCCCAGAAGGAAGCCTCTTCTAAAGATGATGCAAAAGAAAGCCCGCAAACAGTTTGCTGAATACAAGCAGACTAAGGACATGGATTACTGGAACCATGTCCTGTGAGCTGATGAGAACAAGATAAACTTATTTGGTTCAGAGGGTGTCAAGCGTGTGTGGCGGCAACCAGGTGAGGAGTACAAAGAGTACTTGCCTACAGTCAAGCATGGTGGTGGGAGTGTCATGGTCTGGGGCTGCATGAGTGCTGCTGGCACTGGGGAGCTACAGTTCATTGAGGGAACCATGAATGCCAACATGTACTGTGACTTACTGAAGCAGAGCACGATCCCCTCTCTTTCGGAGAGTGGGCCGCAGGGCAGTATTCCAACATGATAACGACCCTAAACAAGACAAAGACAATCACTGCCTTGCTAAAGAAGCTGAGGGTAAAGGTGATTGGCCAAGCATGTCTCCAGACCTAAACCCTATTGAGCATCTGTGGGAGTCTCTAACATCCACCAGCTCTGTGATGTCGTCATGGAGTGAAAGAGGACTCCAGTGGCAACCTGTGAAGCTCTGGTGAACTCCATGCCCAAGAGGGTTAAGGCAGTCCTGGAAATAATGGTGGCCACACAAAATATTGCCCAATTTGGACATTTTCTCTTAGGGGTGTACTCACTTTTGTGGCCAGTGGTTTAGACATTAATGGCTGTGTGTTGAGTTATTTACAGGGGACAGCAAATTTACACTGTTATACAAGCTGTACACTCACTACTTTACATTTTAGCAAAGTGTCATTTCTTCAGTGTTGTCACATGAAAAGATATAATAAAATATTTACAAAAATGTGAGGGGTGTACTCACTTCTGTGAGATACTGTATATCCAAATTAATACCTAAATAGGGACATAGTAGCATACTTAAAGTATGATGTAAAGTTCACTTATGTTATTCAAATGTAAACTAGTTGTGTTTACTACTGTTATACTTAAAGTTTATATATATACTTTTATATACTAGAAAGTGGGCCCGTTTAGTCCCAAGGAGCATTGAAATAGTACACTTATGAGTATACTACTAGTACACTGATATTTGTATACTTACTGCATAAAGTATACTTAAAAATATACTTCAACTTTGCTTAAGTATACTTAATAAGATAAACTTGAAGTATACTACTTTTTGGTAAGGGATGGCCGCCGCGTGCACATGTCCGTTAAATCCACCAGACCGTAGGGTGTCCCATTTGTCATTTTAGTGTCCCTTTGCGGCCGCTATGCGCCCTCGATCCGCACTTCTGCCAAGCCAACACTGGGGCGAGCTCCACAGCAGACTTCTATCCAACAGTCAAAGCAGCATTATGTCACGAAAATGCGGACTCAGAGGAAGACCGCGAGGGTTTAAGGTGCCATTTGGGACAGGCCTTAACTGTCACGAATCAGGCCTCTGTGGTTCCCCCTGATAAACACAAGAAGGCACTATCATCTGAGTGTTTACTGTATTTCCCATAACCTCCTCCTGGGACTATTTATGTATAACTGTCTCCTCTGCTCATTGCAAAGTCTTGTTTTGCCCCAGATAACACTTCTGAGCGTTCTCTTGCAGTGATGGTGAAATGAAGCTTTACAAAGCACTACCCAGATAGCATGCAGATGTGGGCCACTTAAGGCAATGATACGGCACTGCTGGCCTTCTTATGACCCATACAAAATGGATGTAAGCCTGAAGTGGCCCACATGTAAAATAGCAAAACTGGCCCAAATATATCAAATCACATGTGGGCCTCTGTAGGCAAATATGTGGTATTCATGGCAATGTGTAATCTGAATGTGACCCTAAAGTGGCCCATGTGGTAAATAGTAAATATGGCCCAAATAGTGCCAACCAAATGTGGTCCACCTTTGGCAAAAATGTGGCATTATCGACAAAGGCTAATCAGGGTGTAAACCAAATGTGGTCCACATATGTTTCAGCAAATGTGGCTCAGGTATATTAAAATGTATCTGGGTCAGTTTAGGCAAAGATGTGGCACAGTGAGCACTGGCTAATGTGGCTGTGAGCCTAAAGTGGCCCTTATATGATGCCGCAAATGTGACCCAGTTATCCTCAAACATATTTGGGCCAGTTTTGGCAAACATATGGCACAGAGAGCACTGGCTAATGTGGCTGTGAGTCTAAAATGGCACACATATGATGCCACAAATGTGACCCAGTTATCCTAAAACATGTTTAGGCCGGTTTTGGCAAAGATATGGCACAGGGAGCACTGGCTAATGTGGCTGTGAGTCTAAAGTGGCATGCATATATATGATGACAGAAATGTGGCCCAGTTATCCTAAAACATATTTGGGTCAGTTTTGGCAAATATATGGCACAGGGACCACTGGCTAATGTGGCTGTGAGTCTAAAGTGGCCAGCATATGATGGCACAAATGTGGCCCAGTTATCCAAAACTGTACACCGCACAGCAATGCAATCGAGCCCCAGGCTCCTCGTTGCGGGCGGCCTACAACCCGTTCAGCCTCCCGCCTCTCAAAACGCCGAAGTTCTCATTCATCTCCTCCGGCGAGAACACCACCTGTTTCCCCAGCGTCTTCATACCGGTCCACCAGGCCAACAATTCCACCCATAGAAAAATGGACCGTGCCGAGCCTGAGGCAGGCGCTAAGCAACGCTGACATCCAGGCCCCACGCAAGTTTACCAAAGCCGAATTATATGACTTGTATAAAAATCTAAGATCAACTAACCCATCTCCTAAATCCACTCCAGCCCCAAAGAAGGGGAAAAAACCCAGCAAATCCGTGAACACACCAAGGCAGACTCCTCCATTCTCCTCCAGCTCAAGGACCAGCTCATCAAACAGCGGCGCTAAGCCCGCAGCAAGCCAAGACCACGCCCCCTATTCCACCGAAGCAAGGCCAGGCGAGAATCTGGCTGCAGCTCAGCATTTCACCGCGGCTCCTCCCTCAGCAATGCTAAGGCCCACAACTGAAGTGGGCGCCTGGCCGCCTCCGCCGCCAATCTCAGCCCCGCAGCCCACCTTCTTAAACTCAGGGCCCGCAGCGCAAGCAAACGCTTGGCTGCAATGGCCGGCACATTCTGCTCTGCCGCCCACCTTTCCGAGTTCAGGGCCCGCGGCCCAAGCGTGGCCAGGGCCACCCGGGAAACCACCCTCAGCTCCGCAGCCCTATGGCTCAGAATTCACAGCACAGACAAGCACTGGGCCTCCGTGGCCTCCTCATTCAGCCCTGCAACCCGCTCCTTCCTGCTTGGGAATTACAGCCCAGACTAACGTTTGGCCCCACGAGCTGCCAAACATTGCCCCACCCCCAGCCAACCCTCTCTTGCAAGCGAAACCACAATATTCACTCTTCACCGCCACACCCATGCCCATCCCAGCGAACGCTATCGCCGCCGAACCACCACAAGTGGCAAACAACGTCCGCGCGCAAATATTAGCAGGTGCGGATGTTGATCTCTCGCTTCTCCTTTCCCTCCTGCCTACCTCCGAAACTCACCGACAGATAGATTGCGGGGACTTCTCAGTCACTTTAAAAAACCCCAATCCTCAGTCATCCCATATCCTGTCGTTTCCTGAGTTCTCCATAGCCTTTAGTCGTTTCACCGAGATCATATACTCCGTCTTCCCCCACAGACGACGTGAGCTAAACGACTACTTGGCTATCATAGCCGAGCTCGCGTTATCTTACGGAGGAGGGCTGTTCTTCACTTACCACAAACTATTTTCCGCTAAAAGTGCCGTCCGAGTGGCGCAGTGGAATCAATGCCCCTACTGGGGCGCTCTCGACTTAGATCTCCACAGCAGGGTGTTCACAGGTTGCAAGAACATCTCATGCGTCATATGCAGGTCGGTCACTCACTCCACCACCGCATGCCCACGCATCAATCCCTCAACACCATGCTCAGAACCCACATCCTCGAAATCCACCAGCTACGTTCCAAGACCAGCAACCATCACTCATCCAGATCAGGATCCAGCCACACTCGCAGCAGACATCAGACAGCCATGTTTTGCTTTCAACAATCGAAGATGCTTCAGGCAGCGATGTCATTACCTCCACATCTGCAGCTTTTGCGGCGGAGCACATACTCGCACCACATGCCCAGTTTTCAAAGCTGCTAATAAAAAATACAAAAATTACTTATCGACTCCCTTGAATATTTCTCGCCTGGCTATTGAGCTCTGCCACCATCCATGTTTCATACTGTTCTGTTTTATCAAACTATACAGCATGGACGATTAAAGCAGTATCATTGCTTACTTTATTTAACACATGTGCATAACAGCATTACCAGTGTCATAAGCCTAACTCTCCGGCTGTACGTCACTCAAATCTGTCCGCTTGGGAACATGACAGAAAACTAACAATCCACTTGTTACATCCTTTCTCTTTTTTTTTTCTTTTCAAGTTATACATTTTCTTTGTAAACAAAATTAACATTTTCTTCTCAGTGCCTTCAGATGTAAACACTAATGCTTCAGCAAAAATGCATGTAATTATCTTACTAAATTCAAAAGCAAATTTATAACATGTCCTCTTAGGATATTAACTTCAAGTGCATATTTGTAAACTTATTCTTGACAATATATTCCTTGCAAATTAACTGTGCAATCAACAACTCATTTACCCTTTTCCCCTCTCTTTTACAGTGCAACCGCAACTCACAATCATACCTAGAAAATGACCAAACATGTCATATATTAATCTCACGTAGTATAATCCCTCAAATAGGTAGGCATTTTAACCTTACGACCAGACCTCGTAGTAACAGTGCTTTGATCCCTACCCTGACCTTGTTCAGCAGCTACAGTTTGTGTGTTTGTCAAAACCCCTGTTTGTTCAGATGTTGAGGGTGGGCAGTAGTTGTGCCTGAGATGGCGACGGTTTCTCCTCAGAACACTACCCGACTCCAACTCAACCTCATAAGATCTCGGACTCACTGGTCTAATCACTCTAGCTGATTTCCAGGTTTTACAAGGCTCAAATGGTTGGACTCGAACACTGTCCCCTGAAGTGAAACAGTCCAAGTCTTTTGCTGTGCGGTTGTAGTATTTCTCCTGTCTTTGTCTGTTGTTAATCAGTCCCTGTTTGTTGGTAGACACTTTCGGCTCCAACAGTGTCTCTTTAGTAGGAAGAAGGGTCCGGGTCCTCCTGCTGAGAAGTCTCTGTGCTGGACTGGTGGTGAGACCTTGGCTCGGTGTGTTGCGATGGTCCAGTAGGGCTAAGTATGGATCCTGTCCAGCAGCTGCAGCTTTCTGCATAAGACGTTTTGCTGTTTTGACAGCTGACTCAGCCTTTCCATTGCTTTGCGGGTACCCGGGTGACGATGTTCTGTGCACAAATTCCCACTTTTGCCTGAATATTTTGAAGTCGTGTGATGAGTACTGCGGCCCGTTATCAGAGATGAGCACATCTGGAATCCCCTGACGAGCAAAGTGTGCTTTCAGTTTGTGAATCACTGTGGTACTTTTGGTGTCCGGCAAATAATCAACCTCCCAGAAATTTGAATAATAGTCCACAGTTACTAGGTAGTCTTTATTGTGCCAAGAAAACAAATCAGTTCCTACCTTAGCCCAAGGTCTGTAGGCAATGTCATGGGGATGCAGTGTCTCTTTTTGTTGCTTGGGGTCAACTGATCTGCAGATGGCACATTTGGAAATGAACGTCTTTATTTGCTCATTCATCCCCTGCCAGTACACACACTCCCGTGCTCGTCTGAGGCAACCTTCCACTCCCAGATGTGTTGAGTGTATGCGGCTGGTCAGGTCAGCTCTTAGTGTGTCAGGAATAACTGCTCTTTCTCCCCTGAACACTATGCCATTCTGAAAGCTCAGCTCATCCTGAAAAGCAAAATAGTGTTGAATGTTTTGCTCCATGTCTTTTTTGTTCTGAGGCCATCCTGTAAGAATCAACTTAATCACCTCCTGCAACTTTGTGTCCTCCTTTGTTGCATCGCGAATGGCTGATAGTCTTTCTGCAGAGATAGGTAAGTAGTTAACCATGTTAACAGTCTCTAGATCTGCCTCTGTGTCTCCCTGACTGCTGTCAGGTAAATAAGCTCTGCTTAGTGTGTCAGCTAGTAGCATGTCTCGCCCAGGCACATAGATCACATTAATGTCGTATTTCTGCAGTCTGAGTAGCATTCTCTGCAATCTCTTTGGTGCACTAAGTAGAGGTTTTCTTACAATATTCTCCAGTGGCTTATGGTCACTTTGAACAGTCACTTTTCTACCATAAGTATATTGATGGAACTTTTCCATTCCAAACACTATGGCCAAACATTCTTTTTTTATCTGCGCATAACCCCGTTCTGTGGGTGTCAGCGCTCTGCTCGCAAATGCCACAGGTTTACCTTTCTGTGTCAGGGCTGCTCCTAGCCCTGTCTCTGAGGCATCACATTGCAGTGTTAACTCCTCATTTTGGTCATAGTACTTGAGCAGTGGTGCGTTTGTTATTCTGTCTTTCAATCTTTTAAAAACTGTCTCGTGCACCTTAGTCCATTCCCACATGTTGTCCTTGTGCGTAAGTTGTCTCAAAACTTCACAGTCATCCGATAGATGATCACAAAACTTTGAAAGGTAGTTCAACATACCAACAAGTCTCTGTACCCCCTTAACATCAGTAGGCCTCGGCAACTCCCGCACCGCCCGCACTTTCTCCGGGTCAATGCGGAGGCCTTCAGCTGTCAGCAAGTGTCCAATGTAGGGTACAGACTCTCTCTTCAGTTTAAACTTGTCTGCATTGAGTTTAATGTCTCTTTGTCTGCACCTCATTAGAAAACATCTCAAGTTTTTCTCATGATCCTTGTCTGCTTCCTCTTGTGTGTCACCCTCCCCTGTGATTAGTATATCATCCGCAATGATATACAAACCCGGTAAGCCCTCTAGTGCTTGCATGAGTTTCCTTTGGAAGACCTCCGGAGCTGGGCTTATACCCATTGGCATCCTGAGCCAACGATACCGTCCGAATGGGGTGGCAAATGTGGTGAGGTAGCTGGACTCTTCGTCCAGCTTGACGTGCCAAAATCCATGCTTCACATCACAAACAGTGAATACCTTGGTTTTTGAGAGTCCTGGCAGGACATCATCAATGGTCGGAAGAGGAAAATGGCTCCTTTTCAGTGCTCTATTCAGTGGTTTGGGGTCTATACAGATCCTTGGCTTTCCATTTTGTTTTGTCACTGACACCATACTGCTTATCCAGTCAGTGCTGCGCTCCACAGGTGCTATGATTTCTTGGCTTTCAAGATTCTTTAGTTCTTCTTTAAGTGGGGTCATCATTGCAACCGGCACTCTGCGTTTAGGCAGTTTTACTGGTGGTACACTTTTGTCTATTTCTATGTTGTATTCGCCTTCTAGGCAGCCAACGCCTGTGAAAACATCTCCGAACTCTGTCTTTATTTTCTCCATATTTGTTAGCTGCACACTGTTGTCAGTCGTTTTGTCTGTACATTGTGTTTTCACTATACTGTCAATCGCCAGTATGTTCTCATACTGCACTTTGATCAACTTCATGGCTTCACTAGCCTTTCTTCCCAGTAGCGGGATCCTTTCCTCCTGGTCTACCACTTGAAACTCAAGTCTGTATAATTTATCATTTCTCGGGTTTCGGAGTTTGACTTTACATTTTCCAAGTGGGCGTAATCTGCTTTTGTTGTACATGACAAGTACTTTCTCTGTGTGATCCAATTTTATACTTGGGTTCAACAGTTGCATTGGGATCACATTACAAGTAGCACCACAGTCTATCTGAAAGTTAACTAGCTTTTTGTCCAACAACATACCTCCGAAGAGATGTTGACTTTTGCTGTGTGCTTCTTTCACTTGATTTATTGTCTCTTGGTTTTCTCTGATGTCTGTTATTGTCATGATGTCCTCACACGATTCACTTGACTCTGAAATTGTGTGTACCTGTCTGCCTTTCTTGTTTTTCTCAAACTTGGACTTGCATTTTGCAGCAAAGTGGTTCTCTTTTCCACACTTCTTACACTTCTTTCCATAGGCTGGACATTTGTGTTTATTTTTCTCATGTGTGTTGCCACAAAAGTTACTGTCAAGTTCTCAAGGTTTCTGTGCCTCAATGTCTGCCCAAACTTGAAAAGGCTTCAATCAACTTTAAGAGGAGGGTGCATGGAATAACTCAAAGCATTGAATTCTTCTTCATCGAATCAATTTATTGAAAATCTTTCAACAATGACTTGATCTTCTCGTTTCAATGAATAGCTCAGATGCTTAGCTTAATAACCTATATAGAAAAACATATATAAATATGAGTCACTACACACAGTATAAATAAATGTACATTCAGAGATATTAAAAGTACAAACAATATTGTTAAACTATTTGCGGTTTATATAGCAGTTTGTAAACAGCAACAACAATGTAAAATCAAATACACCTAGTGCACAGGTCCAGTTAACATGCTAGATGCTAAAATACTAGCATCAAACAACTTGCAAACACAATGAATATTTGTCCTACCAGTAGCACTCCAAGTTGATGAACACATTTTGGCTTTTCCCAGCAGTCTTTGAACAAACTCAATTGACTCGATGCTGATTACCAATCTTTCTCATTTGGTTGTATAATCTCCAAAATCCACCAGTTTAGGTAGGAGAAGCACATCCACTGCTCAAAGATCTCAGCATGCTCACAATCAAACACACCTGGTCCTTTGTGCCATGTGGAGTTTCAATGGCCAATCAGCTTCCCTGGTTGTTCCAGCAGCACTGTGCTCACAACCAATAGGCTGCACCCATTTTGATCTCAAATCTTTTAATTAAACAATGATGAATATATTTCTCCCTCTTTCCTTCAATTTCAGATTTAATTTAACACCTCCCACTTGAGCTCCTGGTCAACTGACCCAAGGAGGTCACACACTTCTTGCCTGAAATTTCTTTTACTGTTCTTCAATGGGAAGTAGAACCACCAAGCGTCTCACATCCCTATGCAGAATCGTAGCTGGGATCTTATCACCAAGCTTCTTTGCTAATTTGACATTCTTGGCTGTTTCTGCTTGGTTTGGTTTAACAATCGAGACAGGATAGCTGGGGAATACTCTGACCATTACATCTCTTACGGTTCCTTTCTTGTCTGCATTTATACTGACGACTCTAGCCATCTTGTACTGACCTCTTAGAGCATTCTGGTCAGCCAACCATACCACATCTCCCACGGCAATATTCCGTTCTTTAGTATGCCACTTGTTTCTTACAAACAGGTTCGGTCCTGCCAGCTGACACCAACTTCTCCAGAACTTGTTGACTTCTTCCTGGATGATCCTTAGTCTTTTGTATGGATAACCTTCAAACTCAAAACTTCCTTGATCCCCTCTGTTCCCAGTACGTCCCAGGAGAAGTGAGTTTGGACTTATGTATTCCACACAGTCTTCCCGACTTTGTGTCCTGGCATCGATAGGTCTTTCATTGACCAAATTGGTTGCCGTGTAAAGAAAAGTTTGAAATTCTCCCCATGACATACCACCATTACAGCCTAGATTCTGGAGGGCTCGCTTCACCAGACGGACAGCTGCTTCCGCTGCTCCATTTCTGTGAGGGGAATCTGCCGGGTGAATTTTCCAAGACCACTCCGTACCATTCTTGGCTGCCTCAATCTCTAACTTTACCCCGTCTTGTCGCTCTAGGAACTTATGAAGATCTTCAAGAACAGGCTTGGCCCCTATGAAATTTGATCCCGAGTCTGACCACAGTTTCCGGGGATGTCCCCTTAAAGCTGTAAACCTTTGGTATGCCATCAGAAATCCTTCTGTTGATTGGTCACTGACAACATCAGTATGGATAGCTCTTGATGCCATACAACAGAAAACAACTCCCCAAACTTTGAGCCCCACCCTTTTCTTTACCTCATCTTTTACCAGATATGGTCCAAACAAATCCAGGGTTGTGAACTCAAATGGCGCAGCTGGTTCCGACCGCTCTGGTGGAAGGTCTCCCATAATCTGTTGGCATTGCTTTGACCTTGCCTTTCTGCAGGTCACACAGTAGTCTACGGATTTCTTAGCTAGTCTGCGGCCTTTTACAACCCAAGCTTTCCTTCTCATTCTCAACAAAGTTCCAGCCACTCCTTCATGGTTTACTTGATGAGCTTCCTGAGCCAAAAGTGTAGACACATATGCATTATATGGTAAAATCGGAACAGCAGTTTTGTCCTCATTGAAGATCTGAATTCTTCCTCCACAAACAATCAGTCCAGAATTTCCATCCTTGTACACTGCCAACCTACTAAGGGTAGTATCAGGAAAGACCACATTCTCTTGGGCTGCTAGAAAGAGATCTTCAAGAGCATCCTCCTGTTCACCTACTGTCAGGATTGCTTCATTGACTCTTCCTTCCAAAGACTTTACCTCCCACTTTGATGAACCCGAGGTCTTAGTTCTTATCTTCAGCCACTTCTTGACAGCTCGACGCACCCAAGCAGTAACTCTGACCAGTCTGGACAATTTGCTGAATTGTTCAACATCAAGTAACCTACTTGCTACTATGCCGTCAGACATCCTTCTTGACGGACCAATCATATGCTCTTCCTCTTGATTTGCAGGAGTGCCTGAATCCGCACTGAGGTTCTTTACCATACTCTTCTCTCCATCCTCATGAATACTCACTTTAACTTTCTGCAGGAGACCTGAGTCTTGCTTTTTCCTAGTCAGACTTCTGGTTAGTACTGCAGAGAATGCTTTCCTCTGAAGTTTGTTAATAGCTTCTCTTGCAGCAGTTGCAACCTCAGCAGCTGACTTAATAGGCCAATCCTTTACCGGCCACCTCAAAAACATAGGCCCTCTCTGCCATGCAGAATCTTGTTCTAGGCCTTCTGGACTACCTCCCCTTGTTATAATGTCCGCAACGTTCAATTCGCCTGGGATCCACCACCAATCCTCGACAAGCGTAGTTCTCTGGATCTCTCCAATTCTGTTGGCAAAGAAGGACTGGTAGCCATAGATAGCCCGCTGAATAGCCCCCAAAACTGTTTGGCTGTCCACCAGATGGAACCATCGGTCAATCTCCACTTGACAATGTTTTTCAATATACTTTCTCAGTCTGGCTGCATAAACTGCACCACACATTTCAGCCTTGACTGCTTCCCCTTTTTGATCCAAAGGAGTCAATTTGGCCTTGGATTCAACTAGCCTCACTTCAATTCCTTGGTCTGTTTCCCACCTAAAGTATATTACAGCTCCATAGGTCTTATCGCTTCCATCAGAGAAGGTTATTCCCAACGGTTTGCCTTTCCAGCCTCCAGGTGTTAAGCCTCTGGGAAACGTTATCTTGCTTAGCTGAACATACTCCTCAAACATTTTAATGGCTTCTTCTCTGAGATTTTCTGACAGTGGTATATCCCATGTATCTTTGGTCAAATTTTCACGTCCAGCTTCCTGAAATGCCTTCCGTACAAGGATGGCCCCCTTTTGCTTTACCGGTGTGACCAGGCCAATCGGATCATACAGTCCTGCCACCTGACTGAGCAGCTCTCTTCTAGTCAGAGGATTAGGGGTTTTGGCCCTGACCTCCTCTCTAAGGAGGTTTTGTCCCATTCTCATCTTCTTTTTCCGCTTGGAAAAATTAATTGATGTCATGACGTAAAGTGTGTCCTCTTCTGCCAGATACCCAACTCCAAGGGCCTTGTTGTCCTTGTCCCTCAACTGGTTTGGAAGTTGCAGGATTCTGTTTTCTGCTGTTGATTCTGACTCACCATCACCAGGCTTCCAACTTTGTCCTGACCGAACCCAGTGCTTCAAGAAAAACCCTCCAGCTCTTAGGATCTCCTCAACGCCTTCGGTTACTTTGTCCAGCTTTTCCTGATCATTGTGGGAAGTTAGAATATCATCTACATAACTATCCTCTTCGATGACTTTGCGCTCTTCATGCAAATGAGAGAACTTTGCCAATTTTGCAGTTTCACGCATGGCTAACTGCGCAATGCACCCTGCTGGTCGGTCACCGATGTTAACTCTGGTGATTGCATACTCCTCTATCTCCTTACTCTGATCACCTCTCCACAGAAACCTATGTAGATGCATTTCTCTCTCCTCCAGCCATACAGAGTTATACATCTTCCTTATATCTCCTAGGACAGCATAAACTCCGCTCCTAAACCTTAGGAGAACAGCTCTGATTGGATTAAGAAAATCTGGGCCTTTCAGAAGAAGATCATTCATACTCACTCCTTTAAATTTCTGACTGCTGTTCCATACCAAGCGCACTGGAGTCGTAACTGAGTGAGGATTTGGTGCAATCAGGTGACTCACATACCATACTGGTCCATTCCAGGAATTCATCGTATCTTCAGTGAGCTTGATTGCTGCTTCGCGCTGCACCATTTCATTAATTTGAGCTGTATAAGCGACTTGCCACTCTGGTTCCCTCTTGAGCTGTTTTTCTGTTCTCAGGAATGTTGCCTCTACTCCCCCTCTATTATTGGGAAGGGAAGCTGGATCTTCAGTCCAGGGATATTTTGCATGCCAATGAGGAGACTTGCTGTGATCATCACTTTCTAGGTAGGTAAGACACTCTTTTATAACCTCGAGTTCTCTTTCCTCTGCCAATGTCATCTCCTTACCACCTGGCTGACAATTCCCACAGCGACAAGATCCACACATTGGTTCACAAGCTGCCCCAATGCTGTCCCACTTCCACCATTCCAAGAACTCGCGGTTGGTAACAGCAATATTTGTTTCAGCTCTGGTTTCTTGAAGTATCTGAACTGACTTAGACATCACTTGCATTTCAGGTCCTCCCACTTTCTCTTCATATTTTGTTGCGGCTGTTCTCATTGAGCGAGCAAAATGTGTTTTGGACTCATAAGCAGCTACGTTAATTTCTTCAAATAAGTCTGGATGAGCTCCGCCTACTGTCTTTCCCAAAGGACTGTCCCATAAGACAAGATCCCCCACAACCTTCATTCTTTGTGGGGCCAATCTCCCTTCTCGATGGCTAATAAGAAGTTCAATCTCTTTAGGTCTTACCAACTCTTCAAGCTTGACTTCTGGGAAGAATCTCTGCAATTGCTTAGGTTTGATAACTTTATGCACTTTAGCAATTTCCTCCAAGCCATAACAGAGAAGCGCATGTGCTCTTTCCTTATCCTCATCAGTCTTGACTCTTACTCGAAGAAGATATCGCTTGGTTTTCACCTTAATGGCCATTCCAGCAACTCCATGCACTATCAGTGTGACATCTTCGCTCCTTAACCTCAAACGTTCTGCAGCCTTGTGGGTAATATAGTTGGTATCTGATGCAAGATCTACCAAAGTTCCAATCTTCTGCCCTGCATTGGCTGTTACTTCCATGAGCATCATAATGACAGGTAGTTCTTGTACCCCACCTTCCTTTAGAAGTCCAACTCTGGTTTTTCCAGTGCAAGTCACTATTGCAATTTTGTTGGTGAAGGCATTTCTGCACCTCTCAGCAAGCTCTGGGGAAAGTTCAGCTAGAAGTTCCTCTTGCTCTGCTGTTAGCACATTTATCTTCCTACTGTCCTTTCCAAACCTTTTCTCACTCCCATTCGTGGATTCTCTTCTTGGACAGAGAAAATAATGATGATCTGGGACATTTTCTCTTCTGCAGTCTCTATTTTTACACAAGAATGTGTCTCTACAGTCGGTGTTACCTTCATGACATCCGAGGCACTTCTTACATGCTCCAATCTTCCTCAGAGCAGCTTTCTTCTCAGCTAACTTTAGCTCCTTAAACTTTTTACAGAAGAAAATCTTGTCCTTGTGATTCACAGCTCCACACAAAGCACACCCACCGTCAGAATCTTTCCTTGTGGTTCTTGTAGACGCATACTTCCTTTCAAATCTATTTTCAGATCTATCTGCCTTGTCGGTGATTCGGAGCTGTTCGAGTTTTTCAAGAACATTTTCCTGTTTCCTCAAAAACTTCAACAGGAGGTCAAAGTGATTCTCTGGAGTCACACCATTGTCAGAGTCAATCATGAAGAAAAGCCAGTCCCTTTTTACAAACTCAGGCAGTTTACTCTCAATAGACTTGATTACGAGAGGGTTCTTAATTGCACCAATGTTCCCAAGATCTGTCAGGTCAGATAGAGCTTTTTCAACAGTCTGGATCAAGTCTATCACTTTTCTGGGTTGATTGCCCTTCACACCAGGAATTCTTTCCAGTTCTTCAATAATTTCCATGGCAATTGTTACTTTATTGCCAAATCTGTTTTCCAGCACTCTAAACACATCATCAGCAGTGCTATAACATGACAGCCTTTGGTCCTTAACAATTCTGTCATCCAAACTGTCCAGGAGCTGGAATTTCTTGACCTCTACCGATCCAGATGGTTCACCTTGTTTCTGCAAACTTTCCCAATCCTTCTTCCAGCGGAAGAAATCTCTTTTGATGCCACTAAATCTAGGCAAACTAGTTGGTTTTATTCTCACAACTGGTGTAACCGGCGTAGTTCGGAGAACTGTGTTTGGGTCTATAGGACTTACAAATTGAGAACTTCTTTCAGCATTACGTGCAGTAATAAACTCAGTGTTTCTTGAAACAAGTCCATTATTTTCTACTTTTAATTGCTTTACTCTGCTCTCAAAGTCCTTTTTCTCTCCTGTAGGAATCCATCGCTCCCAGCTGGATAGAGTTTTGACTGCTCTACTCAAGAGCCTCTCCAAGTGAATTAGTTGAACTTCATATCCTTCACAATTGACACCAGCAACAGGTATTGAAGCACAGTGATTACAAGCTTTCTCAGCTTCATGGACTGCAACAGTCAATTCCTCTTGGCCGTACCTCTGCCATAAGTTAAATTGGACCATTCTCCGCACCTCTTCGAGCTTTGTCTCACAATCATTAACAGTCTTCTCAATATCTGTTGTCTGCTGCATTTCAAGTTCCACTTTCTCGTCACTCTTTGCTTTAACTTCCAGCTCTGCCAGCAACCCCATGTTGTAGTCATCATTCGCATCAAAAAGTGCTCTTGCACTAGAAGAGAGTTTCTGGAATTCCTTCCGAAGTTCAGATTCAATCATTTGACTTGACTCTCGAATGAGAAGGTTGGCTTGCCTTGTGAAACACATCTTTGCAGTGGTTCTCTCTCTTTTAAGTTGATCCACCGTTTTCCCCAAAGCTTCTTCTGCCATCTTATCTTCAAGTCTCAATGATACGTCTTCTTAAACAACTCAATTCTCTGATGACTTGTTTTGACAATGTTGATTCTTGTTTTGCACCAGCTTTATTTTCTGGACCATCAGAAGCCTTTAATCTTCTTATCCATAAGCGGTGGTTATTAAGTGTCAAGTTCTCAAGGTTTCTGTGCCTCAATGTCTGCCCAAACTTGAAAAGGCTTCAATCAACTTTAAGAGGAGGGTGCATGGAATAACTCAAAGCATTGAATTCTTCTTCATCGAATCAATTTATTGAAAATCTTTCAACAATGACTTGATCTTCTCGTTTCAATGAATAGCTCAGATGCTTAGCTTAATAACCTATATAGAAAAACATATATAAATATGAGTCACTACACACAGTATAAATAAATGTACATTCAGAGATATTAAAAGTACAAACAATATTGTTAAACTATTTGCGGTTTATATAGCAGTTTGTAAACAGCAACAACAATGTAAAATCAAATACACCTAGTGCACAGGTCCAGTTAACATGCTAGATGCTAAAATACTAGCATCAAACAACTTGCAAACACAATGAATATTTGTCCTACCAGTAGCACTCCAAGTTGATGAACACATTTTGGCTTTTCCCAGCAGTCTTTGAACAAACTCAATTGACTCGATGCTGATTACCAATCTTTCTCATTTGGTTGTATAATCTCCAAAATCCACCAGTTTAGGTAGGAGAAGCACATCCACTGCTCAAAGATCTCAGCATGCTCACAATCAAACACACCTGGTCCTTTGTGCCATGTGGAGTTTCAATGGCCAATCAGCTTCCCTGGTTGTTCCAGCAGCACTGTGCTCACAACCAATAGGCTGCACCCATTTTGATCTCAAATCTTTTAATTAAACAATGATGAATATATTTCTCCCTCTTTCCTTCAATTTCAGATTTAACTTAACAGTTACAGTTAATCTCCTCTTTTTTGTCTCTTCTTGGATTCTTCTTCATTGCATGTATTTCTTCCACCGTTTTACCTTGTATGGTTTTGCTGTTCTCTTTTGACAGTTCATTAGCTCTGCATATTTGCATGCACTTATCCAGCGTTAACAGTCTTTCCCTCATCGCAGGGCTCTGTGTACCACACACAATGCGATCTCTTATTAGTGAGTCTTTGATGCCACCAAAATTGCATGTGCTGGCCAATACTCTCAAATCTGTGACATATCTGTCAATACTTTCGTCTTGTCCTTGGTCTCTAACAAAAAACTTATATCGCTCCACAGTCTCATTCAGTTGCGGATTGCAATGTTTATCAAACTGCGTCATCATTGTTCTCACTGTCCTCCTCGCAGATGTATCACCGCTTGTCAGCGTTTCTAAAAGTTCCCTCCCTCTCTCTCCGAGGAGGTAATTAAACAACTTAACTTTAGTTGTCTCCTCTGCATTGGGCATAGTGAGGTCTGTATACAGCGTAAACTCCTCCTTCCAACTTTTCCAAGTTTTCGCTAAGGTGGTTGAATCCAAACAAAGTATTGGAGGCGGCCTGAGACCATCCATCGCGACGTCTGACACTCTTTTCTGCTCCGGCTTCGGCTCCGTAAACACTGGGTAAGTCCCTTGTCCGAGCTCGCTGGCTAGGCTAACTACAACAAGCTAGCGGCACTTTTCACTCTTCACGGCTCGGTACTAACTTCGGCTGAATTCACGGCCGCTGCCACCATGTTTCATACTGTTCTGTTTTATCAAACTATACAGCATGGACGATTAAAGCAGTATCATTGCTTACTTTATTTAACACATGTGCATAACAGCATTACTAGTGTCATAAGCCTAACTCTCCGGCTGTACGTCACTCAAATCTGTCCGCTTGGGAACATGACAGAAAACTAACAATCCACTTGTTACAATCCAGACACAGAATTTCGCAACTATCTCTTATCCGGCCTCAGCCACGGGTTTAATCCGGGCGTCGAATGCACACTCTCCCAATCATTTATTTGTAACAACCTCCAATCCGCCCACGCCGAGCCCGATGTAGTAAACAACCTCATCGCGAAAGAAGTCAAATCAGGCTTCATGATCGGACCTTTCGATAAACCCCCTTTCGAAAAATTTCGCGTCAGTCCCATCGGCGTAGCTACTAGAAAATTTTCTAATAAAAAACGCCTAATCATCGACCTGTCATCTCCGTATAACTCCACTGTTCCAAGCATCAACAGCTTGATTCTTCTCAACGAATATTCCCTTAGATACCACGATATAGAACAGGCAGTAGAACTCATCAAAATCGCAGGACAAGGAGCCTGGCTCGCAAAACTAGACATTACTTCCGCATTTAAAGTAATGCCCATCCATCCGGACGCATGGCATCTATTCGGTATTCGATGGCTGGGGAAATACTACTTTGCCGTCCACCTTACCTTCGGTTGCAAAAGAAGCCCCAAAATTTTCGACATGCTTTCCGAAGCCGTCTGCTGGATTCTGTTAAACAATTACGCCATTCCCCACCTCATCCACCTCTTAGATGATTTCTTAGTAATTTCGCCTCCCGACGCCATCCCTGCCGCCCACCTCCTCACTGTCCAAAAAGTTTTTTCTGAGCTTGGGATCCCCATCGCTCAAGAAAAAACCATAGGTCCCGCCACGTCTATCAAATTCCTTGGCATTAACCTGGACTCAGCCAAATTTCAAGTCTCTCTGCCCAAAGGAAAGATTGACAGGATCATCCTCGTCTCCTCCTCCCTTATCGACAGTTCCCGCTGTTCCAAACACGAACTCCTGTCACTTCTCGGGCATTTAAACTCTGCCATGCGCATCATTCCCCAAGGTCGGCCTTTTATTTCGCATCTCCTCCTACCAGGCACTCGAGGACCCCATTTCCCTATCTCAAGAATGCCGAGACGAACTGAGGTTATGGATAACGTTCCTCAAACAATGGAACGGTCTTTCTTTCTTCCACACCAACCTCATTTCATCTCCCATCGACATTAATCTATTCACAAACGCAGCCCCATCAATCGGTTTCGGAGGTTTTTACCAAGGCCGCTGGTTCGCGTCCCCATGGCCCACCCAGCTGCAGGGTTCACCACAGTCCTCAGCTCTTTTTGAGCTTTACCCCCTCGTGGTAGCAGCTTTCCTATGGGGAAACGAATGGACCTCAAAATGTATCCTAGTGCACTGCGACAACGAAGCAGTCGTCCAGTGTGTCAATAAAGGCCGTTCACATTCCCCCGCCCTCACGCCGTTCTTAAGACGCTTAATATGGATTTCAGCATGCGACCAATTTATAATAGTTGCTAAGCATGTCGCAGGTTCAGAAAATAGAATCGCTGACTCTCTGTCTCGCTTTCTGTTCCAGAAATTCAGGATGCTGGCACCAGAGGCGGACCAATTCCCAACTCCAGTACCTCACTATTCAGAACGAATATTTCCGTAACGCACCCATTAAAACCCCTTTTCGATGACTCACTCAACACCATCCTCCAGGCGGTATCTCCCAGGACCCTCCAGTCATACGTGACAGCATGGAGATGTTTTAAGTCGTTCCACCTATCTTATAACTAACTTTTTCCTGATTTTTCTCTACTTTCAATAACCTCTTTTATCCCTTTTCTCAACAGCATCAAAGGCCTCCAAATCAGCTCCATCAGAGGTTACCTAAGCGGCATCCAATTTTTTCATAAACTCATGTATGGCTCTCCCTTGCCCGAACTAAGCAATTCTCAAACCTCTATGTTAATCAAAGGAATCCAACGATCTCGGCCCACTCGTCCCGATTCCAGACTACCCATAACTTTAGACATCCTCACCAAATGTATCCACTCCCTCCGCACCATCTATCAGCCCCCCAGTACCGCCCGCACACTCGACGTCATGTTCATTCTGGCGTTTTTTGGGTTCTTGAGATGTTCAGAGCTCACCACCACCTCCAAATTCGACCCAGACATCAATCCCACCATCTCAGACTTAACAGTTCTCGATAGCGAAACCATCGCATTTCTGATCAAACAAAGCAAGACAGACCAAGCAAAGAAAGGTCATTTCATCTACATTTTCAAACTCTCTTCTCCTATTCAACCCTATCAAGCCGTCTTTGAGCATCTCCGCCTCAGAAATTCTCAGGCCAAATCTCCCCGCGAACCCCTATTCAGAGACGACGCCAAAAAACCCGTCAGTCGCTTCTGGTTCCAAAAACACCTCAAATCAGTCTTGCAATCGTCAGGCATCCCAGCTAAAAAATTTTCCAGCCACTCCTTTCGCATTGGGGCAGCAACATCGGCAGCCCAAAAAGGCCTCTCCAAACAGCAAATCCAAACTCTAGGCAGATGGTCTTCAGAAGCTTTCCAAAGTTACATTAGAACGAATCAGTTCCACATTAAAACAGCCCACCAAACTCTCATTGGATAGGAAAAAAATAAATAAATAAATAAAAATTTTAACGGTGCGAGCCTTCCAACTGTCAAAGCTTACCTTTTCGAGTCTCTTACGTGTCCGACACAGCGAGTCTTGATCTCCCGTCGGATGCCGGTGAGAGCACTCCCGGCCAGACACCTTACCTTTTCAAGTCCCACGCTTGGCGATGCTTACCCGTCCAATACAGCGAGTATTGTGCTCCTGTCGGGCGTCGGCGAGAGCCTCCCAGCCAGACCTTATCGTTTTCATCCTACGGACGGCGAGACTTACCCGTTCGACTCGGGGAGTATTGGGATCCCGGAGAGAGTTGGTGACAGATTTGCCTCCCACCTAATTTTACGTCCGACAGGCGGCGAGGCCCAACCCTACCGCTACGGGTCTCGTCCGCCCGCCGAACACTGTCTATCCGTTCTATCCCCACATCTTTTCCCCCCGCCTGGTGAAGCTTACCCGTTCGATGTCCAGAGTCTCCATCTCCCATCGGAGTCTGCGAGAGCCAAACCAGTCCCGGGTTTTCTCTTCTCCCTACCTGCCCGGCGAGGACCTTCCGGCCGGCATGTAGCCTTGGTCTCGTGTTGGACGTCGACGCAGTTCTCCCGGCTGGGCTCCTATACTTGCCACCCACAGGCATGCTTATCCATTCGATGCCGTGAGTCTTGATCTCCCATCGGATGTTGCGAGAGCATCCTTGTCGGATGGCCCAAACTCTTTTTACCTGCCAAACCAATAGGTCCTACTCGTCCGACGAAGGAGTATTGTGCTCTAGTTGGAGGCTTCATGGGTGCTCTTGGTCAGATCCTCTGTCCTCTGATTAGCAGTGGCTGACAGCCAGTAGAGCCCGTACGCCGACTCCGTGATCTGTCCCACTGCAGGCAACTCGGGTCCTCCTGGTCAGGGCATCAATCATGCTGCTCCTCCAGTCGGCGGGCAAGGCTCACCCGTCCCAACGTGATGAGCAACCGTTGAGCATCGGTTTGAGCCCTCCCTGACCGGTCGCCCTCAACCACGCAGTTCACACCAGCGGCCGGAGGGGCCTACTCACGCATGCCAAACTGCTCCCTCAGAGCACTCAGGCTCCCCTGGCTCATCATCTACACTACTCTTATACCAGCTCCCGCCAGATCTCTAGTGCGTATTTTGGGGGGGAATCTCAGATGGCGGCTGTCTAATATTGCTTTTGGAGGCGTACTCTGGGTTCGGGCAGTTCCCGAGCACGGAGCCCTTCCCCAGGACAGCACGCCAATAACGTATTACCATACTCGCCAAATACGCATTACGTTTATCGTGCTAAATATTTGTAAGTGTGAACTCGTGAAATGATGTTTAATTAACAAAGTTCGGGAGGAGCACGTCAGATACTTAGCCTAATTAGACACAAGTGGCACGTAATCAAGTTCATCAATACGTGGATATAAATACAGCCGTCATACCTCCATTCATTTGACGATTACTCAGCATCCCTCCACCACCCCTTCTCCTCCATTTTCCATTCAGTTCTCACCACATGGGGGGTACTCTGGGTTCGGGCAGTTCCCGAGCACGGAGCCCTTCCCCAGGACAGCACGCCAATAACGTATTACCATACTCGCCAAATACGCATTACGTTTATCGTGCTAAATATATGTAAGTGTGAACTCGTGAAAACGTATTCGGGCCAGTTTTGGCAAAGATATGGCACAGTGAGCACTGACTAATGTGAATGTGAGCCTAAGTTGTTCCATATTTGGCAAATATGCCCCATATATTATAAAGCAGATGAGGGCCACTTCTGGTTTGGATGTTGCACTTGACACTGGCTAATTGAAATGGAAGTTTGAAATTGTAAATATGGCTTAACAGAATTTGGCTACTTTTAGTAGGATGCAACACAGTTAACTGATGCAGGATGATCTGGATATGAGTCTTAAGAAGGCTACATACCCACCCAGACAGCAACCAGTGTCGACTATATTGCTGTCTAGGCAGAAATTAATTTTTTAAACATGCATTTAATGGCAGTTTTTTTATATGCGTACTGTGCAGCATAAAAATGATAGTGCTTACTGTCAAGGTTTCTGTAAATTTGGTTTCCCTTGTTGTGTTGATTGTCCCAGACAGCAACATAGTGTTGGCCCAGATCTGGCCCACATCTGGCCCATGTGAAATCCATGCGGGTCAGATGTGGGCCGGATCTGGGCCAACGCTGCTTGCTGTCTGGGTAGTGTGGCCAAAATAATGTATATTTATGGTTTATTTGGTTCATTACTAGCTAAAATATGGCTTTGCTGTGGCCTGCTTGTGGACCACTGCCAAATGCCACCATTCCATGCAGCATGTGGACCACATGAGGAATATGGGAAAGACCAGAGTTAGAATAAAAATCAACTGTGGCCCACATTAGGACCAGATTTGGTTGGCTTACATGTGGCAATGCTAAGGTTTACTTGAGGCCCAAATCTGGCAAACAGGACCTGACTGCCCAAATGCCATTATTCCACATGGTATGTGGGCCAGAGAAAGGTGTTGGATCTGGGCCAGAATTAAAATCAATGTGGTCCAGATTTGGGCCAGTTCTGGTTTATTTATTTATTTATTTTCACAGCCTTCCTAGGACTTGCTTGTGGCCCAAATTTTGCAAAAAGGAGCGGACTGCCCAAGTGCCATCATTATTCACAGTATGTGGGTAAGGTGTTGGATCTGGGCCAGAATTAAAATCAATGGTGTCCAGCTTTTTTTGTTTTTTTCATGGCTGAAATTGGGCCTTCCTTTGGCTTACTTGTGGCACAAATTTGGCAAACAAACAGGAGCGGATCGCCCAAGTGTCATCATTCTTCACAGTATGTGGGCCAGAGTAAGGTGTTGGATCTGGGCCAGATGTGGGCCAGAATTAAAATCAATGTGGCCCAAATGTGGGCCAGTTGTGCTTTATTTGGTTTATTCCTTTGGCTTAATTGTGGCCCAACTCTGGCAAACAGGAGCGGACCGCCCAAGTGCCATCATTCCACATGGTATGTGAGCCAGATGAACGTGTCTGGTGTGGGCCTGATCTGGGCTTCAGGAATTTTGCTATCTGTGTGAGGCTTTTCTTCAGCTGTGTTGAAAAATGGTTCATTACTTGAAGCTTTTCAACATGTTGCACACTAATGACATCTTGTGGTCAAAGGTGGAAAAAGGTGCCTTTACCATCCAGCCATCCCAGACATTTTTGGAGTGTTTCATTTAATTTCATACAATTTGAAGCACAAGCAGCATGGCATTGTTGCCATTTTGTTCTCCAAAGTGTCCACTAGAAGACAACAGCATCCTGAATCAAATGCCTATGTCCACCACCACACCTGGCCCTTGAATGCCGTCACAGACTGACGGACAAAATGCATCAGGTGAGGTGAGAGACACTCAAACAGCAGCCCCACACATTCAACTGATCACTGATGCAAGCAGAAGAACTTCATCCCAACACTGCTTGCTGTCTGGGTTCCCTGGTCCCACGCAGTTCTCTGTATTCTATTAAAGCGACACTCTCCATCTACTTTCATTCAGTAGTCTCTAGTCCAGCCATAATTATTAAATAAATAGGAGGGAAATTGGCGTATTTACTTGACTTTAACAATGAACTGAAACAGGGACTGGACTAGTATAGTGAGGGGCTACTGCATTGCCTACGTTCAGTAGGTTTTGATCATAGTTATGTCATTCAATTAGTGGTGGTATTCCCACCTTGATCTTTAGGATGGATAACTGCACATAAAACGAAGGCCAGAGTCAATTAGAAGGCAAAAGCAAAGCACCTCAGTTTCACACCGTTGGACAATTGAGATACAAAAGGACATATGATCAACCATACTTATTACTCCAATTTCAGATGCTTGGAAAAATTAAACGTAAGTCGAAATTTGTGTCCAAACCACTGTCAGAAAAAGTGTGTACATAGACTTAATTGGTCAACCAAGGGGAATCCCAAATAAATGTAAAGTTAGTGTTGCGGTCCTACTCGCCCCGCTCCGGATTCGTAATTAACACTGTACATCTAGCAATGTTTTTCATATTTTAATATTTTAAAGAATATAACATTTACAACACTGAAGGTTTTGTGCATTTATGACACTATATTTTGTGTTTTATTACTTTGGCATAAAAAAAACACAAGTTAACGCTTGTTTGCATGTTTCTGAAACAATGGCAAATTTGACATTTTTGCTCTTCTGACCAGAATAATCAATCTCTTGATATATTGTAAAGTCATACAATTATTGTTGTGAATCTTCCTTTTTGTTATTGGAGCAAATAAGAACACAAAAATGACATTTGTTGTCGTTTGCATTCACACTACAGAAAATGACCAAACTATGATGACTTCTGCTCAGAGATGTCCATCAGACACTGAGAAAACATCTACTGCAAGATCAGGAAATATTAGAGATGGAAACGCTGTTCCATCAGAATACATGGATATGGTCAGGAAGATGCTCTTTACCCACAAAATGATGTAGTAGCATCAGTGACCAGCAGAGGTCAAACTAACCAAATAAACCTTGAGCTCTGATGCTACAGTCACATCTGCTGCTGTCAGGAGAAGCAGATCTTGCTGCATCACTAGGAATTTTTGATAGAAATTAATGCTTTTATCATGGCTTCATTCAACTGATGAAAAGTGACAGTGAAGACGTATAATGTAACAAAAGATTTATATTTTAAATAAATGCTGTTCTTCTGAACTTTCTATTCATCTGTGAATCCTGAAAAATAAAATGTATCACAGTTTCCACAAAAATATTGAGCAGCACAACTGTGTTCAACATTGATAATAATCAGAAATGTTTGTTGAGCAGTAAATCAGCATATTATTATGATTTCTGAAAATCATGTGACACTGAAGACTGGAGTAATGATGCTGAAAATACAGCTGCAGATCACAGAAATACATTACAGTTTTACACATATTCATATAGAAAACAGCTGTTTTACACTGTAATAATATTCCACTGTTTACTGTATTTTCAATCAAATATATGCAGCCTAAACAGAGATATATCAGGACAAATGTGCAAACAGTAATTGGTTTGTGAGTGTCTTCATCTCTCTCTGTGTAAAGCGACCACACACGATCTGGAGGGTTTAAATCCATCAGTGTGTGTTTTACTACGAGTCGTTAGTGTGAGTCGTCATTCCTCTGCAGTACAGTCATATTTGCTCCTGGAAGAGCGAGTGAGGTAATGTGTGTCCGAGGAACTGATCCGCAGCACACACACACACTCCTGTGATAAGACACACTGCACTGACTCTGAGTGTGTGTGTGTGTGAGTGAGTGACGGTGTGTTTGTTTTGCTGGCGTGTTAACGAGGCTCTGGGAACGTTAGCGAGAGAGCTGCACTGATACGCTACATTGCTCTTTATGACGGCCCTCCATTGTGCTGAGAGCCATATGACTTTATTACAGAGGAAACGCTGTGTGTGTGTGTGTGTGTGTGTGTGTGTGTGTGTGTGTGTGTGTGTGTGTGTGAGAGAGAGAGTGTATGTTGGTGGGCCGGTGATGAACACACACATATGGAACTCATCATTCAGTGAAGAGCTGCTGTCTGACCTCTCTGAACACAGACGTCTTCATGTGTAACACCACCGATTCAACACAGATCACAGATGCTCCATACTTCATGTTCTGACTCAAGAATCTACTGAAAGAGTCTCAGGGTCTGAAGAGCAAGTGGTCTGCAGTAATTACTGAGTCTTTACCTGAATCATCTGATGCTGATTCTCACGAGACTGAAACCTTCCAGGATCATCATCAGTTAAATCCAGACCAGAGATTCACAAACGTTTTGTCAGCTGAAGCCCTTTGAGCTACAATATGACATTCAAGTCACCCTGAGATTATAAATTAATATCTTAATGATTTAACAAGACATTCACATGTTCAGAGTTCTCTGTGACATTCAATGGGCACATCACATCTTTTTAGCAACTTTTGTTTTGATTTTATTTATTTAAAATTATTTATATTGATTATTTTATTTTAAAATGATTTGTTGATTGCAGAAAAAAGTTAATAAAATATTGTACATTTTTTATATTTAATTCTAATTATGTATTTATTATCATTTTAATTGTATTTTGTAATAACTTTAAAAATTATTTATTTTGAAGGTATGTATTTAAATTTGTTTTGTTTAAACATTTATTTTGATTTGTTAAAAATTATTTTGCTTTAAAAATTATGTTGATTGTATTTATTTCAGACAAAATATTTCATTTTTTAGTGTTTTATTCTGATAATTTCTTTAAAGGGATCCCTGGGTATTAAGACTTATGGCTTAATATAACGTAAATGATGTCTCTTACTGAAAGATGTAGTAGAAAACCCATCATTTCTGTTATTTAAAAAAAAATCACATTGTTTTATACATATTTTGAACTATGGGGGGTCGTAACATGGTGAGCTACTAGTGTTACCTGATGCTATTTTTACCACAACACATCTCGAAATAGACAACTCTGAAAATAAAATACTGATATGATGACCACAGCTACTGAAAGAGCTTACAGGTGGTAATGGATATAATATAGGTTTAAACCAAATGCTGTACCATCGATTTTTCCCCAGAAGGAGTCTAAACGCCTGGATATTGAGGGAAATCAGCGCTGAGGAACTCCTCTAGCGGCCGCGGGTCATGATTAGCATCGGCATGTTTACATCCTAACAGATGGCATCTAGTGTTTCTCGTCTCAGCCGTTTATAAGCTCTTTCAGTAGCTGTGGTCTACTAAGAATCAAAGGCACCAGGGCTAAAGTGGAAAGAAAAAAGATGCGGGTTTTTAATGAAGTTTTACTCGTCCACAGGCATCTTGCCATGCTTTTCTCCTGCTATTATCGCTAGGATAGCAGTCTTACATTGCTTCTCTTGTTGCCCTTTGACTGAAAATGACAACCAAAAGCCACACAATGTGGTATGGTATCAGTATTTTATTTTCTGAGTTGTGTTGCGGTAAAAGCCAAAGACTATAGAAATAAGCTCCAGTAGCTCACCGAGTGCAATCATTTGATGTCATGATGTCAATAATGGTGCACCCCATAGTCCACAAACGATGTAGATTTTTTAAAATAACATACATTTTCATGGGTTTTTTATTATATATTTAAATAAGAGACATCATTTACGCTATATTAAGCTATACATGTTTTAATACGCAAGGATCCCTTTAAAAATTATGTACATATTTTGATTGTATTTCATTTGAAATTATTTAATTTAAATTTATTTCATATGAAATATTGCACTTTGTAGTGTTTTGGTTGCATTTGTTTTAAAATTATTTACGTGTGAAGGTATTCAATTTTAATAATTTGTTTTTTATATATATATATATATATATATATATATTGATTGTATTTATTTCAAATACAATATTTCACTTTTTTGCGTTTCAAGCATTTTATTTTGGTTATTTATTTTAAAGTTATTCACTTTTCACTTTCATGTTTTGTTTTGAATGTATACATTTCCAAATTATGTATTTACAAATACAATAACTATTTATCTTAATTTTTGTGGTTTAATTAATAACTTTAATAGCTATTAACTCACAAACCTTAAAACCTTAGCATTGCCACATGTGTGTGCATGTTTATGTGGTTTATGAGGACACAAATGTGTATAATGACATGGGTATGACAGAGGTATTACAATATGAAGGTGGTTTATGAGGACACTGCCTATGTCCCCGTAATTCAAAAGGTTTAAAAAACATACTAAATGGTGTTTTTTTGAAAATCTAAAAATGCTCAAAGTCTCCTGTGAGGGCTAAGTTTAGGTGTAGGGTTGGTGTAGGGCAATAGCACACACAGTTTGTTCAGTATAACAACCATTACACCTATGGAGAGTCCCCATAAACCAACATGTGTGAGCGTGTGTGTGTGTGTGTGTGTGAGTGTGTGTGTGTGTGTGTGTGTGTGTGAGTGTGTGTGAGTGTGTGTGTGTGTGTGTGTGTGTGTGTGTGAGTGTGTGTGTGTGAGTGTGTGTGTGTGTGTGTGTGTGTGTGTCTCTGTGTGTGTGTGTGGTATTCAGTGGGTGGCAGGTCTCTCTTCTGCTCTTCATGGGTGAAGTATTATGGTTTTGACCGTCAGAGCAGCTCTGGTTGAAAGCGTCTGATGTGTTTCACAAATAAACATCTGTGCAGCAGCGATCAGACAGTCATGAGGATTGAGTCTGAACATCTACTCTTACAGTTGTGCTCTTTATGAACTGAACACTGGTGTGTTTTACAGTGGCGAAGCTCTCGAGACTCTCAGCTGGACTTCAGCTGTATTCTGGTGAACTGGTGAATCTGGGTCTGTGTGACGTCAGTAAAGCATCGCAGTGACCCCGATCCACTGACCTGTGAGCAGTGGAAAAACATCTTAGCCCGACCCGCTCTGGGAACTGACCAACCATCATGGTCAAAGGTCAGAGTTGAAACGTCAAACACACCACACACGTCTGCAGCTTCCTGTCACAGATTCACATCATCTTAATGATTCATTCAATATGAATCGAACTGCACAAGTTACTCAAACATTCGTCTCAGCCTCAGACATCACACCCACAGACCGTTGGCTAAACGTCTGATGCATATGGCACACTTTTCTGGAAACACTTCAGGAATGTGGAAGTCGTCATCTGACTGGTTGAATTAAACCGGATTTCCGGGAGACGCGAGTGTCGCGTTTATTTTCGGTCCGCCGGGAAACAAAGATGCCTTGACGCCAAACCCCCTCACGAAAGAAGAAAGCCGTCATGTTTACAAATGTGACGACGAACACTTATCAGGGTCAACTAAACGCTGGATTTTCAAAAGTATGTGAAATATTTAAAGTTTGCGGCATTGAATCTTTAAAATACATCCGAGAGTTTTACACACCAGTCTGTTATTGTGGCGACATTTCCACACCCCGAAACGTGACGCTAAACGAAACGAACTATGACTGGTTGTTTGACATGTCGGTCAAACGGCCTCATGGGCGGGCCTTGGCCAATGAAAGCGGACATCTATTCCAGACCTTCAGCCGTCAGTCTGAAGGCCTGGTTACTCAAGACTAACTCAATCATAGTCAATCAGCAATGATGATTAATATGCAAATCAGCAGAGCAGGACCAATGAGATTCCACTGTGGGCGGAGCTACTGATGAGACACTGAAGATCAGTCATGATTGACAGCTGGAGGTCAAAAACGTGTGTGTGTGTGTGTGTGAGTAGAGACTAAACAAACGCAGTGGGGAATCCCATTGTTTAGGAGAACCAAGAGTCCAGCTACACACACAGAAACACACACACATGCAGCCTGTTCACAAGCGTGTGTGTGTGTGTGTGTGTGTGTGTGTGTGAGTGTGCGTGCGCAGACTGAAGTTATCATGAAAGTGAGTTTGTGTCAATCATCTGACATATGGCTCTGTAAGTTTGACAGACAGGAAACCCATTACAGAACTAAAACCAAATTAGCATAAACCCCGCCTCTTGATTACATCACAATTACATCTTCACCCCTCACACACACACACACACGTTTCCATGACAACAAATCATGTGTTTCCGTGAGGATTTTTACAGCTAACGAGGAGTGACACTAATCTGGACGAGGAGACGAGAGAATCACTGTCAGCACACGTCACACACAGCTGAAACAACACACCCACACACACACACACTCTACAGACGGCTGACGGGAAAATCTCTCATGCTGTTTTTCCCACATGATGACTTTTAACACTAATGAGCTCTGATCTGCGGATACACAGATGACTGACAGCTGTAATTACAGTGTGAGCGGCTGGAAATTACACCGTGAAAGTACACTCAACACACACACACTGAACGACACACACACACACACACACAAAGCAGAAACTTACAAATCTGTGATCTGAATTGACCTCTTTCTGCGGGGCCTGTAAAATTAGAAATTTAATTGAAATGTATGTTCAGCAGTAGAACTGATATTACCAACACCAATATCTATAAAAGTTTAATATTAGCAGTGTCTGTCAGTCAGTTAACCCTTTAACTTTCACCCCTAAAAGGAGCTAATACAAATTATACTTAAACTTTAAATTCCTATTAGTAGACATCTAATAAATAGCCTCAAGCATTTTTTTTAATGTTTTATATAAAACTCTACTACGGTGGCCGAGAAGTACAAAACAAATCACGCTTCAGTCAATTAAACCATTAGCTCCAGTGGTGCAGGTGATAGATTACATGTCGTTGTGTTTTTTGAAGCGATCGACCCGGGTTTGATCCCGCCTTCTGCCTAACTTTTTTTTTCTCCCTTTTCAAATCTTGTATCGCATCGGAAAGGCATTTATTTTCAATAAAAATTAAGGAAATAATCCAAAAGCTGAAAATAAAGTATCGGGTAGGGTTAGGGTAGGGAGGGCTTTATTGTCCCATCATTTGGTGACATCATTTAATAATTTGAATTAAAATATTATTTAAATATTAAATTATAGTAAATTATAATTTACACTCAGTACGTTATTATTGCATACTGTTTTTTTTTACTACAATACTGAGGTGCAGATAATTGCCACTATTTGCAACAAGTAGTATACATAGCACAAAATCCTGCTATTTTCATTTAGTGTAAATAGGTATCTGTGATGGTACCACGAGGCTGGTCATCAAAGATTACACCAAGACTTCTGACTGAACTTAATGGGGTAATTGTTGATGAACCTAATTGGATAGTAAAATCATGCTGTAGAGTTGGAGTAGCAGGGAAGACAAGGATCTCAGTCTTTGCCAGGTTGTGCTCTAGGTAATGTTCTTTCATCCGTGCTGAGATGTCCACCAGGCATCCTGAGATCTGTGCAGCTACCGTTGGATTATGTGGTTGAAATGAGAGATAGAGCTGTGTGTCATCAGCATAGCAATGGTAGGAGAAGCCATGTGCCTGTATGATGTGACAGTGATGTAGTATATATGGAGAAGAGGAGAGGTCCAAGAACTGGAACCCCAGTGACCAGCTGATGTGGTTTGGATACCTCCCCTCCCCAGAACACCCTGAAAGACCTTCCTGTGAGATAGGATTCAAACCAGCGAAGTGGAATCCCTGTGATGCCCAGTGATGAGAGGGTAGACAGGAGGATCTGATGATTCAGTGTCAAAAGCAGCAGATAGATTCAGCAGAATAAGAACTGATTATTTGCAATCAGCTTTTGCGATACGCAGGGCTTCAGTGATTGACAGTAGTACAGTCTCAGTTAAATGGCCACTTACCTGACTGGTTAGCATCCAGTTGGTTATTCTGTGAAATAAATAATGATACCTGGTTGAAAACAACTTGTTTGAGTGTTTTTGCTATGAATGGAAGGAGAGAGACAGGTCTGTAGCTATCTGTAAGTGAGTGTTTAATGTAAGTTTTTGAGCAGTGGGGTTATCCGAGCCTGCTTGAATGCTGTGGTGAAAATGCCTGTGAGGAGAGATGTGTTGATGATGTGTGAGTGCTGGTAAGAGAGTAGGAGAGATTGCTTGGAGAAGGTGTGAGGGGATTGGGTCTAGAGGGCATGTTGTAGGATGGCTTGTTACTTTTGCCTCAGTGAGGGGACAGAAGGAGAAGAGGAGAGTTTTAACAGTGGTTGGTTTGAGACAGGGTCACATCACAGTGGAGTCAGCTGTCTTAATCGCAGCTTGTGTGCAAACACATACGAGCTTCATCACTGTGTCTGTTATGCAACTCTGTTCCCCTTTCGTGCTTAAACTGATGGTAAAATTAAGGACATTATTAACTGTCTTTACTTTTATTTCATGCGGTTATGGAAAGGGGTGTTACAATTCCGACGAGTGCTTGTGGTGTTCGGCCAATCACAATGCACTGTTCCAGTTGGCCAATCAGAGCAGACTGCACTTGTCAGAAGGAGGGACTTTGTAGAAAACAATGCATTTGAGAGAGGCGGGCCATAGAGGACCTACAATAATGTACAGTATTTGAAAAATTATGTGTTTTTTGAACATTAAAGCATGTCAACATATTCTGTTACACCAAATACACAAAATAATGATCTTGAAAAATAGCATCATATGACCCCTTTAAGCAACATAAAATAATGGAGTGAACTATTCACCTGTTCTTTGACAAAAATATACTTCCATCAGTGAAGATGCAAGTAAAATGCAGTGATAGATGAGTTTCCATTCAGTAAATCTGACTGAATCAAGATGATTTCAGTCATTTATAGCTTTACTTTGTTCATTTATTTTCAGTGTAGAGCCACAGCTTAATTACACCAAACACAGAAACACTGTCAAAGTGAAGCTCTCTGTCTGAGTCAGTTTCACGTTTACAATACTTACACTTGCAGTGTGAAACAAGCCTTAATTTTCATGTTAATTAATGTATAATGATTGTAACCGATCATCACTTCTGGAGTTTGAACCTACAGCCTTTAGTTATCAGCTCCACTTTTACTGATTCATCTGTTCTCTTGATGATTTAGTGCCAGTAGTTTTCTGTGACATTCACTATCATCTGTTTGTCCTGCAGAAGCAGCTGAAGGAGACGCAGAAGACGCTCCAGCAGAGAATCCAGCAGAGAGAGAAAGATCTCCAGCAGCTGAGAGAGGCTGTGGAGTCTCATAAGGTGAGTCTGGAGAAGAAGAGAAGTTTGTCTCCGTCTCAGTTCAGACTCACTGAAGCCTGAATCACTGTGTGTCCTAACAGCGCTCTGCACAGACAGCAGTGGAGGACAGTGAGAGGATCTTTACTGAGCTCATCCGCTCCATTGAGAGACGCCGCTCTGAGCTGATACGGCTGATCAGAGATCAGGAAGAGCAAGCAGTGAGTCGAGCTGAAGGACGACTGGAGCGACTGGAGCAGGAGATCAATGATCTGAGGAGGAGAGACGCTGAGCTGGAGCAGCTTTCACACACACAGGATCACATCCAGTTCCTGCAGGTAACACGAGCCGTCAAACCATTTCAAGCCATCTCCAGGTAATAAATAAAAGAAACTGAATTATGCAGTGTTGACTGACACAGCATTTATTACAGTAGCCTATTGAAACTGTAAAATATATTTTCTGCCTTATTCTGAGATAAAAATGTAAAAAAGTGTAGTATATAAACTAGAGCTGTCAAACTAGTTTTTCTGAAATGAATCGCGATTAATCCCACCTGCCATTAAAGTTTTTAAGTATACTTTTACATTGCAATAATTTCACATTCAATCTTCAAATTGATGTTAAAACAACATAAACGACAGTATATTTTTAAACATTTGTTTAATGCCATCTTTTTTATGAAGCCAAGTATCATTGATACCAACTGTGTCTCTATGATTTAAATTGCTAGGGGGGTTGTGTGGGGGGTTTGAGGGTGTAATATAATCTCTGATCGTGTGCAGTTGCTGCACGCTCGTGAAAGTGTCTATGCGTGCTATTTGTTCTGTTTTTACTTTCACTTTTGAACATGTTCAGCAAAGAGGGGAGAGGATGGAAAGGGCTGGGGGGGCATGGCCCACGAACCCGTATCTGCTCGCAAATCGCTCTTGCAGTAATCTACTTTGATAGGCTAGCTACACTGCTTCAAGTTAGATGCTGATTGATCTGCTCAAATCAAACACAACTTTATGCACACTGCAGACGGTGCGCCCATGCTCCTCCAATTAATTATCCATTAACGGTTTAAATAAATAAGTTTGTTAAGAAAACTGAGGGGGCACAAATTTTTTCTGACGTAGGCAGAAGTACCGACCCAGTGTTTACAAAGTGAACATGCAAAGAAAGTCAAACGCCCTTTACAAAAAAGGAAAAACAAAAAGGGTAAAATATCGGACAATTTTGAATTTGGAAGAGAAATTTTATTTTCACTACCTTTCTGAACCAAATTACAGAGGCGAAGATCTAACCACATGTGATGTTTTTACACATGATTATGGAATGTGTGAAGATGTGCATCACAGAGCTAGTGCAAAACAAGCCTTTGTGGTTGAAAAGTTAATTTTTTTATTTTTATTTTTAATTGACAGATCATTGCACTAGATAGAGCCCTCTGAAGCTGCATTGAAACTGCAATTTGGACCTTCAACCCACTGAGCACCATTGAAGTCCACTATATGGAGTAAAATCCTGGAATGTTTTCCTCAAAAACCTTCTTTTTTTTTTGACTGGAAAAAAAAGAATATCTTGGATGACATAGGGGTGTGTAAATGATCAAGAAAGGTTTACCCTAAATCATTTTCATTACTCGCCTTATGTAGATCCGGCCTTTTTCTGTGTTCTGTGCTTTTTTTTTTTGTTGTTGTCTTTTAGTGTGATGAGTTGTTACTTTATTAAAATTTTGAATACATTTTTAACTGTGGAATTCAGTTTTATTTTTAAAGGGTCATGAAACCTTAAAACACATTTTTTGAGATGTTAACATATACAGTATGTGCAGGTTGCACATCACAGAACACAATAATGGCATTATGTCTATTGTTAAGGGAAAAGTGGTTATCTTTTCAAAGTTGAACCTAAGTAACGAAAAGTGAACTCTTATGATCCAATCACTGCACTGTATTATACATGAGGTCATCTTACAATGGAGAAGCTTCCGTGCTGTCAGTTCACATCTGTAAACATGACCATAACTATATTTAATATGCAGCAACACGTGGAGCACGCACAAGAGAGCGGTTTCTGCGCTGAACACCGTGATGAGTTTAACAACACTCACTGTGCGGATCATAGTTCATATCCAGACCAGAGCAAGCGTGTTTCAAGTTTAATGAACATATTTCATATTCTCTCATGCCCCAAAAATTAACCAGCACCATGTTTGCGCACATATCATGTCTTTCTCAAATGAAATACTGTTTGCTAAAATAAGGGCGCTGATACAGCGGTACGTCTGATCATGAACACGATGACACAACAGAATATTGTGATACACAGCAAACAATGATATAGACCGAAAATTCAAAGAAGAGTAAACAAAAAGTAACTATGCCTTTATTCTTTCTGTTTTAAACAGTAGTGTGCCATTTGTTCTGAGCCTGTAGATGGTAAACGTGAAAATATTATTAGAACTTTTAAATGTTCTTCTTCATTTTTCATATAGACAAATATCTCTGCTTATTTATTTCAAATAATAATTTATCAAAACATATTGTTTTTTTCATGATAGTTGTTAGTATTTAATGATACAAATTTCTTGAGAGTTCACGTTCATTATTATATTTTGAAAATATTTCAAGGTGGCCCGTATCTACATTGTTTGTTTTTTCTTCTCTCTCTGCTCATATTTTAATATTCATTTGTCTGTATAATGAGTGTGTTGTAGAACGTCTACAAGCTCGTGTACATGAGGGATCAGCTGCTCGCCCTCAGGACTATGGCCAGTGTCGGCATTGTCCCACACCTACCACGAGAGGTGAGGCGGTCGTACCGAGGATGCCACGCCGGCGCTAAGGTGAAGGCTAGGTGAAACGAGAAGCGGTGGAGATACAAGCCCTCTGTTCCATCGGTAGTTATGGGGAATGCCAATTCGCTGGCCAACAAAACTGACAAACTGGCTGCACTCGTGAAAAACGTGAGGATCTGCAGGGAGTGCAATCTCCTGTGTTTCACAGAGACGTGGCTAACTGCTAGCATCCAGATGCCAATGTGGATCTACCCAGCTTCACTACGGTTAGGGCTGACAGAGACACAAAGGCATGCGGGAAGTGCAAAGGTGGGGAACTTGTACTGTTTATTAATAACAGATGGTGTAATCCAGGGCATGTCACTGTTAAGAAGATAACATGCAGTAGGGACATTGATCTTTTGGCTGTAAGTCTACGTCCATATTACATGCCCAGAGAGTTTTCTCACGCCATTGTTGTTTGTGTTTACATCCCTGACCAACACTGCTGGATGTGAAGAAACCACCCCTTTACCACCCCCCCACCATCCACTGACACTTCCTCCCCCCCTCTGACATCTTTTGGGGTGAGTAACACCCTCCCTCTCCCACCCAAATTTACAGCAGCTCAGGTGGGTGAAGAGCTGAGGAGACTACGCACCAGCAAAGCAGCCGGGCCCGATGGTGTGTGTCCTAGGCTACTCAAGGCCTGTGCTCTGGAGTTGGGTGACCCCCTGCAGCACATTTATAACCTGAGAGCGTGAGTAGGGAGGGTTCCAGTGCAAGGGAAAACATCCTGGATCGTTTCTGTTCTGAAGAGACCGCACCCCAAGGAGCTGAATGAATTTAGGCCCGTCACTCTAACGTCCCATGTCATGAAGACCATGGAGCGGTTGCTGCTACACCACCTCAGGCCACAGGTCCAACATGCACTTGATCCATTACAGTTTGCCTATCAGGAGAAAGTGGGTGTGGATGATGCCATTCTCTACCTGCTTCATCGGTCACTATCGTACTTGGGCAGGGGCAGTAAAGCTGTGAGGATTATGTTCTTTGATTTCTCCAGTGCTTTCAACACCATCCAGCCTCTGCTACTGAGTGACAAGCTGAAAATGATGGGTGTGGACTCACACCTGGTGAGGTGGATCACAGATTACCTCACTGTAAGGCCTCAGTACATCTGGCTGGGGGACTGCACCTCTCAGACTGTGGTCAGCAGCACAGGAGCCCCACAGGGAACAGTGCTCTCCCCGGTCCTGTTCACCCTGTACATCTCTGACTTTAAATACAGCTCGGACTTGTGTCACATGCAGAAGTTCTCTGATGACCTGGCCATTGTTTGGTGTATAAGGAATGGACAGGAAGAGGAATACAGGAGCCTGATCGGGGACTTTGTGGCATGGTGCAGGTCTAATAGTCTGCAGCTCAACACAAATAAGACCAAGGAGATGGTGGTTGATTTCCGTAGGCCCAGACCCCATCTGCAGCCTGTGTCCATTGACTGGAGTTAGACGAAAGAATAGACTGGTCCCCAAACACGGACATCCTCTACAGGAAGGGACAGAGCCGACTCTACTTCCTGAGGAGGCTGGGGTCCTTTAACATCTGCAAGAAGTTGCTGCAGATGTTTTATCAAACTGGTCATCGCCAGCATTCTCTTCTATGCTGTGGTGTGCTGGGGAGGCAGCATTAACCCAACAATGATATTTAAGCGGCATTTATGTACATTATTTTGTTTTTAAGAAAGAAAAGTTATGCGTGGTTAGTGAAAAACTAAAATTTTGAAGTCACTGAAATAAGGCCATAAAACACATACAGAAAATTTGTTTACAAGACTTTTGAGTTTTTGCTTCAAAATGGTATGAAAATCATCTTGCTTACTTGATCACAGAAAACAATATATTGATTTTAATTTTCTAAGACACTTTTTGAGTAGAAAGGGTCTATGCGAGAAGACGTGAACTATCATTATTAATGCTGTGATTCACACCTGAGAAGACAAAGGCCCACATAATGAGCCATTCAGTCAGGTTGAGAAGGAAGAGTTACAAGAAACAATATGAGGACAAAATAAATTTATATATTTTTTGATTGTAGTTTATTAAGAATATATTTAGCTTGTAACGGTGGTGGTCCCCCAAATGGTTATTTTGCGTTAGTTAAACTTAACTTTAATAACCTCCTTTTTCGGGCGCCAGAAAAAAAAAAATTGTCAAATCAAAAATACTTTAGTTTAGTTTTTTTTTTGTTGTTCCCAGATAAACTCAAGTTGGAGCACAACCAAAACCACCGATACACAATGTGGCAGTTACACAATGGCACAAGCTAAAACTTGGGTTTAAATAACACACTTACGAAAAATAGAGCTTGTTTTTTCAAATCAAAGAATGTTATTTAGGAAAAAAAACAACAACAACAAAACAATATTCAATTTCCCAGCATTTAAACAATTTGGGGAAAAGAGAAAAAGGGAGAGACAGAGAAAAAACAATACATGGGGAAAAGTAAATAACAGTATTGCTCCTTGTTCAGTTCAGTCTCTCATTTCAAAAACACTCAATTCCAAAGAAACGAAACTCAGTCCATACAAGTTTACATACACAAAACAATAAACCAGCATTAATCCCGCTGGATGGATGAGTGCATGAATATTTGCGTGTGGTGGGTGAACTTGAATGTGTGTGTGTGTGTGTAGAGTCGGCGGCATGAATCAGACTGCGTTAGAGGCGGCCAGCCAGTTGCTGCAGCAGACAAACTAGTCTAGTCTGGAGACATGTTGCAACCGGCAAACCATGCGAAACCCATTTTTCCTTTTTCCATTATTTTCCCGATCGCACCCGGTCTATGCATTCGTACTCCTGGACACGCCGCAGCAGCTACATGCATCAGCCATCAGGTAACACTTAAATTTCCTTTTTTTTTCTTTTTACCACCCCCTTCCATTTCAGTTTTACTCCTTATATACCGTTTTCCCAACTTCAGCTTAATTGAGGGTAGGGTACAAGAACTGGCACGGACTTTTTCCCGTTTTGCCACAAGCTGTCACACAAAATAACTTGAGATTCACTTGCGAGTGCAGTTTATTAGGAACAATCAAAGCTGACTTTTTAGCATGTCACATTTTTAGTCACATGAACCTTCAGAAATCATTCTAATATTCTGATTTTCTACTCAAAAAACATTTATTATATATATATATATATATATATATATATATATATATTATTATATTTTTTTCAGGTTTTTTTGATGAAAAGAAAGTTCAGAGAAACAGCATAATTTGTAACATGATAAATGTCTTTATCATCACTTGTGTGCTAGATAAAAGTTTTAATTTCTATATATACGGACTCTAAGCGTTTGAATGGTATAGTGCAGGGGTGCCCAACCCTGTTCCTGGCGATCAACTGTCCTGCAAAGTCTTTTAAAAATCAGGAAGTTTAATGCCTACAAAAACGACTTAAATGGGACTACAACGAGATACTTCCCGGGTTTCATACGTAACAAACCCATAAATTCACATCAACCCTCCCTCCGGAACATGCAAAAAAGAGAGCAAGGCCATGTTCTGCGGCTTTGTGGAAGAGGAAGAGTTATAGTGGAGAGCTGTAGCCATGCCGTCGAAAGTGTGTTATTTTCACCCAGCTGTCAGGTCTTCTGTGTTCGGGCTTCCTACGGACGCTGTAGTTCGTCAGCAATGGTTAAAATTTATGTTTGATTATGTTCCTGACAATTACAATCGTAACTTAGCTCTCTGTGCTGCGTATTTTACGGAAGACAGCTTCCAGAATCGGCACGAGTTCAATGCCGGATTCAACCAGAAACTATTACTAAAACATGGAGCAGTTCCAACTTTAAAACCAGAGGCAGCAGTTGATGGGCCACAACCTGTAAGTAAGATTTAATCATTTTAAATGTATTTGCATGTATAATTTCAGACATAATGTTTTAGTTTTATCAAGGACGTAAACAAATGCCAACGCTGGCTTTAGTAGCCAGTTAGTTATGCTATTTCGTGTGTCTATGAAAAATGCGTACAAACATTTTGGACCCGAATTTGTAATTATGTACTAATTTTGTAAATGTATTTTCCATGTAATTACTCAGTCATGTATTCAGTTATATTAAATGTTTAATCAGGAGAAAACCATATCTCAAAAGATAACAAACAGCAGTAGCATTTTTTCAAGTAACAGCGTATCGAAATTCTTTGAGAGAATAATAATAAAAAAAAAAAATGTTTGTAAGAGCCATGTTTGCGGAGGTTCTGCTTGACTCTCTTCATTACCGCTTTCTGTGTCTCAAACTGATACGGCAATATTGACACCATTATTTAAATTTGACCGGAGCACATGCAACTGTCGCCCGTAAAGGTAATGGGCGTGAAGTTTCCGGACAATGTGCAGTACGCAGTTTAGCCAATCACAACACACCGGCCCAACTAACCAATCAGAGCCCATTGCCTGTTTCTGAGGGAGTGGTTTCATAGAATCAGGAAGTCAACCGGTCGCTCAAATGACAGAGGAGAAAGCGGCTTACAATAAAGGTGAAATTTATGAAAAATAAGGCGTTTTTTAACAAACGAAACACGAAGACATGTTATATTGCACCCCATAAACACAATCAAGCAAAGAAAAAAAGGCAGTAAACCACCCCTTTAAGGGAACAATATGCAACATTTTGTCACAGTTTGGTTTCTGTTTAGTTCCTGTTTGTCCTTATTTTAGTCGGTTTCCTGTCATTAGTTAATTATTGTTTATTTCATTCACCTGTCTTGTATTAGTCATCTTGTTTCCTCATTAGTGTGTGTTCTTTATGAGCCTTGAGTTCAGTAGTAGTCTTCGTCGTGTCTTAAAGTTATGTTTGCGCTGGCTATTCCTGTTGTTAAATACGTTTACTCGATTAAAGAACCTGATTATTCCAAATCCCTTGTCTTTCTGCCTCCTACTTCAGCAACTCGTAACACATTTGGGGAATAAAGGGGGTAATAACCTGCGGAATTATAAAGCATTTATTCTGTAAGTATTTTATAACTAAAGGGCAACTATTCTGAAATTACTTGGTATGACAAACAAAGCAAAATTTCCCACGTGAGCATAACTTACAGCTCTGCATACGTGTAGGTAAACGGAAACAATGTGCAAAGTTGGGGGATAAGGGGGTAATGACCTGGAAAATTAAAAGTATTTATACTGTTTGTCACAGAATGGCCTGTCTTCCCCGTCACTCATCACTGTCACCTGTTTATCTTCTATCATCACCCGCACCTGCACCTCATCAATCTTCAATCACCACACTCATAAAAGCACTTCCCTCAGCTCACTTCTTCGTCCAATCTTAAAGTAACATGCTGCAAGCTGTTGTGACTACAAGGACTGACCTCTTACGAAGCTACTGGCTGAGTATACTACCTGAAATTCCCTACTTGTCTTACTTACCTTCTGCCCTGTTCCTCTTCATCCTCTTCGCTCTCAGGATCCAGCTCCTGGTGAACGCCGTCTTCCCTGAGCTCTCTGATACTGCAGTTAACCACGGACCTGCAAAGAAAGAAGGGACTGTTAGAATCCTGACGATCTATCACCATACTCACGAAGAATCACCACTCACCTATTTCCACGTCGTCCACCTTTGCTGTGTGTTCACCCACTCTGTAAATAAACCTTGTCACTTCAACCACTTACCTCTGTGTCAGCAGTTCCGTTACACTGTTAGTAGGCTATTTCATAAGTAATGCGTAACTATTCTAAGATTATGTGGTATGCATGACCTACTGTGTTTGGCAACAATATTATGATTTAGAACAAGTTGCCTTATTGTAATAGCATAAAATATATGATGCAGTATATTTTACACTACATACTGGGTACTTATTGTATTATTACAAAATTTATCTTACATGACATTGATACAAATAGTAGGCCTATACTATAATATAATTTATTAATTATAGCAAAGTTAAAAACCACCATAGTTGAGATTACTAAAGTATTGGAAAATTTTGTAATGAGTTTCTGCTATGATTTGGTTTAAAAATTTATACGAAAATTTAGCTGATAAAAGAGCATTGCATATGGTCATCTCAGCAGCGAATAATGTCCATTGAGGTGCTGTAGTGTAAAACTAGATTACCTGTTTCCAGCTGCTCCCAGGATGTAGCATATAAATATACCATCATAACATACATGTACATTTACAGAATTGATGTTTTTTTTTTATAGCTGTAGTGCTGTTGGTGCACTTGAGCTTCCGTATGTGGTTTGAGGCAAGTAGAATAAAATGTACTACAATATTTTTCTTAACTACTATGCAAACATACACCCTTGCATGTTATTAGTTATAAATGTTTTAGTTATAAAATACTTACAGTATAAATGATTTATAATTCCGCAGGTTATTACCCCCTTATTCCCCAAACATTGCATATTGTTCCCTTATACCTACGAGTAGGTACTGTGGAGGTACTCTGTAGTTACAAATAGGTACGCTGTAAATTCTGTCTAATTACGCGGTACATTGCGGGCTATAATCTAAAGCATTACCCATACTTCTTTTCTGAAGTAATCCAAAGCTTATTCCTCTCAGTATGAGCTAAATTCTGTCTTTTTCCGTTTATCGCGTCTTTTTCTGAGGTGAATTCTGTCTTATTCCTCTCAGCGCGAAGTGAACAGTAGCCGAGATGAACTTGAGGTAAATTCTCGCTGCTTTGTTTGCTGTGATCTGGGCGTTTACATGCCGTGAGCTTCTACAATTATAATATCTATAGCGTGCTCAGTGCGTGGGTGTGGTCGCATTAGAGATAATGAATGGAGACGTGAAAGACTGGACATCGCATTGGTTTCATATGGATTACTTTATCACAGAATATGTGTTTTCGATAAGACTTGCTTAGATTAAAAGTAGACAATTTAAGCTTTCTATAGATACACTGAACAAAATTATAAACGCAATCCTTTTGTTTTTGCCCTAATCAGCATCTTGATATGCCACACCTGTGAGGTGGATGGATTATCTCGGCAAAGCAGAAGTGCTCAGTAACACAGATTTAGACAGATTTGTGAACAATATTTGAGAGAAATAGGCCTTTTGTGTACATAGAAAAAGTCTTAGGTCTTTGAGTTCAGCTCTGAAAAATGGAGGCCAAAACAAAAATGTTGCGTTTATAATTTTGTTAATGTGTATATCTCTCATGCCTGTTTGTGGAGTATTTGCTGAGTTTCAGTTCATTTTAATAGGTGCGTCCGACTTGAAGCCGTGCTGTGTAGAATGACATCAAAGTACAGTGAGAGCGATAAGACAGCAGACAGATCCTTAAGCTTTCGAATCGCTCTCGCAATACTTTGATGTCATACACTGATCATTCTGCGCAGCGCCGCTTCAAGTTGAACACACTTAATGACGTGTTTCTAAATGAAGATCATGCAGACCAAGGCGGTAGACAGCACACCGTTTGTTTTCTTTATTTTAAAAATGCACACAATTTTGTTGTTATTATGCGTGTATACAAATAAACGTAGACCCCTTTACAGATTCGATTGATGTATTGCTTTTATCTGTATGATCAAAACTAAAATTGTAATTTAAGTTATTTTCGGCGTTACAAAATGCGTATCCGCGTTTGTCGACCCCAGAGGGTTAATGTGAATGTGTGAGATGTAGGTTTAGGTGTAGGGTTAGGGTAAGGGAATAGGAAATACAGTTTCTACAATAGAAAAACCATTAATCCTATGGAGACTCCTTGTAAACCACATATGCAAGAATGAGTGAGTGACTGAGATTGAAAAAACTGCTTTACAGTCTCACATACATGCCTATTTTAGACACATCACTCAAACACAGAAGCAGGAAACACATGACTTCCGGAAAAGAGAAACTAAAGTGTAGTTAAGCTGTTGTGTGTTTGTGTCTCTGTTTTTATGCAGCAAAATGGCAGAAGCCAGATTTTCTCAGGATGAGTTCTTGTGTGCAGTGTGTCTGGATCTCCTGAAGGATCCAGTGGCCATTCCCTGTGGACACAGTTACTGTAAGAGCTGTATTACAGGCTGCTGGGATCAGGAGGATCAGATGAGAGTCTACAGCTGCCCTCAGTGCAGACAGACCTTCAGTCCAAGACCTGCTTTAGCTAGAAACACCATGCTGGCTGAAGTGGTGGAGAAACTGAAGAAGACCAAACTCTCTGCTGACTGTTACGCTGGAGCTGGAGATGTGCAGTGTGACGTCTGTACTGGAAGAAAATACAAAGCCGTTAAGTCCTGTCTCATGTGTCTGAACTCTTACTGTCAGAATCACCTCAAACAACATGAGAGTTGGTTTAAAGGAAAGAGACACAATCTGACTGAAGCCACTGGACGACTGCAGGAGATGATCTGCCAGAAACATGAGAAGCTCCTTGAGGTTTTCTGTCGCACTGATCAGAAATGTATATGTGTGCTGTGTACGATGGATGAACATAAAAACCACAACACTGTATCAGCTGCAGCACAGAGGACAGAGAAACAGGTAATTAAAACTAGACACTGATGAAGTATTGCTGACACTCGTTTCCTATGTTTATATCGGCACCCATAACAGCTGACAGCATTCACACTGAACACGGCAGCGGAACAGCTTCACTGTTTACTGAAAATGCACGATAAACCTTTATCAACACAATATTTCATAATACAGAGCTTAAGCATCATAAAATAGTGAAATATTCACTCGTTCTTTGAAAAATAAACACTTCCATCAGTCAAAATGCAAGTTAAATGCAGTGACAGACAAGTTTCTATTCAGTAAATCTGACTGAATCCAGATTATTTCAGTCATTCATAGCTTTAATTTGTTCATCTTAATTACACAGCAGAAACACTGTTAGTGTGAAGCCAGTGGCCTGGCGGCTGATTTGGCCCACTGCCCTGTTTTTTTTTCTAATTATTATTATTTTAATTTATTATTATTTTATATTATTGCCTGCCCAGTGAGCCAAAGTGATCATTTCAGAATTCAACATTCAATAATGAATCGGTTTTGACTGGCAGTGTGCTATACGTTTCGCTCACATTTGTTCCTCACTTCCATCAAATGGTTTCAAACAGTAATCAGTGTGTGGGAATGGAGAAAGGAGAAGAAGTGGCCAGAAGAAGCAATGAAATGTAGTTAAACCTATTGTCTTTGTTAGCAGAGGTAAGTAACAAACTGCCAGCAAATGTTAGCCTATCAGTAGCACCCCATTCTTTTTGTCAGTCAAAACACTGTATGTTAAAGGACATTATTATTTATTGTAAAGTTAAAATGTAGCAGACAGATATTCAGATTGATTTATGTTATCTGTAGGGAGCTAGGGCAGACAACAACACTGTTACAAGTGGGGCTCCCGTACTGCCTCCTGTGCACCATCAGAGGGTACTCTCACTCAAATATTGACTTTCCCGATTTGGATTTCATTTCCCATAGGCCCTGGGACTGATTGCACTCACACCTGCATCTCATCACACACACACATAAGCACACCACACACTCACACCCTTTGCGAAGTTTTGATTTGCTACAGTGATCATCTCTGAGCGTTTCTTTCTGGATTGTTATACTGTGCTTTGATCTTGGACAGTTTCCCTGTATTTGTTTCTCTGCTGCCTGCCCTGATCTATTGCCTGTCTCCGTTTATGATTCAGTCTTGCCTCCACCATTTTCATTGCCATGTCTCGACCCTGTACAGTTTGACCTTGTTCTTAAATAAAGCTGCAGATCGATTCTCACTCCGCTGACTCCGTGTCACAGAAGACTTATTATATAACATATTCATTATATAACTGTAACTTGTAACAGATGTTTTGGTCAACTTCTAAAATAATCAAGACTGTGCCTGTGTAACTGATATAAATAATTAATTTGCTTAATTTAATTTAATTTGCTTTCTTTAGTTTCCTATATTGAATTGTTATTTTTTCTATATGCTGTTTATACTGTTATACATTCTATGTGCTTCATAATAAGGTTGAATTAATGAAGTCCAAAATTTTGTCCTTATAATTGTTCATGAGTTATGAGAGTACAACGTTAAAGTAGTGGAACATTTCTTTAGGTGTTTGTTATTGGGAGGGAGCGTTATCAGTGGTTATCATTTAAAAAAAAATAGGCTAACTGAAGTAATAAGATGAAAATATATTCAAATCTTCTTATCTTTTCAGTGCAAACACATATAGTGCAAACAAAATGTTAAAAAAAAAAACCTACCGGGAACATAGGTTACATTTTGACTAGAGTTTGAAGAAAGAAATAGCACTGAAGTTGCGCAATTAAGGCAACAAATGTTGCTTTATTGTAAAGTGTTATTCTAACAGTCAAAGTAATATTCAAAATCACGTTATTATTATTCTCTCTCTCAGACTGTTTTCAGATTTCAGACTCAGCCAAAGAAAAAGCATTAAATATAAATCTCACTCTCTGCTTCATATTAGCGATCGGCAGCGAGTCAGATACATTCCCTTCATATCATTGATACTAAAATTAATATAGCAAAACTCTTGCTCAATTCAAATCCAATTAATATTAGATTGTATGAAATGCATATATTACGTGACCAAACCTTCACTGGTTCTAGCGTGTCACACATGCACATTTGAGCTTACTGTATCACATCTGTATGCGTGTTGATGAGTTGTAAATAAAAGTTAAAATTAAATCTGATTTTATGAATGATGCACTCACCTGTCGATCTCTTAATTCTCTGAAAAGATCAGGATAAGCAAGCGACAAATGCTTAAAAAGATGTATGTGTTCCTGTGGCAACATGATTTAGGCCTATAGCAATGCTTGCATACAGGTGCAGTAAGGTCAGTTCGTTCATCTTTGTCATCTGTTTTGTATTCAAAGTAATGCCATATTTCACTTCTATTGTTCTCTTTATTAATTTCGGGTGCGCTGATATTTTCATCTGTTTGATCCATCGCATTGTTCTGTTGTCACATTTACCGGTTGCGCAGAAATTTGGGAAACATTTTGCAACTGCAGCGTATGAAATATCGAATTGAGCAAAATTATGATATCGTACCGTTTGAAATATAATATATACTGGTACTTTTCCAGTACCGGTAAATGCTGAACGCTGCTCTGATGAATTCTGTTGTTGTTGCGACACGTCAGAGCGGTTTGGATCCATTTGCAGCTTTATTAAGAATAGTAAGGCAGTACAGGGTCAACACCAGCAGGCAGAACAGCAGAGGCAAAACAGAGAAAGAGACAAAAAAACGGGCGTGAGGTCAGGGCAAGCGGCAAACAAACACAGTCCAGTATAAACAATCCGGGTCGGGGCAGGTGGCAAACAATCAGAGAAACGGGAGAACAGTCCAACGTCAAACCAAGAAAACAAACACGGGTAGAACGCTCAGAAATGATGGCCGGGGCAAATCAAGACTTCGCAAAGTGTCTGAGTGAAAGTGTGGCTTATATGTGTGTGTGTAAATGAGGTGCAGGTGTGTGGCGTGATCAGTCCCAGGTATGAGGGATGATGGGAAATGGAGTCCGAATGGCAACTGACTAATATTCAGGTGACGGTTCCCTCTGGTGGATCAGAGGAGGCGGTACGGGAGCCTCCTCTGTAACAGAGCCCTCCCCCTGCGAGCGACTCCTGACGCGAGGAAGCAAGCGTGGTCTCCCCCGTGGTCGAGGGGCCAGCTTCTCCGGATGCATCCTGTGAAAGAGTGTGGGGTCTAGGATATCTCCTGCATTGACCCAGGAACGCTCCTCCGGACCGAACCCCTCCCAGTCGACCAGATACTGGAGGGTACCGCCCCGGCGTCTGGAGTCTAGCAGCTCGTGCACTCTGTAGGCCTCCTTGCCGTCAACCAGAAAAGGCAGGGGGGTCTGCGGTTGGGCTCCCTCCTCCGGCTCTCCTCTCGGACCACCAGCGGGATTCAGGAGTGATACATGGAAAGTGGGAGAGATACGATAATTAGAGGGCAGTTCCAAATAAAATGATACTGGAGTTATCTGTCAAGAAATTTTGAAGGGACCAACATACCTGGGACTGAGCTTTCTACATGGGAGTCGGAGACGTAGGTCCTTCGTTGAAAGCCATACCCATTGGCCTGGAGCGTACTCGGGACCAGGACGTCGATGTCTGTTGGCTTGGTGCACTTGTCTTCGTAAGGCATGTTGGAGATGGATGTGGGCTCGATCCCAGAGCTCCTTGCGTTGGGTAGGCCATAAAGGCGGAATACATGATTACAGAGCAGTTCAGTGGTTTCAAGAGACGTGGGGAGCTTGGGCAGAGGGACGAGGCGGCAGGCTTTGGAGAAACGGTCAACTATGGTGAGTATGGTGGTGATACCTTGAGAGTTGGGCAGATCGGTGATTAAGTCTATGGCGATATGGGACCAAGGATCGACGTGGTGTCGGAAGTGGATTTAGCAGACCGGCCGGGAGCTGTCTAGGGGATTTAGTGGTGTTGCATGTGACGCAATTCTGGACAAATCTGGTTGTGTCAGTCAGTAAAGAGGGCCACCAGAAACGGTTCCTGAGCAGATTGGCTGTGATCCCAGGATGGCCTGAACTGGGCGTTGTGTGCACTTGAGCAAGTAATCGTGGTCGGAGGGGTTCAGGGACATATGTGAGATTAGCTGGACATTCTGGTGGTGGTGGATCTTGGAGGTTTAGATGTTCTATCTCGGTCATGATGTCCCATTGTACTGGGGCCACAAGAATCCTTTTGGGAATTATGTTGTCGTTGCTGATAGTTTGGGCTGCCCTCTCAGTTTGACGAGAGAGGGCGTCGGCTTTGGAATTTTTCTTGACTGTGAATCAAAATCTTGTGAAGAATAGTGCCCACCTGGCTTGACGAGGATTCGGACGTTTAGCTGACCGCAGATATTCCAGATTCTTGTGATCCGTGAGAACAAAGAAGGGGTGAGCAGCTCCCTCCAGCCAATGTCGCCACTCCTCAAGCGCCAATTTCATGGCCAACAGTTCGCGGTTGCCTACGTCGTAGTTCTGTTCTGTGGCCGTGAGTTTGCGGGGGAAAAGGCGCACGGGTACATCGACGTTGGGACAACATAGCGCCTACGCCTGTGTTAGAGGTGTCGACCTCGACAATGAACTCTCGTTCAGGATGTCGGAGGATGGGTGCAGAAGTGAAGCGAGTTTTTAGTTCGTGGAACGCCTGGCGTGACTCTGAAGACCATGTTAATCGAGTGGAGTTTAGTCATGGCTGTTAAGGGTGCAGCGATCTTACTGAAATCTCAGATGAATCTCCTGTAGAAGTTTGCGAAACCTTGGAAACGTTGCAGTTCCTAGATTGTCTGGGGTTGTGGCCATTCGAGAACTGCCTTGACCTTCTTTTCGTCCATTGCTACCCCCTCCTGGCTGATAATGTACCCGAGGAATGAGATGCTGGTTTGATGGAATTCGCACTTCTCTGCTTTAGCGTAAAGTTGGTATTGTATGAGATGTTCCAATACGGACCTGACGTGGCGAATGTGTTCCTCCCAGGTGTTGGAATATATCAAAATGTCGTCGATATAGACGATTACCCATCTGTCGAGCATGTCACGGAAGATGTCATTCATGAAAGACTGAAAGACTGATGGACTGTTGGCAAGGCCGAAGGGCATAACCAGGGATTCATAGTGCCCACTAGTGGTGGAGAATGCGGTCTTCCATTCGTCACCCACTCGGATGTGAATCAGGTTGTAGGTGTTACGTAGTTCGAGTTTGGTGTAATACTTGGTCTGACGGAGCTGTTCTAATGTGGCTGGGACTAGTGGCAATGGATAGCGGAATTTGACTGATTTCGTTGAGGCCTCGCTAGTCGATGCATGGTCGAAGTCCTCCGTCCTTTTTTTTCACAAAGAAGAACTCTGCTGAGGCTGGGGAAGTTGATGGCCTGATGAAGCCCTTAGCTAACTCCTCCTCGATGTAGTGTTTCATGGCTTCAGACTCTGGTTGAGATAATGGGAAGATTCTGCCTTTGGGGGGAGTGGAGCCAGGCATCAGATCTATGGCACAATCGACTGAACGGTGATTTGGGAGCTGGGAGGCCTTCTTTGCGCTGAAGGCCTCGCTAAGATCAGTGTATTCGGGTGGCAGTTTGGTGTTATCTGGGTTCTGAGCAGTCAGAGAAGATGTGTTAGTGGAAGCTTTAGGAATCTTAGACAGGCAGCATTCTTGGCATGTAGTGCCCCATTGAAGGATTTGCCCCTCTCTCCAAGAGATCTGCGGGTTGTGTGTGCGCAGCCATGGCAATCCGAGGATGATAGCATGATTGGGTGAATGGATGACGTAGAACTGGATGAATTCAGAGTGCAGGGTTCCGATCTGTAACTTGAACGCCTCCGGGAAGCGCACCACTCTCCCCTCTCCAAGAGGGCAGCCGTCTAACGCCTCCACTACCATGGGAGAGTTACAGGGAGTTAATTTCATCTTATGTTGCAGTGCAAAGTCATGCGACACAAAGTTACCAGCCGCTCCAGAATCTATCAGTGCCGTAGTGGTGATTACGTTGCCTTGAATTACCAAAGTGGCTGGCAGTTTAATGCTTGATGTGGGGGTTGTGACATTAGTACTTACCGATCGAGAACTGGACGATGGGCGAACCGGGCAGGAGAGCTTCATATGACCAGCTTGACCGCAATAGCGGCACAGCTGATTCTGCATGCGGCGTTCTCGTTCCTCGGGTGAGATGTGAGTGAATCCCAGCTGCATGGGTTCGGTTGTGGTGACGGTTTCAGGCATGTAGCGAGGTGTGGTGGGTGGTGGTGATGGCGCAGTGGATAAGACACATGCCTTTGGTGTGAGAGACCTGGGTTCGAATCCACTGTGAGACACCAATGTGTCCCTGAGCAAGACACTTAACCCCTAGTTGCTCCAGAGGCGTGCGACCTCTGACATATGTAGCAATTGTAAGTCGCTTTGGATAAAAGCGTCAGCTAAATGAATAAATGTAAATGTAAATGTGTGGTTCATGGGGCGCGTCGAGAGTGGATCAGATTGTCGATTTGGATGGTAAGATCGATAAACTCACTCAAACTCCTCCCCTCATCTCGACAGGCCAGCTCCGACTGTAATTCCAAATTCAAGCCTCTCCGAAACAATAGCTTCAAGGTGTCCTCCACCCAGTTAGTCTGAGCCGCGAGGGTTCGAAAAGACAGTGCATACTCAGCGGCGGGCCCTTTCCCTTGAGAAAGAGTTAGTAGCTGATCACCCGCACTCCTTCCATCAGCTGAGTGTTCAAACACATCGTGAAACTGCTGCCGAAACATATCAAAAGTGGGGAAAGATGAGCCATCCATCCTCCAGACCGCGGTGACCCACTCTAATGCTTTCCCTGTGAGTAGTGAGCATACAAAGGCAATGCGGCTTGAGTCTGTGGGGAATAGTAAGGGTTGTTGGTCAACGAAGAGTGAGCATTGGAGTAGGAAGCCCTTGCATTTGGTAGGTTCTCCAGCAAATTTCTCTGGGAAGGCGAGTCGTGGACTTATTGAGGGTACCTGAGTGGGTGGAGAGCTGCTGCGGTTCGGCGGTGGGTGAGATGGTCGTGGGTGGTGATACATTCAGCCCTTGTAGTGCCTTGACCAGTTCCTCGGTCAAAGTGGTAAGCCGGTTTAACTGGTGGTGATGCAAGGCGTGTTGCAAGAGCTCGGTAGAGAATTGCATGAGTGCTGCTGGATTGCTAGTTGGCGAAGTCTTCTGTTGCGACATGTTAGAGAGGTTTGGATCCATTTGCAGCTTTATTAAGAATAGTAAGGCAGTACAGGGTCAAACACCAGCAGGCAGAACAACAAGAGGCAAAACAGAGACAGAGTCGTAAAACAGACGTGAGGTCAGGGCAGGCGGCAAACAAACACAGTCCAGTATAAACAATCCGGGTCGGGGCAGGTGGCAAACAATCAGAGAAATGGGAGAACAGTCCAACGTCAAACCAAGAAAACAAACACAGGTAGAATGCTCAGAAATTATGGCCGGGGCAAATCAAGACTTCGCAAAGTGTCTGAGTGAAAGTGTGGCTTATATGTGTGTGTGTGTAAATGAGGTGCAGGTGTGTGGCGTGATCAGTCCCAGGTATGAGGGATGATGGGAAATGGAGTCCGAATGGCAACTGACTAAAATTGACGGTTCCCTCTGGTGGATCAGAGGAGGCGGTACGGGAGCCTCCTCTGTAACAGTTGTACTGACACATCCTAATTTTCGCCAGCCATTTATTTTGTCCACTGACGCATTCTTGGATGGGTTGGGTGCTGTGTTGTTGCCGATAGCAGAGGGTGAGACTAGGGCACCGCCAATTGCTTTTGCTAGCAAAGCCCTTACGCGTGGTCAGGCCAGGTATCCTGCTCACCGCTTAGAGTTCTTGGCTTTGAAGTGATCTGCCTGTGACAAATTCAGCCACTGGCTGAAAGGCCATGATTTTGTCGTATGGACGGCCAAGAATCCCTTAACTTACATTCTCACTAAGCCTAAACTTGACGTGTGTGAGCAGAGATGGGTCTCCAAGTTAGCACTCTATAGTTTCAGCATCAAGTACATACCTGGCAGTAAGAATATAGTGGCCGATGCTTTAAGTCGTCAACCCTTCGTACATAACCGGGTCAGTCAGAGGCTGCTGAATGAGCTCTACCGTGCATTGCTCGTGGAAGCGGAACAGTTTGATAGAGACATAGTGCAGGATGCATTTAGGCTTAGTGCTGGAATCCAGAGCATTGAAGGTCCTCCTTGTGTAACACCAAGCCGTTGTCCACATTCTAGTGCTGAGATGTCTGCAGTGTTAGAGGGTCATAGTGACTGGGAAGCAGGAGTTGAATCGAGAGCAATGTCCTGGACTGTCCAAGACACTCAGCATTCGTTGCCTCTTGGGCAATGCCCATTACCAGTCTGTTCATTGGATGAACTAAGAGACAGACAACAGAATGATCCTTGTCTGTCAAGGGTCCTTTTTTACGTCAACAGGGGCAAGAGAGCTTCTCGCTGTGAGCGTGCTGGCGAGATGTATAAGGTACTCAGAGTCTTGAAGCAACAGGACAAGTAGAAAATACTTGATGGTGTACTGTACTGCGTAAACAAAGATAACATGACGGGAAAAGAAATGGTTACAGTACGTTGTCCCATCTTCTTTAGTCACCCAGGTCATGACAGGCATCCACGATGAAGCTGGGCACCAGGGCCAAAGTAGAACTAAAGTAGCACCTGGCAAGACAAAGGTTCTTTTGGGTCGGGATGGAACATGATGTTCACAGTTATGTGAAGTGTTGCAAGCACAGCACCGTCAGTAAAACACCCGAGCCCGAAGGCAGAGCCCCACTAGAGAGCGTGAAAACATAGAGTCCGATGGAGCTGGTATGCATTGATTTTTGGACTGCGGAAAGCTCCAAAGGCCGCAGTGTGCATGTGTTGATCGTAACTGACCATTTTCCCAGATGGCTCATGCTGTCCTGTGTCATGACCAGTCAGCAAAGCAGGTAGCACGGCCGATATTTTTGTGTGTATGGCTTCCCTGACAGGATTCACACGGATCAGGGGGCTAATTTTGAGAGCCATCTGATCCGAGAGTTTCTGCAGGTCGCCGGGGGAAAAAAGTCCCGAACAACTGCTCACCATCCCATGGGAAACAGCCTTGTTGAGCGGTTCAATAGAACCTTGGGCAGCATGATCAGAGCACTCCCACCAAGGTCTAAGGAGAAGTGGTCACAGTCGCTCCAGACACTGACCTTTGTGTATAACTGTACCGCACACAAATCCACAGGTTATGCTCCGTTCTACCTATTGTTTGGATGTTGTTTGAATACAAACACATACAATATATTTTGAAAATATTTACATGTATATACATTTATATATTTATATTTGATATTATATATAAATATATTTAATATAAAATATTTTTCTTACATATATACATGCATGTGTTTGTATTTATATATACATAAATATACACAGTACATGTTCATATATTATGTAAACAAAAACTTTTATTTTGGATGCGATTAATCACGATTAATCGTTTGACGGCACTAACATATATATTAATAATATATTGTGGCGGGAGGAGCAAACGACAGACACAGTGGGTGTGGTGTCAGGCCTCGGAGAGGTTTTTATTAAACAATAATAATCCAAATAGTGTCCAAGGGGAAAAAGTGTCCAAAATAAACAGGGGATCTGGTGTCCTCGTCGTGCTGCGGAGCTTGTGAAGGAGGGCAGTGTTCAGGAGGGAAGGGTCCAGGGAAGGGGCGGAGTCCGGTGGCCGCACGCGCTCCCCTCTCGGGTCCGGGAGCGAGTGGCGGCGGCTTCTTCCAGCGGCTTCGTCCTACTCCTTGGCCCCCGGAGCTTCTGGGGGATTAAACAGCCCAGCATCCTGGCCCGTCAGCCGTAACGGGTGCGGCAGTCTTCCTACTCGACGTGCCCTTCCTGGACCCACGAGGACACCAGCGTGCATGCACGGGGAAGAGACCGGTCTCCCGAGGAGAGGCGCGCTCTGTATTTAAACGGCGGCGGTGATGAGGCTCTAGCCACATCAGGTGCGCCTCATCACACGCCGATAGCCCTGGCTGTTTCAGCGCCCCTCCTCTCTCACACACCCACTCCCGTCGGGAGCCTGGTGAAGGGCGGCGAATACGGGACGGGGTGGTGATGATAATAAGGGGGGAGGCAGCCGACTCGTCCCATCCCCCCCCCCCCCCCAAGCGACATCCCCGTCCTAGGGTCGCTGCCCATGCAGGAGTGCTACCTTCCTCAACCAGGCTCCAGCGGTCGGAGTGGGCGGGGCAGGAATTCCTCTCCGGGCAACTCTCCCTCTCGCACCGCGCCGGAACCGGGACAGAGAAACCGGGTATCAGTCGACAGCCTCAACCAACCACAGGGTAAAGTGGCAAATAAACAGAACATCACTTACTCCTTTGGTGGCTGGGAGGCTGTCCCCGTTGTCCTCCGTCCCCGTGCGGGCTCCACGGCTTCTTGCAAGCGAGAGGGGATGACGTCGTCAGGTGTTGCCCAACTGCGCTGTCTAGCGCAGCCGACTCGTCACTATATATATATATATATATATATATATATATATATATATATATATACATATACATATATTCATATATTAATAAGTATATTCATGTATCATAAGAAAGACACAAGTCTGTATATTGTAATCAGTTTTATTTACATGTAATTCATTGTTTTTGTTTTGTTAATTTGATTGTAATGGTCTCAGTCTACCTGTTACGAGGCTAATGAACGCATGTACCGTTGCTCTCCCTGCAAACAACTCTGTGTGTACCAGACAGGGAGATACTGTCGCCTGTGATCCACAGATTAATTCTCCTGTTGCAGATTAAAACCAAAGCTGGATCTCATCCTGTGTGTGGTATTTGTGTGACGGCGTCCTGGTCCAGACATGCTACACCTGTGTCCAAATATATATGGACCTGATTGTATATAGGAGGGCTTCATTAGGCCATCTAGGTTACACACTTCCTCTGGGTTCTTCTTTGTTAAAAAGAAAGATGGTGGTCTCAGAGCATGCACTGACTACCGCGGTCTCAACGACATCACTACCGAATTCCGCCAAATGTATAATGATTGTAACCGATCATCACTTCTGGAGTTTGAACCTACAGCCATTAGTTATCAGCTCAACTTTTACTGATTCATCTGTTCTCTTGATGATTTAGTGCCAGTAGTTTTCTGTGACATTCACTATCATCTGTTTGTCCTGCAGAAGCAGCTGAAGGAGACGCAGAAGACGCTCCAGCAGAGAATCCAGCAGAGAGAGAAAGATCTCCAGCAGCTGAGAGAGGCTGTGGAGTCTCATAAGGTGAGTCTGGAGAAGAAGAGAAGTTTGTCTCAGTCTCAGTTCAGACTCACTGAAGCCTGAATCACTGTGTGTCCTAACAGCGCTCTGCACAGACAGCAGTGGAGGACAGTGAGAGGATCTTTACTGAGCTCATCCGCTCCATCATAGATCAGGAAAAGCAAGCAGTGAGTCGAGCTGAAGGACGACTGGAGCGACTGGAGCAGGAGATCAATGATCTGAGGAGGAGAGACGCTGAGCTGGAGCAGCTTTCACACACACAGGATCACATCCAGTTCCTGCAGGTAACACAGATCTAGAAGAACAGGATCATCGACTTGAGCAGATCCTGCTGTGACACCAGACTCACAACGAAGTGCCACCAACAGTTCAAAATTTCACTAACATTTTCACTTTTAAACGAATTTTTCCTTCTGATTTATTACAATATGAATCAGTGAACTTGATAATACTGATTCTGAGTAACATTCATCAAAACTGGATCAGGCGATCTTTAAACCTGATAAAACTGATTTTTTTTAAGGTTGTGAATAATGGTCAATCTAATTGTAGCCTTTGAGCTGCTTTTCCTGACCAAATCTACTCAACCCTACGAGACTCCATTGATGTGTTTGAGCTGTTAGATGGACATTTATGTTCTTAGCAAATGTTTTATCATCCAAACTGTTTCCTAGAAAGTTCACATAGAGTGTAAGTGGCAAACACTAGAATCTGTAGCTCTAATGTGATTTAATGAATATGAGAAGAATGAAGCTGATGCTGTGAAAGTGCTGAATTTCAGAGAGTTACTAAAGATCAATCAAGTCAACAAGAGACACACAAATCTGATGTTGGTGCAGGTTATTGGGTGAAGTGTGGAGCTGATGAGTTTTGATTTCTGTTTTCTGTAGAGTTCCCAGTCTCTCTCAGCACCTCCTGAATCTACAGACATAAATGATCTCTTCAGTTCTCTCTTCTCTTCTGATGCTCTGAGAGAATCTGTCCATCAGCTGAGAGACAAACTGGAGGATTTCTGCAAAGAGGATCTCAAGAAGATCTCAGACAGAGGTAAAGTCCTGGAGATTCATCTCCTGTCAGAAATGAGTCCATCATCATCTCATATCATGGAGAACATCATATTAGAAATGTGTTAGGAATGGATGCAGGATCATGAGAATCACGCTGTTTATGTCTGTTGATTTCCACAGTCACATTCACCAACATTGATCCCAGGACCAGGAACCACTTCCTACAATGTAAGTCAGTAAGAAAACTTACTGAGTTCATGTTCTTCCTGTAGAAGGAGAAAGAAGAGTTTTATAATTGATGTAAATGATGATTAGCACAGTTATCTGGTCATCTGTACTGAGCCACTGATGATACGCTGAACATGAAGAGTTCATCTACATGAAAAGATCAAACAGATTCATAATTCCTGATTCTGATGTGTTTTATCTCCATCAGACTCCCATCAGCTCACTCTGGATCTGAACACAGTGAATAAACTCCTCCGTCTGTCTGAGAACAACAGAGTGATTACTAACACTGACACACTCCAGTCGTATCCTGATCATCCATACAGATTTGATGTGTATCAGCAGGTTTTGTGTAGAGAGAGTGTGTGTGGACGCTGTTACTGGGAGCTGGACTGGAGTGGAGATAGAGGTGTGCGTATATCAGTGTCATATCAGAGCATCAGCAGGATGGCGCCGGTGAGATCGGCTGCCGTCACGACTGCTCCGACCAAACTTTGTCTTTTTTTGTTATTTTTTCGTATTGTTAACTATAAACACCGGTTTCTTTTTGTAAGATGGCCATTCTTACATACGACAGGGCCACTCTTATTTCTATTGGTGCACAATGCACTAACCTTTCGCCGATTTTGAACCCGGACCCATCCTGGCCAAGCGAGATCCTGAGGAGGAACAAAGGACCCGACCCGTACCGGCGTCCTCGAGGGAAACGAGCCGGCGTCAGGAACAGGCTGAGGGCTCGCGCACACCGCGCTCCCTTACCAAGTGTCCTGCTCGCCAATGTCCAGTCGCTGGATAACAAACTCGATGACCTCAGGGCAAGAGTCAGGTTCCAGAGGGACATTCGGGACTGCAACCTTCTCTGCTTCACCGAGACATGGCTGAACCCAGCGGTACCAGACCACGCCATCCAGCCGGCCGAGTTCTTCTCGGTTTACCGCATGGACAGAACGCTGGACTCGGGGAAGACTAGGGGAGGTGGAGTATGTCTGATGGTGAACAAACACTGGTGTGACGGCGCGAGCATTGTTCCCCTCTCACGCTCCTGCACACCGAATCTTGAACTTCTGACCATCAAATGTCGCCCTTTTTATCTCCCTCGGGAATTTAGCTCGGTCATCGTCAGTGCCGTTTATATTCCACCTCAAGCGGACACGGACACTGCGATATGGGATTTACATGAAACACTACACCTTCACCAGACACAGCACCGGGACGCCGCATTCATTGTTTTGGGAGATTTCAACAGTGCCAACCTCAAGCGTGCACTGCCGAACTTCCATCAGCACATCAGCTGCCCCACCAGGGGCGAAAGGACATTAGATCACTGTTACACCCCATACAAGAACAGCTACAAGGCACAGTCACAACCACCGTTTGGGAAATCGGACCACGCCGCCATCTTCCTCATGCCTGTTTACAAACAGAGGCTGAAACAGGAAGCCCCGGTGCAGAGGGAGGTCCAACGCTGGACGGACCAATCGGTGGCCGCTCTGCAGGACGCGCTAGATGACGCAGACTGGGACATGTTCCGGCGCAGCTCTGATGACGTCAGCTTGTTTACGGAAGCGGTTGTGGGATTTATAGAGAAACTAATGGATGATACGGTGCAGAAAACCATCATCAGGACGTTTCCCAACCAGAAGCCGTGGGTGGATAAAACCATCCGCGACGCCCTGAGATCCCGCTCCGCTGCCTACAACACAGGGCTCATCACCGGGAACATGGATGATTACAAGGCTGCATCTTACAGCGTGCGCAGATCGGTGAAGGAGGCGAAGCAGCGCTACGGGAGGAAACTAGAGTCGCAATTCCAACATGGCGACTCTAGGAGCCTGTGGCAGGGACTTAGAACCATCACGGACTATAAAACACCACCCTCCAGATCGGGGAATGCGGACGCCTCTCTGGCTGACGAGCTGAACACTTTTTATGCTCGCTTCGAGGCTGCAGCTAATCACGCTAACGGCGCTAGCAGTGCTAACTGCATGCACGCTGAGGAAGCCGGTGAGGACAACGTATTCACCATCACGGAGCATGACGTGAGGAGGGCATTCAAGAGAGTGAACATCAGGAAGGCAGCAGGACCAGATGGCATCACAGGTCGGGTTCTGAAGGCCTGCGCTGACCAGCTAGCACCGGTGTTCACCGAGATCTTCAACCTCTCCCTGGAACAGTCCATAGTCCCCTCATGCTTTAAGCAGTCCACCATTGTTCCTGTCCCCAAGAAACCGCAGCCCACCTGCCTAAACGACTATCGCCCTGTAGCCCTCACATCAGTGGTGATGAAGTGCTTTGAGAGACTGGTCAGAGACTTCATCATTGCATCACTACCAGACACACTGGATCCACTACAGTTTGCATACAGACATAACCGCTCCACGGAGGATGCCATCTCACACCTCCTCCACACCACAACAAGTCACCTGGACTGCAGAAAAGGGAATTATGTAAAAATGCTGTTTGTGGACTACAGTTCAGCGTTTAACACCATAATTCCCTCCACACTCACCTCCAAGTTGGAGGTCCTTGGTCTCAGCACATCCTTGTGCCAATGGATCTCCAGCTTCCTGAAGGACAGACAGCAAGCCGTACGGATGGGTAAACACACCTCATCCTCCATCACCCTAAGCACCGGAGCCCCTCAAGGTTGTGTTCTGAGCCCCCTGCTGTACTCACTGTACACTTATGACTGTGTGGCCACTTCCAACTCCACCACCATCATTAAGTTTGCTGATGACACTGTTGTGTTGGGCCTGATCTCAGACAACGACGAGACGGCCTACATACAGGAGATTAAGAACCTGGAGAGTTGGTGCCAGGTGAATAGTCTACACCTGAACATCAGCAAAACTAAGGAGCTGATAGTGGACTTCAGTACGAAGCAGGAGCGGTCGTACCAGCCGATCACGATCAGCGGGACTCCAGTGGAGAGAGTGGACAGCTTCAGATACCTGGGTGTTCACATCACGCAGGACTTGACTTGGTCCTGTCATACCAGCACCCTGGTGAAGAAGGCCAGGCAGCGTCTGTACCATCTGAGACGCTTAAAGGACTTTAGACTTCCCTCTCGGGTGCTTAAGACTTTTTACACCTGCACCATCGAGAGCGTCCTGACGGGCAGCATCACTTCCTGGTTCGGGAACTGCACTATGCAGGACAGACGAGCCCTCCAGAGGGTGGTGCGTTCAGCGGAACGTACCATTCACACCGAGCTCCCTAACCTGCAGGACATCTACAGCAAGCGGTGCCTGACCAGGGCCAGGAAGATAGTGAAGGACCTCAGCCATCCCAACAATGGACTCTTTTCTCTGCTGCGTTCAGGGAGACGCTTCCGCTCCATGAAGGCGAACACAGAGAGAATGAGGAGGAGCTTCTTCCCGCAGGCCATTCGGAGTCTAAACCACTCTCCACTCTAATCACATCACCCCACACTTCCACTTTGCACATTTTTCAAGTACAATCTGCACTAATTTGTAGAAGGTACGGAAGGATAAATGAGTGGGACTTACATACCATTTGTCTTTGTCTTTAGTATCCTTTTACTCACTTATACACTTTACTGCACTGCACAGCACAGCACACGGACACTTTATCACTGACATACACTTTACTTTTTATAGAATCTATATAGAATCATATTCTATTTTTTATTCTCATATCTATTTGTTATTTTATTTTATTGCTAGTTTATTCTGTATATATGGTTACTGTACTTTTTCTATTTGTATTTTTGTAAACTTGAGGTTTTTCTAATTTTGTTGGACAATTTGTTGGACAGTCGTACAATACATTTCACTACATGTCGTACTACGTATGTATATGTATGTGACAAATAAAATTTGAATTTGAAAAGGGACGGGGCAATAAGTGTTTGTTTGGAAATAATGATCAGTCCTGGAGTTTGATCTGCTCTCGCTCCAGTTACTCATTCAGACACAATAAGATAGAGACCGATCTCCCTGTAAAGTCCATCAGCAGGAGAATAGGAGTGTTTGTGGATCACGGAGCAGGAACTCTGTCCTTCTACAGCGTCTCTGACACAATGAGCCTCATCCACACAGTCCAGACCACATTCACTCAGACCCTCTATGCTGGGTTTTATATTGGTTCTGGATCATCAGTGAAACTGTGTTGATGAATCAGGATAGACTGATGAGAGATTCTACCCATAATGCTTTGAGCTGCATGATAAAGTCACAGTGAGATGTAATAGAGCAGGGGTGCCCACACTTTTTTGTGTCGGGATCTACTTTTCAAATGAGAAACTCACTGAGATCTACCAAATTTAATATAAATAAACAATAAAATACATATAAAATAAAAGAATAAAAAAGCTTGTTGGAATGTATCTTAATATTGCATTAATTAAATTTTTAATAAAAAAATTATAATAATAAAATAATATTCCTGTAGAACTGTGCCTGCATTTACTTAAAGCAATAGTTCTCAACCTTTTTAACTCCAAGACCCCCTCCTCTCCAAATCAATACTGCAAGCCCAAACTTTTCTATTTACTAAAACCTTTATATTTATTACTTTTCAATTGCATCTAATTTTTTTAAACAAAATAAATTTAAGACAGATTTAAGCATTCCATGTTCTTTTTTGCAAAAATGGCACAGAGGATATTCTATACAACTTAAAAGTATAGCTCAATTACACAGTAATTTTAAGATATAAGCACAAGCCAACCTGCCATACCAAACAACACCACAGGGAGATGCCAAAGGACTGCATATAAACTACTATACGCATCCATTCAGAATCACTAAACACACCAAACTACAAAAGAAAAATGAAACCATTCTGTTTGGAGCAACTGATGCCCATTTGTACATGAACACCACTGATGCTCACAAAATTCTCAAACATCCTTTATAAAACACTCACTGTATTCAACTACGTGAATATACTATATATGATTTTATAGTGATCAGTGCACCGAGAGCGCACAGACAAGGTTCGTTTGCGCATCAATAATAATAGACACACCAGTGCCTAACGCACGTCTCCTATATGCCACTGTAATCATCTTTACCTTGATTACAATCGTCGTCCATCAAAACATTAGGCTATTAGTGTAACACTGGCTTCTTTTCTCCAGCAAAGAGGTGTAGTTTGCGTATCATATGGCTCATACAGCGGTTTTGAGCTGCCATTCAGTCTGTATTTCACACAGCGTGATGAGAAATGGCTTGCTGCTCCGAGACAGAATATCACAGAATACGTAGAGAGGTGGTGCTGTTATTTATTTGTATATATTTTTACAATATTTAACATATTAGTCAATATATTTTAGTTTTAAGTTATCTGGCGCCCTCCTCGGTTGAGAACCACTGACCTGAAATGCGATCTACAAGCATTGCTTTCGCGATTAACCTATTGGGCACCCCTGTTATAGTCTCTTATTTTCTCTTCATTAATACTGCGGCTGAACTTCTGTCGGTGAAATAACAGGAATCAGAATAAATGTGTGTAATAAATCCTCATATAGACCGTAAGATCAGTGTATGTTTCCTGCTAATTGAACATGTGTTTCTGTGCTTTTCTCTATTTGTGTTGATTGAAATCAGTCATTTAGTTTTCAATGTAGTCACATCAATAATTTTTATTATTACTATCAAAATTTCTTTCAGTTGAAAATTATCACAGTCAATAAATCTTTTCATTATTGTAGCCCCGGACCTTTTCAGTGTTTTGTGTTATTCTGTGTCACGAGTCACTGCTTTTATTGTCATGCATTTAATTGTTAAACATGTATTTAAATGTTAATGAGCGAATGGAGCAGTGAGTGATTTCCTTTTTTCTTTTGTTCTTTGATTTACATTTACAGCAGTTTTCACTTTAAAAGCTGGTAAATTGCTGGTTAAAATGGCAGAAGCCAGAATGCCATGAATACAGAGACACAAGCACACAACAGCTCAACTGAGGGAGAATCTCATGAGAAGGAGAAGAGAGAAGTTTTAGCAGTGGATGTGGGTGGTTTGAACTTCACACACATCACTCAAACACAGAAGCAGGAAACATGAAACACCTGTGTTCGGGGAAAGAAAAACTGAAGTGTAGTTGAGCTGTTGTGTGTTTGTGTCTCTGTGTTCATGCAGTAAAATGGCAGAAGCCAGAGTTTCTCAGGATGAGTTCTTGTGTGCAGTATGTCTGGATCTCCTGAAGGATCCAGTGGCCATTCCCTGTGGACACAGTTACTGTAAGAGCTGTATTACAGGCTTCTGGGATCAGGAGGATCAGATGAGAGTCTACAGCTGCCCTCAGTGCAGACAGACCTTCAGTCCAAGACCTGCTTTAGCTAGAAACACCATGCTGGCTGAAGTGGTGGAGAAACTGAAGAAGACCAAACTCTCTGCTGACTGTGACGCTGGAGCTGGAGATGTGCAGTGTGACGTCTGTACTGGAAGAAAATACAAAGCCGTTAAGTCCTGTCTGGTGTGTCTGAACTCTTACTGTCAGAATCACCTCGAACAACATGAGAGTTTATTTAAAGGAAAGAGACACAAATTGACTGACGCCACTGGCCTTTTTTCTGTCGCACTGATCAGAAATGTATATGTGTGCTGTGTACGATGTATGAACATTAAAAACCATGACATTGTATCAGCTGCAGACCAGAGGACAGAGAAACAGGTCATTAAAACTAGACATTAAGTATTGCTGACATTCATTTCATATGTGTTTATATCAGCACCCATATTAACAGCTTACAGCATTCACACAGCAGCAGAAATGAACAGCAGCTGCAAGAAGAGTTTCACTGTTTGCTGAAAATGCACCATAAAACTTTATCAACATACAAGACGCCATGATTAAGCAACATAAAATAATGGAGTGAACTATTTACCCATTGTTTAACAAAATATACACTTCCGTCAGTCAAAATGTAAGTAAAATGCAGGACAGATGAGTTTCTATTCAGTAAATCTGACTGAATACGGATTATTTTAGGGAATTTATAGCTTTACTTTGTTCATTTATTTTCAGTGTAGAGCTGCAGATTAATTACACCAAACACAGAAACACTGTCAAAGTGAAGCTCTCTGTCTGTTTCAGTTTCACTTTTAAAATACTTACACTTGCAGTGTGAAAAAAGCCCTAAAGTTCATATTAATTTATGCATGATGATTGTAACCGATCATCACTTCTGGAGTTTGAACCTACAGCCATTAGTTATCAGCTCCACTTTTCCTGGATTCATCTGTTCACATGATGATTTAGTGCCAGTAGTTTTCTGTGACATTCACTATCATCTGTTTGTCCTGCAGAAGCAGCTGAAGGAGACGCAGAAGACGCTCCAGCAGAGAATCCAGCAGAGAGAGAAAGATCTTCAGCAGCTGAGAGAGGCTGTGGCGTCTCATAAGGTGAGTCTGGAGAAGAAGAGAAGTTTGTCTCAGTCTCAGTTCAGACTCACTGAAGCCTGAATCACTGTGTGTCCTAACAGCGCTCTGCACAGACAGCAGTGGAGGACAGTGAGAGGATCTTTACTGAGCTCATCCGCTCCATTGAGAGAAGCCGCTCTGAGCTGATACGGCTGATCAGAGATCAGGAAAAGCAAGCAGTGAGTGGAGCTGAAGGACGACTGGAGCGACTGGAGCAGGAGATCAATGATCTGAGGAGGAGAGACGCTGAGCTGGAGCAGCTTTCACACACACAGGATCACATCCAGTTCCTGCAGGTAACACAGATCTAGAAGAACAGGATCATAGTGGACTTGAGCAGATCCTGCTGTGACAGGAGACTCACAGAGAAACATTTCATGAGTGTCTTATTATATAATCATCAGTCAGACTCTCATCTGATTTTTTTCTTCTGAAAGAGACGCTGCTTATAAATGGCTTTCAGCTCTGGAAATCTCTTAGTAATCATTTCTCTCAGCTCTTTTTTCTGGAAGATATATTTAGCGTGGGGAAGTCGTGGCCTAATGGTTAGAGAGTCGGACTCGTAATCCAAAGGTTGTGGGTTCGAGTCTCGGGCCGGCAGGGATTGTAGGTGGGGGGAGTGAATGTCCAGCGCTCTCTCCACCCTCAATACCACGACTGAGGTGCCCTTGAGCAAGGCACCGAACCCCCAACTGCTCCCCGGGCGCCGCAGCATAAATGCTGCCCACTGCTCCGGGTGTGTGTTCACGGTGTGTGTGTGTGTGTGTTCACGGTGTGTGTGTGTGTGTGTTCACTGCTCCGGGTGTGTGTTCACTGTGTGTGTGTGTTCACTGCTGTGTGTGTGCACGTTGGATGGGTTAAATGCAGAGCACGAATTCCGAGTATGGGTCACCATACTTGGCAGTATGTCACTTCACTAGCTGTCAAACACTGTAGCGCCAATAACAGTCAAGATGTGTAACCCCATCAGACTTCACATACAAAATACCATTCTACACAATATACGTTTCAGCCCCAAGAGTTTGTACTCTGCCCTCGCCCTCACATGTTTTAGCAAACAACGGCTTTAATGTAACATCAGCCATCTGTAACTGAGCAATATTGTCTGGGGTCTCCCAATCCCTGACCTCCAAACCATCTGTTTACACTTTAGGGGTTGTTGTACCCAACAACTTTGCAATTCGGCGTTGCTGACGTGTTTTTCTAGGTTTGTTACAGTTCTGGATCAGAGTATTATCTAAGTCTGGCAGAGGCTGCAAACCAGTCTTAGCTTGAGCTCAGGTGAACACTGGACATGCTATGACATTTACAGCATTTGTGGGTTTATCGCACAAGTTTATCAAGTCATTCAGCACTGGTAAATCCCATCCCAAAACCGTGTCAGCTGGAAGTTTGTCAACTACCCCAACACACAACAAGTACATCTGTTCATTGACGTTAAATGTAACCTCAGCTGTAGGGTACTTTACTTTATCATCATGAACACATTGTACAGATGTGGTCTTCATGTAATCAATTGCATTTTCAGGGACATAACCATGCTTAATCAGGCCCAAAGATCAGGCCCTTTCTGACAGAGCATGCTGCGCAACTTCTTGTCCAGGCCCTTGTTGTTTCTAGACTGGACTACTGCAATGCTCTTCTGGCTGGACTGCCATCAAACACAATCAAACCTCTACAAATGATTCAGAATGCAGCGGCACGACTGATCTTCAACGAGCCCAAAAGAGCGCATGTTACACCTCTCTTCATCTCCTTGCACAGGCTACCAGTTGCAGCTCGCATCCAGTTCAAGACACTGATGCTTGCGTACAGATCTACCACAGGCTCTGCACCCTCCTACTTCCACTCACTATTATGAACCTACATCCCCTCCAGAAGTCTGAGATCTGCTAGTGAGCGACGCCTTGTGGTACCATCACAGAGAGGCTCAAAATCACTCTCCAGAACATTCTCGTTCACCATTCCTGGCTGGTGGAATAATCTTCCCACCCCTATCCGGAACGCCGGATCCCTGGCAATCTTCAAGCAACAACTGAAAACTCATCTCTTTTGGCAGTACTTGACTTCATCCTAAACAAACAAAAAACTAAACTAAAAAAAACCTTAGTCTTTCCCTCTATCTTTCTCTCCTTCCCTTGCTAGCTTGTACTTATTTGAACAATGACTGAGACTTGGTGTTACGAGCACTTCCTCTGTCTGACTGCCTCTTCAAGATGAATCGCTTTTTGTATTCCCCAATTGTAAGTCGCTTTGGATAAAAGCGTCTGCCAAATGACTAAATGTAAATGTAAATGTATTCAGAGACATTGAATTTCCTGTGTCAATTAAAGCATTCAGAGTCTTTCCATTCAAATTAACTGTGCAACAGTGCGTAAAGAGTTCAGTTTTGTCTGCTTTGAAAATTGCCATTTGCCACTTGCTTCCGGTAACCTGGACTACGACGCCACACAAACAGACAATGAACAACAAATCCTCTTTCTTTACTTTCTTTCCTCTCTCGACGGTGTTGCTACACCATATCTGGCTGCTTTAATTCTAAACAATGACACACTGCCTCAGTTTTCACGATTTCCTGACACAACACGAATTGAGGAAAGCATGGATGAGACTGATACGGTGGGATGAAGCTCCATCTAAATTACGCGGGAGCACGTTTGTGTGCAGCATGCGTTTCGAAACTGAGGATGCTCCGATGCTGAAATGTTCCTATTAATATAGTTCCTTTCCAAATGTGCATTCTGAATAATAAATAAATGTATTTCCCAACTAACCTGCTGCAGTCAAGTTTGTATTCTCATTAACAATGTTTTTCTCTTACTGATTATATTCCATACCTGTTTACATTTTTTAAATGAATTTGACTGATAAACAGCCTTACAAAAATTGACCATGGTTTTATTATAGTAAAAATGTAGTAACCATATTAGTTTGTTTTTTCGCAGCCTGATTTCCATTTGCATTACCACAGTTTTGCTACACATACCATGGTTAAACTATGGTTAGCAAAACCAAGGTTAATTTTTTATAAGAGCAGTATTAAAATAGATGAATAAATGCATGGAAGTTGCCTTAAAAAATTTAACAATATTAAACATATACAGGTAACAAACTGAGATTAGGAGCACTCCCTTTAAGAGAGTGCTCCTAATCTCAGCTCCTTAGCTGTATAAAAGACACCTGGGAGCCAGAAATCTTGCTGATTGATAGGGGATCAAATACTTATTTGACTCATTAAAATGCAAATCAATTTATAACTTTTTTGAAATGCGATTTTGTTGTTGTCGTTGTTGTTATTCTGTCTCTCACTGTTCAAATAAACCTACCATAAACATTATAGACTAATCATTTCTTTGTCAGTGGGCAAAATCAGCAGGGGATCAAATAATTTAGATGATTTGTTTTTCAGGAATGTATTTTACAACAATACAAAGCAATGTGTGACATTTTACCAGATTCAGTCCTACACTTATTAACTTTTATTTGTTCCCCACTAAATAATGTTTTAACTAAATGTTTAGTTTGTTTTCATAAAATTATTGAGCACCCATGATTTTTCTAGAAAACTTTTGCTGCTGAATTATCCACTAACCTGGTTTATAATAGTATTTTTTGTCATAGATTATGATTATATATTTTTTCATTTGTTATTTTTCATTAAAATTAAGATGTCTACATTTAGCAGATTGTGTTTAACGCACAAGAGTGATGATCAGATCACTCTTGTGCGTTATACTTCTAAACAGAAGTATAGAAATTCTACATTGATTTAAAAAAAAACTCTGCAGCACTGTGTGGTGAAATCAGATTTGGTCAAAACGCAGATTCATTCTGAAAACACCACTGTGTTGCTTGGAGACCCACAAAAATTGACATATCATAAGCCCCGCCCCCTTCGTTACTATTGCTGCCTCAGACAAACAAACGGAGCTGCCCACTGTCTTACAATGACAGCAAAAGGACCATCATTGTTACTTGACAAGAGTATGACAACCAGAAAATTAATGTTGAATAATACAATAAATTTATAGGCTTTATAGGTAATATAGGTAATATTTATAGGTCTACTCAACCCTACAATGAGACTCCATTGATGTGTTTGAGCTGTTAGATGGACATTTATGTTCTTAGCAAATGTTTCATCATCCAAACTGTTTCCTAGAAAGTTCACATAGAGTGTAAGTGGCAAACACTAGAATCTGTAGCTCTAATGTGATTTAATGAATATGAGAAGAATGAAGCTGATGCTGTGAAAGTGCTGAATTTCAGAGAGTTACTAAAGATCAATCAAGTCAACAAGAGACACACAAATCTGATGTTGGAGCAGGTTATTGGGTGAAGTGTGGAGCTGATGAGTTGTGATTTCTGTTTTCTGTAGAGTTTCCAGTCTCTCTCAGCTCCTCCTGAATCTATAGAGGAAAATGATGATCTCTTCAGTTCTCTCATCACTTCTGATGCTCTGAGAGAACCTGTCCATCAGCTGAGAGACAAACTGGAGGATTTCTGCAAAGAGGATTTCAAGAAGATCTCAGACAGAGGTAAAGTCCTGGAGATTCATCTGCTCTCAGAAACCAGTCCATCATCATCTCATATCATGGAGAACATCATATTAGAAATGTGTTAGGAATGGATGCAGCATCATGAGAATCACACTGTTCATGTCTGTTGATTTCCACAGTCACATTCACCAACATTGATCTCTGGACCAGGAACCACTTCCTACAATGTAAGTCAGTAAGAAAACTTACTGAGTTCATGTTCTTCCTGTAGAAGGAGAAAGAAGAGTTTTATAATTGATGTAAATGATGATTAGCACAGATATCTGGTCATCTGTACAGAGACACTGATGATACACTGAACATGAAGAGTTCATCTACATGAAAAGATCAAACAGATTCATAATTCCTGATTCTGATGTGTTTTATCTCCATCAGATTCCCATCAGCTCACTCTGGATCTGAACACAGTGAATAAACTCCTCCGTCTGTCTGAGAACAACAGAGTGATTACTAACACTGACACACTCCAGTCGTATCCTGATCATCCAGACAGATTTGATGTGTATCAGCAGGTGTTGTGTAGAGAGAGTGTGTGTGGACGCTGTTACTGGGAGCTTCAGTGGAGTGGATGTGTGTGTATATCAGTGTCATATCAGAGCATCAGCAGGAAGGGACGGGATGTTGAGTGTGTGTTTGAATATAATAATCAGTCCTGGAGTTTGTTCTGCTCTCGCTCCAGATACTCATTCAGACACAATAACATATGGACTCGTCTCTCTGTGAAGCCCATCAGCAGGAGAATAGGAGTGTTTGTGGATCACAGAGCAGGAACTCTGTCCTTCTACAGCATCTCTGGGTTTTGGGTTGGTTATGGATCATCAGTGAAACTGAGTTGATGAATCTGAATAGACGAGAGATTCTAGCCATAATGCTTTGAGCTGCATGATAAGTCAGTAACAGTGAGATGTTTTTTCTCTTCATGACTATAATACTGCAGCTTAACTTCTGTCAGTGAAATAACATGAATCAGAATAAATGTGTGTAATAAATTCTCATATAGATAGTAAGATCAGTGTGTCTGTGTGTGTATGTGTGTGTGAGTCCTGCTGAGTGACCATGTGTTTCTGTGCTTTCTCTATTTGCGTTGATTGAACTCAGTCATTTAATTTTTTTTAATGTAGAGTCACATCAATCATTTTTATTATTACTATCAAAATTACCTTTCAGTTGAAAATGATCACACGCAGTCAATAAATCATTTTCATTTTGTTTCAAATTTCAGGTTGTTATAGCTCATATTATTCTACATGCAAATTCATGACATTCAAGAAAAAAAGTCTTGTACTTTTTAAAATAAATTTGTCCCTCCACATTTTAAAATGTTTAATGTAATAAAATTAGTTTAGCATGGCATTAAAAAAATAACTAATAGTATTATGTGTGTGTGTGTGTGTGTGTGTGTGTGTGCGCGCAGGTGGTATAGGTATACCCTATGTCAGGGTTCCCTTTGACCTAAATTTACTTGAAGTAGCCCCTGAGATTTCAAGTTAATATTTCAATAAATTAATGGCACATTTGCATGTTTAATATTAAAAACATTTATTTTTATCAGTTTTAAAGTTTCAGTAATATTTACATAGCTATTGTTATTATTACACTCAACAAATTATAAAAATTCATATTACTGTAATCTATAATGTATAACATTTTTTCCACAATTTTTTTTAAATAAAGGGTTTCACCAAAAATAATTTTTATACATTTAAAATTTTACACTTATATGACATTTGTATTTCTTTGCAAAAACTTAAATTTTTTTTTTTTAAAGTGCCCCTATTATGCCTTCTCGAATATTACGTTTCGTGCAGTGTCTCATGTAGCAGTATGTGAACATAAACTTTCTGCAAAGTTGTAAAGTTGAAAGTGCATGATATATAATGTTATTGTCTATCAAAAAAAAGAGTCCGCTCGCAATCGCCTAAACGAGTCGTTAGGAATTTGAATCTTAATCTGTTACGGCTGTACTTCATGAAGTAACACATTTGCATAATGTCCGCCCATGGGCTGTTATTCGTTCTGTACGTGGTAGACCAATCACAAAGGACATTTCTTTGACCAATCTGACCAATCACAGCAGTGAGGTCTCACGGAAAGGAGGAGTTTAGAGAGACTGATCCTTTGAACTGCTTCGCACGAGTCGTTTAGGAATCATTTAGAAATTAGGTAAAATTAAAGCTATTTGTTGAGAAAACTAAAGTGTTTTTTGACCTGTACACCTGTTTTAGGAGACTCATAAAACAATATTAGAAACCTTAAAAATGGCATAATATGGGCACTTTAATTAATTCACTAATAATATACACTCGTAGGTATACCATGTGTATAGGGTGACCACCTGGCAATAGATCTGTTGCGGGACAGTAGATGTGTAGTACATTTACTATAGTGATGCTATGTAAATACTGATTTACAACCCGAATTTCGGAAATGTTGGGACGTTTTTTAAATTTGAATAAAATGAAAACTAAAAGACTTTCAAATCACATGAGCCAATATTTTATTCACAATAGAACATAGAGAACAAAACAAATGTTTAAACGGATACATTTTACACTTTTATCCACTAAATGAGCTCATTTCAAATTTGATGCCTGTTACAGGTCTTAAGAAAGTTGGCACCGGGGCAACAAAGGGCTGAAAAAGCAAGAATTTTTTGAAAGATTTGAAAAGATGTAACTACAATTTTGTTGTATAACATTGTTATATTTTGTTGCATCTCAATAAACAGATTGTACAAAAAAAATTGAAACTATTCAGCTGGGAGAGCATCTAGCAAGTTAATTGACATCAGGTCTGTAACATGATTAGCTGTAAAAGGGATGTCTTAGTGAGGCAGAGTCTCTCAGAAGTAAAGATGGGCAGAGGTTCTCCAATCCATGAAAGAGTGCATGAAAAGATTGTGGAATACTTTAAAAACAACGTTCCTCAAAAGATTCAGAGAAACTGGAGAAATCTCTGTGCGTAAGGGACAAGGCCGAAGACCTTTGTTGGATGCCGTGGTCATCGGGCCCTCAGACGACACTGCATCACTCATCGACATGATTCTGTCATTGACATTACTAAATGGGCCCAGGAATACTTCCAGAAACCACTGTCGGTAAACACAATCCGCCGTGCCATCTGCAGATGCCAACTAAAGCTCTATCATGCAAAAAGGAGGGCATATTTGAACATGGTCCAGAAGCGCCGTCGTGTCCTGTGGGCCAAGTGGAAAAGTGTTCTATGGTCAGACGAGTCCAAATTTGACATTTTTGTTGGAAATCACGGACGCCATGTCCTCTGGGCTAAAGAGGAGGGAGATCTTCCAGAGTGTCAACAGCATTCAGTTCAAAAGCCAGCTTCTCTGATGTTATGGGGGTACATAAGTGCATACGGTATGGGCAGCTTGCATGGTTTACAAGGCACTATGAATGCTGAAAGGTATATAAAGGTTTTAGAGCAACATATGCTCCCCTCCAGATGACATGTATTTCAGCAGGACAATGCAAAACCACATACTGCAGCTATTACAACAGCATGGCTTCGTAGTAGAAGAGTCCGAGTGCTGAATTGGTCTGCCTGCAGGAAACCTATACCAGGCAAGAATGGAACCAAATTCCAACACCAAAACTCCAAACCTCGATGCCCAGACGTCTTCAAACTGTTTTGAAAAAAATACGAGATGCTGCATCATGGTAAACATGCCCCCGTCCCAACTATTTTGAGACATGAAATTAGCTCATTTTGTGCAAATGTTTTTTTAATTTCTCAGTTTAAACATTTGCTATGTTTTTTATGTTCTATTGTGAATAAAATATTGGCTCATGTGATTTGAAAGTCTTTTAGATTTCATTTTATTAAAATTTAAAAAAAGTACTAACATTTCCAGAATTCGGGTTGTACATCTGTTGTCATATGCGCTTATTTATGTTTCTGAGTGCGCACCAGTAAGCGAGAGAAAGCGCGTCCGTTTTGTGTGAGAGTGAAGAGAATCCACCTGCGAGGGAAGAGATTTGTGCTCACGCATTTTGATGCGCCCTCGCAATACAACACACTCTGGACATTTGTCATTAAAATAACGCCATAGAAACGGCCTCAAACGAACTATTAAAATAAGTTGTATCGATTTTTTAATTGGATAAAATGAATGGAGAATATCGTGTTTTTCCGTGTGCGCTCGACCATTTCCATCGGTGGTGTTAGATCCCTTGATGAGGTCTGCACGTCCTTTGCGCGAAAACTAAGCCGCAAAAAGAATAAATAAAACGCTTTCCCAAAGGAACGTATGTACTTTGTATTAATATAACAATTAAAAATCAACAGACTGATGAAAATGCAGGGCATTTAATAAAAAAAGCTTATAAATCATACAGAATTAAGGTTTTGCCAGTAGTTTTAGGTGAGGGGTAGGTTTAGGTGTAGGGTAAGGGGATAGAAAATACAGTTTGGACAGTAGAAAAAACATTACACCTATGGAGAATTCCCATAAAACATAAAAACCAATGTGTGTGTGTGTGTGTGTGTGTGTGTGTGTGTGTATCATGCTAACAACACATGTCAGAAGCTGCTGACAGATTCAAAGCATCATAACGATGTGTCCCAAAGCAAAACACCCAACAACCCCAGCAGCCATTAATCCTGAGGGTCATTTGCACAAACGGACCTGAAACTCCACAGCAACACACACGTGAGGGATAATGTATGGTCATTAATGTGACTATTTAACAAATCAATAAATGCAGCTGAAATACTGATCAGCATGTGAATGACTTATTTCTGTGAGCACAATGAGTGTCATGACAGGAATCCCTGACTAATGATGTGTGTCCAGCAGGGGTCAGTGTGTGTCTGCTGTGCTTCAGTGTTTGGATCTGAACATCATTGTACTTCACTCTTTAGTGTTGTGAAGTATTTTTCTGTCAGTTTGAGCAGCAGGTTTTCTCTGAAAGACAATGATCAGTCCTGATTCCGGTAAAGACGGCGCAGTGGTTTTGGTGGAGGGAAGTGGAGGATTTGGTTTTATTTGCGTTTAAATGACTGAATGGAGCTCAACTCACTGCTGCATCAATCCTTAACAAAATATTGGTTGCAATTTGACTGTTTATAAGGATAAAAATACTGGCGGTGCTTTTCATGATGTCAACATTGCTCTCTCTCACACACACACACACACACACACACACATAATGGTGGATAAGAGCAGCAGTGTTTCATGATCGCTCATCAGTGCTGGAATATACACTAAGTGGGTTCATTTAGAATCTCTTCAGTCTGTGAACACAAGCAGAGCTCAAACCAGCAGAACAAGCAGCAAAAGTGACTCGCATGTCACATACAGTCCAGCATGTGTGGTTTAAACACTGACCACATACCATTTAAACGTTTGGGATCACTACGATTTTTTTTATTTTTATTATTAAATGACATGACTTATATTCATCAAGGACACATTAAATTGATCAAAAGTGGCAGTAAAGACATTTATAATGCAACAAAAGATTTCTATTTCAAATAAATGCTGTTCTTTTGAACCTTTTATTCAAAGAATCTTGAAAAAAACATGTATCACAGTTTCCACAAAAATATTGTTCAGCACAACTGTGTTCAACATTGATAATAATCAGAAATGTTTGTTGGGCAGTAAATCAGTATATTATTATGATTTCTGAAGATCATGTGACACTGAAGACTGGAGTAATGATGCTGAAAATACAGATTTGATCACAGAAATACATTACAGTTTAACACATATTCACATAGAAAACAGCTGTTTTACATTCTAATAATATTTCAGTTTTTACTGTGATTTTTTTGATCAAATAAATGCTCCCTTAGGCGAACAAAAGAGACTCTTTCAGAAACATTAACATCTCACGACCCCAAACTTTCCACTTTCTGGTTCCTGTTTTCACTCATACTACAAACTCTAAATCTCTAGTAATGGTGTCAATGTACAGACCTGAAGTCAGGACTCATGTAACGCTGGGAATACAGTAAAGTTTCCATGACATCTACAACAAACTCCGCTGACGTCGTACAGAGAGAATACAGATGCCCACAGAAACACGCTCATGTTAACATGAATCTGTGTTCTGCATGTGTGCTCATTCTGTGATCTCTCGCTTAGAGTCCACCAGGAGAACAGGAGTTTTTCACTTCTGCATTAATGACTAATTAATTAATATACATGTATGGTTCAATTTTGAAATAGTAACTTTTAATTATTAAACAGAGCAAGCTATAACTATTATCCCTAACCAAATATCTGCCTACTGATCACAGACACACACACACACACACACACACGTGAAGTGGTAATTTACACACGTGTTTCTAAGCACAGGCTGGAAATCAGGAGGGTTTTCTTTGCTAAGTGTTCACGTCTATTTTTACATGTCAGAGTTCATGATTGAGTGCAGAGAGAGAGAAAGGCTTTAATTCAGAGCCAAACACACACACACACACACACACACACACACACATGTTAAATGCTGTGTAGCATAGTTTACATTATTAAATTAGTCTTAAACTTAAGCACTACTTCTAGTTTAAATCAGTTAAATGTGCTTTTGGGGTTTTTGCAACTTGCACACTGCAAAATAAAATTAAAAAAGAAGAAGTTTTTCCTAAGTATTTCTGTCTTGTTTTCTGTCACATGCTGTTACTTAAAAGTTTTAAATGTTAACATATTAAAATTACTGTACATGCAGAGCCCTTTGAAACTGCATTGAAACTGCGATTTGACCTTCAGTCCATTGATCCCATTGAAGTCCACTATATGGAGAAAAATCCTGAAATGTTTTCCCCAATAACTTTAATTTCTTTTTGACTGAAGAAAGAAAGACAAACATCTTGGATGATATTATTACTGATCATCTGCTCACAAACAGGAAGTTTTTCATCATGTTTTTCTCAATTATTGCGCTTCATGCAGCACGCAGACGGGAAACGACAGGAGAAATGAGTGTGTGTGTGTGTGTGTGTGTGATGGAGGTTTCCACTGCAGCCGTGATGAATGAGGCTCTGTGTGCAGCCGACTAATGTGTAAGAGTGTGTGTGTGTGTGTGTGTGTGGATGCAGGACTTTCATGAAGCACTTTAATATGTCTATAAATCCTGCACTGATGTGTCGTGATGAATCGTCAGCGTGCTTTAAAGAGACAGCAGTGTGTGTGTGTGTGTGTGTGTGTGTGTGTATCTCGTTCATTTGCATGAGTCTTGGTGTGTGTTGTGTGTTTGTAAAGTGATTGGTGGCCTGTGTGGTGAAGTCGCCATGTTAGTTTTGATTGGCAAAGATGGCAGCGCTGCTTTAACTCCAGCACACACACACACACACACACACACTCATCCTGCCAGCAGCGGTGGACTTGAGTTCCTGCCCAACTCAAACACATATCAAATAAACATCTCAGAGTAAATATATTAAAAGTGTTCCATTAAATATGAGTGTGATATACAGCGCTTATTAAGAGCTTAATGAACAGAGTTACATTCACACACACTGTGTTCATTATCGTAAAATCTACCGAGATCTCAGGAGGCCCGTTTCAGGCCTGTTTAATGACGGGGTCGGTAACGAGTGCTTTACGGGCTGTAGCCCCGGTGAACGGTCAACACCGCAGTATAGAGAGAGTCACATCAGTAATATATATATATATCTATCTCACTGTCTTTATCAAAGCTTCTCCTCGTACATCACTTACTAGATTCATTTGCTCTTCTCTAAAACGCCCAAGATCATGATCATTCACTGTAGCATTTCATCACAGTATTGTGCTGACAATAACTTAAACCAAACTGATGAAATTCCATTTCGACAACCGATTGTGATTTTTGTACAGAAACTTTAACACTGGGCTTCATTTATGAAACACAAATAACATTAAAGCAACAGTTCACCCAAAAATGAAAATGTGGATTAGGAGAAATCAGGATGAGTGTTTCTTCATCAGGTTTGTAGAAATGTGTCTCTGCATCAGTGTCTCAGCAATGGATGCTCTGCAGTGAATGGGTGCCGTCAGAATGAGAGTCCAAACAGCTGATAAAAACATCACAATAATCCACACCACTCCAGTCCATCAGTTAACATCTGGAGAAGACAAAAGATGAAACAAATCCAGCATTGAGTCCATGATCCTTTTTTCTTTTCTTTTCATTTTCATTTTTGGGTGAATGAAGCCATTCCGATGTAAATTTTCTGACGCATTAAAATGAATGCATTAAAAAAAAACTTACTTGTTTAGGCAAACTGATGGTAAAAACATTTGACCTTCTTACCAAAATAATATATACAAACAAAAACTGGTTAGCAATTGGATGTGGTTAACTAATAATCAATTAAATTAAACTAATTAAAAAGTAAAAATAAAAGCATTTACTTTTCATTATTCCAAGCACCAGTAATTTGTCTGTAATGCTTTAATCAAATAATTATTGTTAATTATTAGAAATTATTAACAAATACACATTTAACAACCATGTCTGAGGTTTATGAAATGTTTGTGAATCTGGAGGAGAGTTTTGTTCAGGAAGGTCCATATTACTCCCAGTTTACTCATATATGTGTTTATATACTTGTACAAGAAACATTTCATGAATGAGGCCCAGTGTTTAGTTTCAGTGTCAGAAGGAAATGCTGAACAAATGTCAAAAACAGAAATGTACTATTTCAGATATTTCAGATATAAAAGCAGCTCTGAAAACAGGTTATGTTCTGTAGACATGCTGTAGAGTGAAATATAAACCGTGTAAAACAAGTGAAACCAGAATGATTCAAGAGTCTAAAAGCCCATAACTGGACACTAATGTAGATCAGAACAGGTCAGGTCTGATCCATGACTGTCTGTAGATCAAAACATCAGACTAAATATCTCAGATTGAACACTCAGAGGAAGTGTCTGTCAGTGTGAATGAACTCACTGTCCCTCGTGATGAGACGACATCATCTGACAGAGCAATCAGTAGAGCAGCACCAGCACAAGTGTCTCAAGGGTTAATTACTGTAACCCCTCTGCTAAACAAACAAATAATTGAATGCATGTAAATGAACAGCACTAATCACACATCTAAACCCTTCACATTCACAACTTGGGTGGATGGATGACTGACGGATGGATTCACATTCTACTCACTTACACAGCAGACTGATGTGAGCCAGGGAATGTGTGTGTGTGTGTGTGTGTGTGTTTCTCTTCATTTGTCACACCATGGTGGTCTTGGCAACCTGCAGTGTGACCTTTGACCTTGTCAGTGTGTGTGGAGCTCTGCCACTGAGAGCTAAATAAGCCGTACTGCTGCTATCAGCCTCATAGAGAGACGCACACATATGGTAAAAGAATCACCGCGAGAGATGAGTGTGTGTGTGTGTGTGTGTGTGTGTGTGTCCAGCGGGTCACAGAGAGAGAGAGAGAGAGAGAGATCCGCCTTCATCTGGAACCTCACACACACTCAGAGGAGCCTCAAACACAGAGAACATCTTATTCTGACAGCCCCTAAAATAAAATAAAATAAAATAATGAATATATATATGACAATAATTACTTAAACGCAAACTCAGATGAGCCCTGAACACACAGTCAGAGAATATAAACGTTTTATTCTGGTCCTCTAGTTCATAAACACTGCAGAATAGAATAGAATAAAAATAAAGTATAAATCAAAATAAAATTATATATCACAAACAAATCCCACAATGCTTTGCTGTAAAAGATTTAATTTATTATTTATGATTTTTTTTTAAATAATGAGAACTGCAAAGAAGCTCAAGAGTAAAACCTCTGGTTTCTACACGGTAATGGTTGTGTTTAACTGATATGAAAATAATGTTATTTAATGCAGAATTCTTAATGCTTTCTTTAAGCCAAATATAATAAAGAGAGAGAGTGTGTTATGAGGCTCATATGAGCATTTCTGTGGAGGTTAATGAGCATCTGTGATCTTCCACTCTCAGTCTGAGTGTATTTATACCTTCTTTAAGTCCTGATTTATTCTGTTTGTTCACTGTGTAAGTCTCTGCGGCGGCTCTGAGGGCTTTTGACGCATCAGTGGAGTGTGTGTGTGTGTGTGTGTGTGTGTGTATGTGTGTGTATGTGTGTGTGTGGTTTGAGGAGCAGGCCAGTAGAGTGAGATGGAAAGTTGAGAGCGAGCGACACACACACACACACACTCTCTCTCTGGCGGTGGGCTCCTCACAGTTATTCCAGCTTATTTGTTCAAGTGCTGAGGAAATATTAAATATCACACACTCACTAGAGACGGCCAGTAATTATCCACAGATGGAGAGCAGGAGGGCAGCGTGTGTGAGAGAGAGGTGAGAACAGATAGACAGACGCTCACATTACAAACACGCTTCAGCTTCATGAGAATAACAGCTATGAGGATGAAGATGATGAAGAGGAGATTCACTGCAGATGAACACAGTCACTGAGACAGAATCACAACGAGATCCACATCAGAAACTGCAGTCGACGTCTAAGCGGTTTTGTATTAAAAGATGTGAAAATAATATCATAATTAAAATAAAGTTTATTATTAAACACTAACTGCATACGGTACTAAAAACTGAGAGCACCAACTGCCTGGATTTAACATCTGATGTGTATCATGTTTAAGCAGCAGTAACAGATTCTTGATTAATTAAACACAATTAAACACAATCTTGCACTAGCTCTGACTCCCTCTGGTGGCGGATGCCGTAAATACACATTTTCACGCTTTTCCACTCATTTGAATTTTAAAATCTTTGCTAGATTTAGATGTTAATAATTGTGGAAACACAGCATGTGCCGTTTGAATAAAATGAATGACTCATCTATTCTATTCAGCAAATTAAATAATTATTAAAAACAAGAAACATAATAAATAGTACAACGAAAACAAAAAAGACATGCACATTTTCTATAAACTGCTGAAATGAGCAGGCTCTGGTAAAAGCCACGCCCACTCTGCTAAAACAGCGAATCACATTTCGTTTCCCCTGGTCTTTATTTGCATATGAAGCCTTGCAGTAATCCAAGAGAAACTAAAACACTGTCCTGTCGTCATATCTGGAATACCATTCAGTTCCTCCAGGATTGTGTGATCTTAATGCAAGAACTATTGCAAATTCAACCAATCAGCAGCTTGATTTTCTTTGTTTCATTTCGATAATTTTTCCACTAAAAGTGTTATTACCCATCAAAGTTCATAAACAGGCACCAAAACAAACTGATCAAAATGTTCAACTGTGCTTTTGTGTCAAAGAATGGGATGAAATTACAGTTTATAGCTAGAGGTTCAGTATTAAAACACTATATAATACTGAATATACACAGAAAAATAAGGGGCCAGAATTCCTGATGGGATTTGTTATTATATGAAGTAATTTGTCATAGAATCCAATTTCACATCTCTGTAAATATGAAAGAGAATCTAGACACACACACAATCATACACTCTGTCCCTTGTGTGTGATCACACATATTACCCACTTAAAGGGAACCAGATCCCACTGCAAACACACACACACACACACACACACACACACACACACACACACACACACACACACACACACTGCATAATGTGTCACAGGTGAAGCTGACAGTCTGCCTTCATCAGCATTATGGTCCTGCAGTAACATCAGTGTTTGAGACATAATTTGAGGCGAGTTTTATGTCTTTGTTTGTGAATCAGACGCTCGTCCTGGAAAAACACCGAAATGTCTGACTCAGAAACCGTTTTCAGTTTTATCTCTGAATCTGAATATAATCATCCATCACAGGACAGATCACAGTCTATCTGACCTGATCTCAGGTTTGTCGGCTGCACATCCATGATGAGAATCTCCCGTTCCACCACATCCCAAAGGTGCTCTATTGGATTGAGATCTGGTGACTGTGGAGGTCATTTGAGTAAAGTGAACTCATTGTCATGTTCAAGAAACCAGTCTGAGATGATTTGAGCTTTGTGACATGGTGCATTATCCTGCTGGAAGTAGCCATCAGAAGATGGGCACACTGTAGTCATAAAGGGATGGACATGGTCAGCAACAATACTCAGGTAGGCTGTGGTGTTTAAACGATGCTCAGTTGGTACTAAGGGGCCCAAAGTGTGTCAAGAAAACATCCCCCACACCATTACACCACCAGTTATTTGAGTTACTGTTGCCTTTCTATCATCTCTAACCAGTCTGCCCATTCTCCTCTGACCTCTGACATCAACAAGGCATTTTCGTCACACAACTGCCGCTCACTGGATATTTTCTCTTTTTCGGATCATTCTCTGTAAACCCTAGAGATTGTTGTGCGTGAAAATTCCCAGTAGATCAGCAGTTTTTGAAATATTCAGCCCGTCTGGCACCAACAACCATTCCACGTTCAGTCACTTAAATCCTCTTTCTTCCTCATTCTGATGCTCGGTTTGAACTTCAGCAAGTCGTCTTCATCACATCTAGATGTCTACATGCATTGAGTTGCTGCCATGTGATTGGCTGATTAGCAATTTGTGTCACCAAGCAACTGAACAGGTGTACCTAATAAAGTGGCCGGTGAGTGTATAGTTACAGTAAATACAAATGTATAATCAAAAATAATTACAAATATATTAACCAATATGACTGACAAAATTTCAGCTGAATCAATTACAAAAATAAATCTGTAGAGAAGAAAAATAAGAGTAATATGCCCTGAAAACACACGGATGATGAAATCAGAGCTTCAAACGTGTTGAATGTGTTCGATAGGATCATTATTGTGACAGTAGTTCAGATGAGAGACGAGAGTGAGTTTTACAGCATATAAACACGTCATCTTTAGCGAGTGGCTCCACACTTTCACTTGTTTTGTGCATCAGGTCTGCTTGTGTTGAGCCGTGTGTGTGTTGCTTTGATAGCTGGAGAGTATCAGCGCTGTTAAACACTCCTCCTGCTGAGCTGCTGACAACACACGCTGCAAAGCATGCTGGGTGGCCCTGACACAGCCGAGGTCACGACCCCGCAGCATACTTCACACCCCGTCTCATCTCCACACACACGCATCGCTCGGCCTCAGACCGTCTCTCTCT